>NC_081256.1:21597461-21908824 GCF_030490865.1 Poecile atricapillus
CAACTTATTTCCAGGCTGCTTTCAAATGGCAGGTTCACTGAGTAAAGCTGGAGCTGTTATTTGTTAATTGTTTTGCAATACTGTCCATAGTGACATATTGGTATTACTCACACTAAATGTATGTGTGATTTTGAGGCAGGATTTCAAGCAATCAAGTTCTAATGTGCAATGCTAAAATACTTTCCTAGGTTATCTGTGCTCATTATTAAAATGAATTCCCAAACAGTTGTTGTTTTCTACTTTTTTTCCAAAGAAATGTTACTGAAATATAAAGGACTTGAATAAAATATAAGCTACTACAGACATCATTTGATGCTTGACGTTTTTTTAAGATTTTCATCAGACAATCTGTTCTAAAATTCACACACTCAGAAGACACTGAAGCATTCATTATGCACTTATTAATTAACGTACTTAATTATTAATTAATAGAAAATACCAAATGCTGCTGATACCAAAATTATATTTTTTTCTTTCCTAGGAGAAATGGATACATCGAAATACATCACTTATTTTTTACATCAAAATTATTACAGATTAATACCACCACTCTCCTTATGTGGTCAAGAGCTATATACACCCTTTTCATAAATGAGCAGGGTTCTTAATGAATAGTTTACAGACAAAAACCAGTTCCAATGGCTAAACAAGAACATGGCAAGGTGTTCAAACACTTCCCCAAATGTGAAATGTGGATCTCTAAAGCTGCTCCTTCCTAAAGCAAAGGATTGAGTTTATCTTGCACCAGCACAGCCCCACCACCAGGTATAACATTCCCTTTCCTCCAACAGCTGAGTTCAGCATCTCTGAATAAAAACATACAATTTACAAAAACAACCGGGAGGGATTTTCTGCACAAGTATGAAATACAAGTTACACTGAGATTAACAAAAAAATTATTGCTCTTGCATTAGGAAAACCATTTAACTACATAAAAATTATATTTTAATTCATAATAAATATATGTATTTGGATAGCAGTTCATCTCTAGGATAGTATTAATTGCATTATTTCTTCAAAACAGGAATAATATTCATTTAATATACAAATAAATGTAGATCACAGTAGTGGGAACAGCAGGGAAAGCTGGGCAGTGCCACAGAGATTTCTCCTATTCCCAAATGAAGATTCTCTTCCAAACAACTGTGGGGCTTAGTCTACAATCAATATCAAGCAATGGACAATAAATAGCAAAATGTTCATAATGACAGGCTAAAATGAGCCTTTTCTCCCTCATGTCTTCCAGATGTTCACAGGAAGGAGTTTTAAACAAAAACAAGAAAGCAAAATAAGGAAGGGCAAAATTCAGCTTAATTTTTGCTTGCTCAGAGAGAGGCTAATTCAGACAGCAGTTTGGCTGCTAATGAGATCCAAAGGAGTTTAGCCAGGTCTTACAAACTTCCTGAAGGAAATACTGCAGGCTCCACCAAGAGATGGATGGATGGATGGATGGATGGAGGGATGGATGGATGGATGGATGGAGGGATGGAGGGATGGATGGATGATGGATGGATGGATGGATAATGGATGGATGGATGATGGATGATGGATGGATGGATGATGGATGGATGGATGGAGGGATGGATGGAGGGATGGATGGAGGGATGGAGGGATGGATGGATGATGGATGGATGGATGGATGATGGATGGATGGATGATGGATGATGGATGATGGATGATGGATGGATGGATGATGGATGGATGGATGGAGGGATGGATGGAGGAATGGAGGGATGGATGGATGATGGATGGATGGATGATGGATGGAGGATGGATGGATGGAGGGATGGATGATGGATGGATGGATGGATGATGGATGGAGGGATGGCTGGAGGGATGGATGGAGGGATGGATGGAGGGATGGATGGAGGGATGGATGGAGGGATGGATGGAGGGATGGATGGATGGGTGGGTGGATGGGTGGGTGGATGGGTGGATGATGGATGGATGGATGATGGATGGATGGAGGGATGATGGATGATGGATGGATGATGGATGGATGGAGGGATGATGGATGATGGATGGATGGATGATGGATGGATGGAGGGATGGATGGAGCGATGGATGGATGGATGGAGGGATGGATGGAGGGATGGATGGAGGGATGGATGGATGGAGGGATGGATGGAGGGATGGATGGAGGGATGGATGGATGCATGGATGGATGCATGGATGGATGGAGGGATGGATGGAGGGATGGATGGATGATGGATGGATGATGGATGGATGATGGATGGATGGATGGATGGATGGATGGATGGATGGATGGATGGATGATGGATGGATGATGGATGGATGGATGATGGATGGATGGATGGATGGATGGATGGATGGAGGGATGGATGGATGATGGATGGATGGATGGATGGATGGATGGATGGATGGATGGATGGAGGGAGGGATGGATACAGTGCAAATGGTGAAAATACATACATCAAAAATCAGTCAGATGTAGATAAAATAGTGTTTGAGCATTAGACTAAAAAATAAAAATCAGATACAGCAGTTGCAGTGTATCTATCAACAACTTCAAAGGGGAAAGAATGAGGTCCCTCTGTATTTTAGTGGGATTTTACTAAATCTTCACAGGAAATAGTATCCAATCCAAAGGGAAGACAGGCCCTGTATGATAATAGAGGAAATAATATAAGCAGAGGTAATGACAGTGGAGAAAGTGTGGACATGCATTGGCAAATTGAATTAATTCGCAAACACCCAACTTCAAATCATTTTCTGAAATGCTGTTGCACCAGCTACAGAGATGTGACATTTTTTTATCTCTATTAACTTGACCTTGCAGCAACTCAAGAGGTGGAAAAATTCTGACACTAAAGTCAACAGCAAAAGCCTACAAACTTTAAAACTCCTGGAACTTTAGACTGTATTTCCAGTTCTAGGAACCTCTCCATTATTTTTATCCTAAAAAAGAAATGGCAGGTGCTTCCTGATATTTTTACTCAATAAATTAATCTTTGTTGACCAAGAAGTTACTCCTTTTCATTTTTCATTAAAAACAATAACAACCTTTGCAAACAGTTTTTATATGTAATACAGCTGTTTTTTTCAGCCATGACTTAAAAAAGGAGCATGTAATCTCATGTCAGTTTGGAGCATAAGACTTCACTCTTCAGTATTTTGGCTTTTATAAAATGCACCCCAGTTTTCCAGTGAGTACATAAGGGCTTGAACATATCAGACCAACTCAAAGGACTTCTGGTAAAAAGCTCTGCCCTTCTAAAGTGCAAATTTTTGTCTTAAAAGGAAGTTTAAAAGAAGGCAATGAAGTTGTAAGTATAAAATGAACATAGTTTTGAGTTAGCTTCCTGGATAGAATGGGTAGAGATTTGAAGGAGCCAATTTGTTGTCCTTCAAGGGAAGTAGTAAAGAGCAACAAAGATTACAGTGAGGAAGAAAAGAACTCCATTTGCCAATACTGTGCTGGTAAAATGTACAAAAACCACATGCCCCTGACATGCTGTAATATGTACCATTGCCATGACTGAACTGTACACACTTTTAAAAGCATTAATTATTATGAGGTTTTCCAGAAATTATCTAGGATTTCCAGTATTAACAATATCCTGTAGAACTAGTATAAACACCAGCTCTACGCTTTTATTAAATCTAAGCAAACTCAAAACTATGTGGACATGTTTTTAAAAGATGCCCTTTTTTAAAAGGGCATCTTTTAAATAGTAATAATGAAAATTAAAGAAGTATCCAAGCATACATATAACCTGTTTTCTAAGCAAAATTGGCTGCTCTGCCCTCACATACACATAAATAAGTTTTCATCCCAAATAAGCAGTGTGAATACCCTACATGAGGTACATTCACAGCTCAGTTATTCAAGCACACAAAGTCTCAGCTGGACTATTGTTCCAATTTCAAGCCCCCAGACTGAAAATTCCACCAGTTGGGTAAAATGTAACAAAGGAATTGAAAAAAGGTGGGGAGGATGTAATCTATAGCAAGCATTTAACAGCGGGAACGTTATTGTTTTCTTTATCAACACAAAAATAAAAGAGACTGGATGATAATTCAAAGAAAATCAGGGAAGCATAAGACTAGAACACCATCAACAAAACACAGAAGTCACTGGCCTGATATTCTCAGCCCTGACACTTCTGAAACAGCTGAAGCTGTCCTTCCACAGGAGTCAGGCATTTCCTTCCTCTCTTTAGTTCAAGTAAGTTCAGATATGCCCTGTGAACTGAACTTTTCTGGATGAACAAGTCAGTCTCTGCAATTAGAACATGAACAGTCTCTCATTGAGGACAATTTACTGCATAAAGCTTAGTTTTTGCAAATTGCCCATGCAAGATGTCGCACAGCCACCAGCCTCAATCACATCACTGGAATGAAGAGTCATTTTTTAGGAATCACTCCACAACTGGACATCAAAATCTACCAGTATTGGGAAGGCAATACCAGAAGGCAATATCAGGAGCTACAACGTGTATTCCCTCCAATACACTCCCCCCAGAAGTGACTTCTGCATCAAAGGACAGCACCAAGGAAGGGAGAACCTGGAACAGAAGCAGGTGAGATTGCTAAACACCACCTGAACATACTGGAGCACTAATTACCCCTCTGTGCTTCTAATTGGTCTCACTCAAATCACCACAGACAAGAGTACTCAAATTAGCACCCACACCTAGTCAGAAATGCAATGTATGGGCATAATTACAGCTAGAACAAGAAAGGTAATTCAGCTGCAAAAGTGCTCTTTCAAGCCTTAAATCATACCGAATATTGCTTGGTAAATTCTACTAATGCAGTTCAGGAGAAGCTAAAAATAAACCATCCTTTTCATCACTGAAATTTAAGGCCAAAGACTCTTTCTTCCACCTTACTTAAGACTGGATATATGAAAAAATCCATCAGCTTTTAGCTAAAGGGAAATCCATGTTTTCATATTTGGAACAGAAACATGCTCACATCAAAATCTAGTCCAGTACACATTAGTGCCTCAGGTTTGTATCTGGATGTTTTATGGGTATTTATTTAAACATTACTTTATTTTATTCTCTCTGCTTTATTCCTATTTTGTTTGTTTGTTTGTTTTTTCCTGGCAGGATAATAATTTCAACACGAATTCAGTGTCATAAATATCAGATACAACACGTGTTTGAGGCAATTTCTGTTATAATAATTACTAAAATATTAAACCTCTCTCCTCTATAAATATTTTCAGTAAGCTAAAACCAGTAAATTTGCAATGATATCTGTGTCATGAGGACATCTCTTACAACTCATTTACCTTCAAAGAATGACAGAAATATTGAGATTGGAAAAGACCCAATGGGACCTATTTAAGCAGCGTCCCCCAGAGCACATTACTCAGGATTGTGTCTGAACAGCTTCTCAAAATCCGTATTTTAAGATAAATTATCTCTTTTTAATATTTGCTTTAATTAATCAGATAAAGCATTATTATTGTAATTTCCACTAACAGTAAAAAGAGCGTTTCTGCTAAAATGCACTAATGTCTTTACATTCATGCAGCAAATAAACCAAAAAGAGTGCAAAAGAAAAGCAGCACATTCCAGTGGGCAAAAGGCATGAATCCAGGAATCAGTTTGTGTCTCTTCAACTAACTTATGGTTGGGAAGGACATTTCACCTCTGTGCATTTCCCTGTACAACTCATAAAACAGAAGCAGCAATAGCTCTTCTGTTCAGGAATTCTAACTCTCAACATTTGTTCTTTAAACATGTGACAACCAATAATTAAGTGTTGAACTTGTCAGAAAAATGATATGAAAATGTCAATAAATGTCCAAAATAGTTTTGTTTTTTTTCCTATGCTTGCAAAGCTTCCTAGATAAAATGTGTATAAAATGTACATCAATTTGCAATGTAGGTTATCCATTAGCCTTTAGAAGGTTGTTTTTTTCAGGGACTAAGAAACAATAATTCCAACAATTTAATTCTTCAGTGAACAAGCAGCAGGTGACTGGAGTTCTACAGGAAGCCAGGGAGTCTGGCTATTGCAAAGTCATGTTTATCAAGTGAAAACCAATTAATATGAGGGTGCCTGCCTTCTTATCACAGCCAGTTATTGGGCTACCAGTGCCTTAGCTCAGCTATGAATAGCTCAGCTTGGCTGGACTGTCAGACCCAGTTTAAGCAGAGCAGCTGTGAACATTTGTGTATCTGCAGATCCTGATACACACAACTGATACATATTGATATACCAGCAATCCTGTATTTCAGAAAACCCAAGTGATGAATCTGTCAGAAAACTACTTTAATCATGAGAATTTGTCTGAGCCAGAGCAATACAGGTGAAAGTGGAAATTTCCAAGGCTCTGAGCAACTTTCCTGTGCTCATTCTTGAGCAACAAAATGAACAAAGCAAGCACTGCTTCCAGGACTGACAATTTTCTTTCCTGTTGAGATACTAACTCTGAACACCAGCTGAAGCAGGTGAATCAGTCACTTCTTCCACTGCTAATTACAACAGGTGCCTCAGAAGTTACCCCTATTTTAATTTAAATGGCTGCATACCACCAACACACAAAGCACCTCCTTCTCTGTCTGAAGTCCCAAAACTATGGATCAAGAGTGAAGATCAGGAAATGAATCATACAGCATGGCTGATAATAACAGTTGATTCAAATAATACAATATCATAGTTGATTCAAAAGGGGAAAAAAAAAAAAAAAAGCTGAGTTTCAGTAAAAATTAACATCTCATTCTGTTGATTAATGTTTTGGGTCAGAATTTAACTGTGGAAAAAACTGTGCACTTCAGGCTGTGCTTCTTATATTTAGTCCAGTAATTTGTTTCCTTTCCAATCACACAGACACCTTTTCCTGCACTTATCAGCTGGGCTATAAGGGAGAACATTTTAAGGTATAACAGCTCTGGGGCCTGCTGGCTTCGTGTCACAGTTCCCAGGTTCTTTTAGGCCATCCTGTCAGAGCTCTCCTTATACTGTTAATTTATTTTAATATCTATGTCAGCAAAAAAACAGCTGTCAGGCTGAATTCATTAAAAATTGTGTTTCCTGATACAGAATCACAGTTCAGGTTGGAAATGACCTCTGGAGACCACCCAGCCCAACCTGCTCAAAGCAGTGTCAGATGAAGCAGCTCAGGACCAGCTTTTTGGGAATCTTCTCTGGGAAAGGAATTGTCTGTGCAATCTCTTCCAGAGGCTGCCCACCCAACATTAAATCTGGTGTTCACAGTACTCAAATATTCAACACACAATGAAACCAAAGAAAATAACAATGAAAAATGAAAGACAGGATTTTTTTCATCTTAAGGCAAGACAGGACATTAAGATATCTGTTCACAAGCTGACCCATGGTGAGGTGGGCACAGCAGGAGAGGAATATTTTACAAAATCACAGCACTTTCCTGCAAGTTTGGAGATGTTCTTTTCTGCTGCAAAAAAAAACATCAGGGAACAGTTTTTGTAGCAGCTTCTATGAATGACAACTCCTGTCTAAATTTTTTAAAATTCTATAAAGTTGAAGGAGCAATTGAGACAAAGTATTTTAATAAATGTAAGTCCTGTAGAAACAGAGCATAAAGAACCTGACCCAAAAACAGGAAAGACATTAAAATTCAAGAATGATCTCTGCCAGGATCACAGAGATTTTAACTTAGAAATGAGTATAGATTTGTGTAGCTAAAAATTACTTTATCAAGATTTATGTAACAATTTGTAAGTCTCTTGCAGTATTTCTACATATGCTTTAGGATCTGTAAATCTATTACAGGATTTGCAATTCAGCTTTTCATCTTACCAAGCAAATGAGAGATGTAGCTAATTCTTTTCTTGAAGCACTGATTCCTAAATCAGAGCTTCAGAGTTCACAATTACAGGTCCATGGGGTAAATCAGGGGATAAACCCAGACTCTAGAAACACAGATGCATTTTGTTGAAGGTGAAATTGCCAGAAACTCAAAAAATAAAACTGAACCTGTAACTTCTGGAAAACACTCTTGACCAGACTGCTGCTCCTAAGTCCTTTAAGCATCACCCTTTACCAGGATTTGATGTGTTGTATTAAAAAGCAAAAATTATGTAAAAAGCATGAGTGATGCCTGGCAGTTACAACCCCTACTTCAAATCCATGTCTTACCCATTTGTGCTCTGTTTTGGAATTCATTTATTTTTTTAATTTATGTATTAGACAGCAGTCAAGCTGCACTTTTAGGCAGGACACTTCCTGCAATATTTTGATGCTCAGAAAGAAATGCTTTCACTTCAAAACCAGAACACTAATATGAAAAAAGAGCTAAGAGCGTCTAATGACCTAAGATGACTCCAAAGTAAAATTAATTAAACACAGCGAGTTATTTTGTACCTATGTTTTTGGAACTACTAAATTTCATGCTATCTACTCCACCCCTTTAAAAACAAAACAAAACCAAAAAATAAACAAATAAATAAATTAACAAAACAAAAGAAAGCCTGTATTCTCTTTAAGGGGAACTTTAGAACCATTCCTCAAGAAAGTCCATAGCAGGTGTTGTATCTCATTTTTCAGTGGATCAGCAGCAGGTTCCAGTACTGCCCCAGAGAAATATTTTGCCTCTTACCAGCAAAGCTCAAAGACATATCTAATGCAGCAGTTTTGGGAAGGAGCAGAGTAACCTAAAAGGGAATTAATTCATAGTTTTACTTCACCTTTACACCTAATTTACTACTAGAGTAAGGAAAATGGATTTTATACCATGCAAAAATTACTACTGCCCAAGTTGTAACTGCAAAAAGCTTGGCAATGTGAGGTTCAGCTCTTCCAGAGTATGCAAAATACTGCTGAAAATCCCTTGCAGTCAAGGATTAAACTAGGCTTGGCAGAAATCACTCAGTGAACTAGTTGAAAGACCACTGATGCTTGGAAATCAAGAAAAAAACCCCAACAAACCTAGGCATTTTAAAACATGAGTAAGGCAGCTGTTCTAAAATTAGTCTAGTTGTTATGAGCATTACACCAGAAAGGAATAGACTGTCACCACGTGTCAGCTTTAGCTGACATCTGCTAGAAGAAAAAAAAAATTCACTCCAAGTTAGGCAGCACAAGCCACCTAATTTGCTCATTATATATTTTGTAAAGGGTGGTCCCTATAGCATAATATTTTAAATAAATATGCAAATCATTATATTATTATTCAGAAAGATCTATGACTTCAACGAGGTTTTTAAATAACCCAAGGGGCTTCACTCTTTTTTTTTGTTTCATTAACTCAATAGACCCACCTGTCAGCTATATAAAATTACTATATAAGGGGTATTGGAAGCTACACACGCTTCGTGCAAATGCTTTTCTTAACTGAAACCAAAGCAGTTCTCAAAATTTCACAAGTTTATCAAAATCATTCTCATTACCTGATTTTGCAGGTGAAAAACATGTCAGAAAAACAAAAGCCTCTACCAACAAACAGTTTCTCACTCTGGAATTGTACCCATGACACAGGAAATATTGACTGGCCCCAAGAGCACCTAAGAAACCAGGCTGGTGAGCTGTGACTGCCTCTTTCTCAGAGACACTCTCTCACTTTTATGAAATTCTCTTGTATTGCACAGCTCTTGGCCATCTCAGAGTGCTTTTTCCCAGGACTATCCCTTCCCAAAATGCAGCTCCATGTTTTCACAGAGCCAACACCAGAGTATTTTAAATTGTTTCTGTCAAGGAAAGGAAAGAACACATTTGGATCAAACCTGGTGCAGTCTCTCACAGAAAGGAGTCTTGCACTTTGCACCAGCAACAGTAAATTCTTCTAAAGCCCCTAAGTGTGAAGTCCCCACGCCTCCAGCCATGCTGAGGGAACTCAGGTAACTTGTCTACCATGGCTCATAACATCACACCTAAATAGACCATCCAGGCAGAGGCAGCTCCACTCATCCATGGACCACCACTGGACATGGTTCCTCACTTCTTCCCCATCCAAATGAATTTTCCAAGGCTACATTCTGCCATACCTAAGGAACTTCCATCACCCAAACTGCAGCAAGGGGAGGTGGTGATACTGCAGCACGATGGGTGGAACAAAGAGCTTAAGAGAGCAGTAGCTGGGGAAAATGTAAATTCACCCTTCAGGGCAAGCCCTGCTGGCCTGGGAACCCTGAGTGATGAGGGAGCTCATGGATCTCATGCTGAGGTCATAAAGGTTAGAAAGTTCACAGTGATGGGAAGAGATTCATGAGGACATGATGAAAACAAATATAATTTTATTATTACCTACGAGAAGGTGGATCTGGGATCAGCCATACATGAGTCACTGTGAGGGTGACAGAGCAAACAATAATTTTGGAAATAACTACCAAAATTATGAAGGAGAAGCAGATCACTGGGTGTGGTATGAAGCTGACTAATGGAATGGAGCATTTGGCTTCTAAGAAGAATCTGAGAGACACAGAATTGTTTACTTTTGAACAAAGACAACTTGCAGGGAATCTTATCAATGTGTATAAATAATTGATGGGGGTGTGGAAAATGAGCCAGATTGTTCTCCAATGGTGTTCAGGGAATGGAGGAGGGGCAACAGGCACAAACTGAAATACAGGAAATTCCCCTTAACATAAAAAAACCCAAACCATTTTACCTTGACCGTAATCAGGGACTCAAAGGGGTTGTACATGTGCTTGGAGATGCTCAAAACCCAACTTGGACATGACCCAGGGAACTTGCTCTAGGTGACTCTGCTTTGAGCAGGTGGCCGGTCCCTCAATGATCTCCTCAGGCCCTCACAAGCTCAGGATTATGAAATTCTTTCCTCCTGTGACCTCTTTACTGACATCAGGATCAGGAACATCCCAGACACTTCATGATCCACCACATGATCCACCTTGGAGCACACTGAAATCAACCCCTTCCTCTTTCCCACCCACACCACCTCTTCCCCTGGGCAGAACATTTTTCTGTCTCTGAAAAGAAAACACTACACTTTATTTATTTATTTTTTTTTAAATAAACCACCTAAAAACCCCCAACAAAACCATTTAAGAGTACAAACAAAATGCTTTGGAAAATTGGCCAAACCCAAACTGCAGGTGAATTACTCATGCCTTGTAGAGCTCTGCAGATGAATGCTATATAATATGATAATACTCATTGATGCAATGATGAAGTATTTTCCACATCTCCATTTCAATATGATTAGGTTTTCTTTTGGGGGAGTTCCTACCTGTCTAAAAGTAGGAAGAGGTGCTATTATCTTTTTTATGCAGCTGCTGGATATGGCAAAGCAGTGGGCTGGAACAGAGATCAAGTCAAGTTAAAGATGCTTTGGTTTAGTCTGGCTTTCAGTATTCAAACAGCACTAGGAAAAAAAATTCAATTATAAAACTAATTATATCTTTAATTGCTTAAACAATCAGCCAGCTGACTTTATGGTGCTCTTGCTGCTGTGCAGGTGCACATGCAGGTGTTGACTGCAACGTGTAAGAGTTGCATTGTGGTATCCCAACTTCAGCACAGCACTGGGAGGATAAAATACCAACAGTAATACAGACACTCAGAAATATCTGAGAAAAACAGGCAAGCTTTATAAGAAAACACAATTCCAATATATACATATATATATGTATATGTATATACAGGTGTTAAAAATAAAATTATATATAGATATATAAAATATGCTTTATCTTCATGTGAGTGGTATCTATTATGATTATGACATTTTTCCTTTTGGACAGAATTATGGTTGAATCTGACCAGAGCTTGCACTTTGAGACAGTCATGTTTCCAGCAATTAATTGCAGCACCATTAATAATTAGGTATAGATAATAACCCACCAGAAATGCCTGTCTTTTTCTCTGACACGTCATCTTACCAGCATGCTTGAATAAGTCTTCTTCAAAAACTTGCTTTGTGCATACAAAATCAATTAGAAAAAGGTACAACTTACAGTGAACTGGGACCAAAATGTTCAAACTGTTCAACTCTTTTACCTCACCCCTACATTTTATCAACTTTTACATAGAAAAAATCAGTTTTTTCAGAAATTTAAACCAGAAATGTAACATCTTTTCAAAATCTCCTTTCTGCATACAAAATCAAATTAACACTTAATAAACCATTAAATGCAGCTTAAATTCACAAAAACATTTTGCCACCCGGCATTTCTTTTAACTGAACTTAGCTTTTCATTGAAAAATAAACAGCCAGTCTTAAATCTACACTGTCTTAACAGCTGTAATTGAAGGGAATCTTAAATTCTGACAAGAACCATTGTTTTAGAATGTACAATTTATCACCTGCAATGGAAGCAGGTGATAATTAGACTCAACTATTGGAAACAAAAGAAAAACAGGCATAGCACACTGAGGCTGTTCTACTATAATACTACAATCAGAGTTTTGGAGCCTACAAAACCAAGAGAAACCACAGTAATGCCAGAGAAGGGCGTCAAACGTGGCACAGAACTGGCCACAGTGCACGTGGTCCATAAAAAGGAGCCTCCCATCCCAATTTTTTGCAGAGACAACTGATTTTGATCAGACTGCAGGAGCAGATCCCAAGACACCAGCTGGGTTCACTGCCATGCAGTGATGTTTGCTGTTCTGTGAGCACATAATAAACCAGCTCACTTGCACAAATTATGCTGGGCTGAAGTATGTCAGTAAAGCTACGGCAGGATTCATTTCAATCATGACTGCACAAAAGGTTTAAATATTCTAAATTCACTTGTGAGTTGGGTAGCTTCAAAAGTCTAATCTGGACTCCATTTAAAATGTTATTTTGCTGGATGAGAGAAAAAGCAGCTTCACTGGAAAACATTCTGTAGTGAGTCACAGCTGTTTAGTAGTAGTTTGAAGCTGTCTGAAATGTCGAAAACATTGAGAAGTCCTCTACAAGTTATAAGGCATCAGGAAGAATTTAGTCATTATGTTTTCCACTGAGCTAATTTTGCAGCATAGGAAGTTGCTGATTTGTTGTTTTCAAATAATCTGGTCTTCATCACTTGTACATTCCATTTCTCTTATAAAATCAAAATTTTTAATAACTTTCTGCTTGAAACTGAGAAAAGTTTTGACCATATGTTTCATGATGGCATTTGCAAAAGTCAAATGATAAAAACAGTACTAGCAAGCTATTCCAGTACCATTGCCAGTGATTTCTCCTCTCTTCTTCTAATACTCTAATTAATAAAATCATGTTTTCAATTAAAATTTGCTTCCAAGAAAAAAAATACAGGCAGTTTAGTAGAAGAAAAAGGTGACAGCTATATGCAACTCAAACCTGTGAGCCTAAAAAAATCTCGATGTCCAACTAATTCCCTCAGTTTTAAATACATGCAAACCCAACTGAAAACCAGACAGGAGGAAAAATTAAAAACTAAAACCCACAAATTCAAAAATCTCAGAGCATGTAATTTCATACTTACATAGAAACTTACTTGCTTTATTGCATCCTGAAAAATCTCTAGAGGCAGATCATGGATTTAGACACCTCTTGAACCATTAGTGCTGCAGATATTACTGAAAATTTGCTGAAATTATGATTTATTGCATTCACTATTCAAAGGCCAGTATTTTCCAAAGATTACCTCTCTATTGCATTAGCACTGATTTTTGTTCATACAGAAAATGACACAGTATATCAGACAGAGCAGTGTAGTTGGTCTGATGAACTCTTTGTGATTTTTATGGCAACCACTGAAATTATGTTGTAAACCTAAGTAAAATGATCAAGAGTGCATGTAAACATATATGAACACACCTAAATTGTAATACCAAACTTTAGCTTCTCTTTCTCCTCAGCTTCAGTCTGTCCTCAGGGAAAATCAAAGCACAGTGCACAGAAGCCTGACTGTGGACAGTCATTTTACAACAAATTACCTTGGTATTTCATTTATCCAATGTTACTACCAGAAAGCAAACACTAATATTGAAAAAGAAAGGCAAAATAATATTCCCAGAGTCATTTCCACAGCCACAGAGGAAAGCATTATATTCTTGTGCCTGTGTTTTGCTCTCAAAAAGAACAGACAAACCAGGGCTGAGGACATCTTGTAAAAAGTCATGATGATTTATAACAAACCATTTTAGAACATATGTTGCACATGCATGCTTAAAACCATTACACAATGTTCTATTTTCCAGCTAACCCCTGCTCAGCTGCTGGCTTCAGAGGAGTAAAATATCACAAAGTGAAGGACAGAAAGGACAAACTCAGATATTAGGCAAGGCACACCTAAACCTACAGAATCACAGGGCTGAATAGAAGATAAACAGGCACACACTTCCACCCCTTTCACCCACACTCCAAGCAGGGGCTGCAGTGTCCCATGGTTGCTGCAGAAGAACTGGCTAAGCTTAATTAAAGAATGGCACATTTCTGAAGAGGTAAATGTCATGGGGTTTTTATGATGCCTATTGGGTGTTTAAATTTTGTTGAACTGAATGTGGTGGGTAAAGCTTGGCCAGGTTCCAGACCCTACCCAGCCACGCTCTCATCATCCCTATTCCACAAGGGAAGAGGAAAGTAAGATGGAAAAGATCATTGATCAGGGTAAAGACAGAGACATCAGTGACCAGTTACCATCGTGGGCGAAACAGTGTCAGCAATCTCCAGCTAAAATAAATTTGGATAATGCAAAACAAACCCCAAAAGATTTGACAGCACTGTCACCCTGCCCTTTTCCAGGCTCAGTTTCGCTCCTGTGCCTGTCCAGCTGCCTTGTCCCTTCTAAAATACACTTTCAGAGGCATCACTGACTTTGCTGATGGCCTCAGCTGTGGCCTGCAGTGGATCAAATCATTAACAATTCCTTGTCTTCCTTGTCCCTTCCTCTGAAATCAAATCCTATTAGCAATGCTTGAGGAATGCTGATGTCAATTCTTCTGTCTGAATAATGCTCACTATTCACAATTCTAGGGACACTGTGCATTTCCTGCGTCACTGATTGTTTTGCCCAAATTCCTGTAGCGTGGCTCACCTGAGCAGCTGTTACCCATAACCTGAACCATGCATGACTTCCACCCCTTCTTCTCCCTGTTAGAACCTCTGCATAACAATTCCCTTAAACAACATCACTCTTCAAACTCCAGCTGATACCGTAAGATTGTATTTTACAGCTGTTACATTTTGGCATTTTTAAGCTCACAGTATTTTCTATGATGCCATCTGAACTCTTCATGAAATAATTTCTATTCCCCCTCTGCACAGATAGGGATTCTATTATGAGACACCTTATCTCATGGGCAGGGTTCTTAGTGCTTATCACAATGCCACTTTTCTATTTACATAGAAGGACTGACAAATAGATTCTATCCATATTTTTGTTTACTGAGCCATTTCCTGTGTGGAAACAAATTTGATTTGAAGCAGCTCTGAAGTCTAGCAATGGAGAAATCTAATATGTGTCTGCCATACAAAGGTGGGTGAAAGGAAGTGCAGCAGTCAAAAAGTGAAAATGGAAAAAGAAAAGTAGATGGGGAACGCACTCAACTTTTACACTGCTCTTCTAAACTTTCTTTTCAAGACAATTTTTGCCATGCAAGTCTCTTATTTCCTTATCAAGCTTCTTAATCCTGTATGATTACTTCCTTGAGTTCCACCCTGTGGCTCTATTTCATTTCAAAAGCAGGAACACAGAAGATTTCTAAAAATGAAGCACACTAGTCCTTGGCAGTCAGAATCACAAAGACTGAAATGATGCTCACAAAGGCTCCTGTGATTGTTTCAGGCCTGATATGATTTAGGATTGGAAGAGTCTTAAGAACAGAGGAATTAAATTATGAATAGGAGCTGCAGAAACTTTCACATAAGTGCTGTTCACTTCCCCTTCTCAGAATTACTTTTTCCCCTTTGTTAAACAGAGATCAATAAAATTATTCCACTTGTAGGTAGCTGGCATCTCAAACCCATCCTCAAGCTATTTCTATACATTCAAGATGATTCATATGCAGAACTGCAGCATTTAATCTTCATGAAACAGAAAATGTGAGCTGAAACCTCATGAGAACTCCAAAATTCTCTCTGAACTATTACATAAATCCCATTTTAAAATGTTGTCAACTTTGAGAAAAGATCTGTAAATTATACAATTTCCTGAAGACTTTTTTTCTAGGAAAAATCTGAAGCATTCCAGTACTCTGATACCACCAAGAAATTTGTTTTCAGACTAAAAGAACAAGAGAAACAAAGGCAGCAGCATGAAAACCCAAGTTTCCTACCTTTTATTCACCAAGTACAAGACTAGTTTTGGATCACTCATCCTACCAGGAGTTTCCCATTAAAAGGGAGAATGCTGGTAGGAGCAGCCTCGAGATTGTGATAGTAACAGTTCTTCTGGCAAAGTGTGAAGTACAGATGGTGTCAAAGATATGCCAATAACTTAAGCAGGAGCTTCCAATAAAACCTCTTGTAGTGCTTATTACACTCTGTGAATCAAAGTGAAAGGGGCAGCCTGGGCTCTCTGGCTCCTTTATTCCCCACTAGGCAGTTTCACTACTGTACATCCCTGTGCATCCCCTGGGGAAGAGCCTGCACTCCAGATGAATTTGTGTCTGTGCCAGCCATGAGCTACCTCTGAGCAAGTCAATTCATTCTCCAGAGAAGCAAAATCATCATCAGAAACATAGGAATTACTTCCATCTGATCTACCTTCCAGTGACAAAACCATAAAAAAAGGGTTTTCTCACGTATCCCTTTGAGCTCTTTCCAGCTCATAATGGCATTCAGTGATCAAAATAAAAATGCTCTTAAACATGATAACCTGCTCCTGCTTATGAATGTTGCTCAGAGATTTAAAACCACAGACAAGCCACACTAAGGCTTCTCCCAGAAACCATCAATACACTTGTGACACCATTGTCCACATTATTAAGCTTCTCTTTCCCAAACTGGAGATTGGAATGCACACTGCAGATGAGATCGTTTGCTGACAGAAAACTAACACATAAGGTTTAAACACTGAAGTGGCATCTTCATGTTGGTGTATCTGTTTTAATTAGCTCTACTTTTCATGTAGGGTAAATAAAACATTAAGGAGTCAGCCAGACAGAGACACCACAAACTGTTTTTCAAATAGCTCCATGAAATGAGCAAGAATAAAGCTTGAAGAGTGTTATATTTACCTCTGTAGCTCCCAGGGCACTTTTAAGAACACTGGGTCAGGTACACTGAGACACTGAGAAACTGTGCAATTTCTTTCCCACTGAGCTGTCAAGGCATTCATGCTGTGAATAGCTAACACCCTTCTTTGACAACCAAGCAAATATTTCTATTTTCTGCCACTCTAGGCATGACGTATCTCCACGTTGCCTCAGTTGATTTAGTGCCAATTCAAGTCAAACTTTAGATGTCTGAGCCAGTAACCGGACAAAATATTCTTGATGAAGCCTTGTCACAAACTCATAGACTGCTGCTTAATACATTTCCAAATAGTTAGATAGCAAAAAGGGCTGTAAAGCTGAAAAAGCTGCAGAGAAGCGGAACACATATTCATTGAACTGCCAGAATGGAGATTTAAGTAGCACATACAAGTCAAATATGCTGCTGCTTCTATTTATTGTTAACATTGCTTCAGAAAAAAACCCATGTAAAATTATATAAGACCATGTTCTTTGGATCTATGTTGCTCCTTGAAATCCATTCTGTATTTCCCATCTTTCAAAAATACATGTATTTAGAGAAACATAATTAATAACCAAGTCTATCTGAGCAAGACTAAATGAACACATCCTGTTCTTGTGATAGTAGCATATAGATACCATAAACACTATTTTTTCTTAATACTTTAAAAATATAAGTATATAATTACATTTCACTTGCACCTACTGATCAAAAGTTTTCATTTCTGATACTGTGAAAGAGGAAGACAGAATTAAGGGAATAATCCTTTCAGTGGGGACAGATCCTGTGGAAAATGCTCCAAAACTACTGGATCAGTACTTCACAGTTTTGAGTTTTGTTCATGGGATAAGAATAAGCAGGTAGCAATAATGGTTCAGTGTGTGAACACTCAAATACAAAACACAATAAACTATTGAGAGTGCAGACTCTGTGCCAAGAGTTTAAAGCACTTTTGAGACTGGATTCCACCCTTTAATCCACGTTGCATTACAGAGTGTTTCCTTTCTCAGAGCCTCTGTTTCCAGCAGGATTTGGTTCAGTGTTTTAACTCCCACAATCTCCAGAGAATTGAAATGCAGATGAAGTGAGGAAGCCCCGAGCAGGACTCACCAATACTGGCATAGCCAGGCGTGGATGGATCTCCTCCGCTGTTCAGGGACACCAGAAAAGCTTTGTCAGCGAGGTCTGCAGTCTTTGGTAAATCACAGGGATCCGTGTAAAGGAGAACACCACCAAACCCTGCATCTTCCAGCAGAGAAAGCTGAGGGGAAAAGCAGCACAGGTGACCATTAACAACAGTGTCAGAACACATTGTTATTGTTTTTATTACTGCTGAGATAGAGGCTGTCCCATGCACCACGTTCCCACCACAGATTGCTCTGTACCAAGCTGCACTGCCAAAAGTGCTTGTAGCACCTTAGCAGGTTTTCCCAAGATAAACACCACCCTGAAAATGCCTCAGTTTGAAAAATTATGTCACTAAATCTTCTTGAGTTGATCTTCTCTATTTTCCATGTTATTATCTGTAAGATGTTCTTGCTTAGTTTACCTCTTCAAGGACACTGCACATACTGAATGTTTGCTAACACTGACATCAGCCTTCTGCAGGATTTCTGGACACAGTTACTCTTCAGTTAAGAGAGAAAACAGGAGTTTAAAGAACATTACAAAAGTAAAATTAAATTAAGAACTCTATCTTACCCAAATGTTTGGATCTGCCTCCTGTCAGACAACAGCTTTTATTTTGTCTCATTAGAACATCAAAGCTTGTGTTGGGACTGGCAATTAGAGTTTCCAAAAATCCACAGATCTGGACAGGAATATCAGGAAAACTTCCCCAAAATCAAGGACAAAAGCAACCAAGTACCATAACCTGCAGCAGCTTTTTTGACTGGAAAACCTCAGTTTTTTTCTTTCATAGAGAACTGAAAAATAAGGAGATTTTATTCCAAAACAGACAAAATCCAACTGTAATGTGGCAAACACTCCCATGAAATGAGATGACCTTTCTGCATAATGCTCTGCATATTTGGAATATGACTGAAGACTACTCACTGATACAAAACTATATTAATTTTCCAGACAGAAGTAATTCAGGTATTTAAGGATTATCTTACTACTCACTGAGCTGCTCTATTGATGACTTTCCAAATGTCTCCAAATGGTCTGAAGAATGACAGCAGGTCTACAATGTTTCTACACAACTCTGATTTCACAGGAACCTGAGAACTTTTTACTATACCTCTGTTTTTCATTTCAGTTGTACTCATCCTTCTGTATTTCAAAACCTTCATTTTTTTCCTTGTGTATGTGTATAATTTTCAATTTACTTCCTAGCTGCTGGTTTTAAGGAATGTTTATGCACAGTTCTCTGTGGCTTTACAAGTATGTAAATTACATGAATATATGGCATTCAGTTTGAGCCTCATAAGCATTTGGTGTTCAGTTCTGCTTTACTCGACAGCTAAAACAGAAAAAAAAATATAAAAATAGCAGCCTACTATTTGCAATGTTATAAAAATAGCAAACTACTATTTGCCATTTCTGTAAGTAAATATATCTAATATTGTGATTTGCTAAGACCTTGACACTTGTCTGAATTCAGATAAGCAGATGCAAGTTGAACCTGTGAGTCACTTAATCTTACCTATCTTACTCAAACAGGTAATCCACAGATGAAAAGGGATTTTTAGAGAGAGCTCTAGTCAGATGAGTAGGAGAGTGAGAGAAGGTGATTAGCTCAAATGCTTAAAAATACATTACAGACCTTAAATGTAATGCAGGAATAGGGATTTCCCAAATGGTAGGTTCATTTATTATTGTTTTCTTCTGTTTTCAATTCACATTTGTATTCAGACATTCAGACAGAATTTGATTGCACAAAAAATAGGGTGGGAGAGCTAGGGACACATCCTAGCTAAACGATGTAACTGGCAGGATTTAAAATAACAATTTTCCTGCCTCCATATCCAGTATCGTTTTATTAATCCCTGGTTTATTTAGTAGAACACAAAACTGGAAATAAAAATGTTTGGGTTTTTTTTTAAAGAGAGTTTTAAAAACTTTGTATTTAAAAAAAATCACTATTAAATCCCTCAGTTTCAGTGAGAGAAAGTAACTACAAGTCTGTTAGTCACAAAGTGCAGCAACCACCGCTGCCATGGCTACAATCGCTAGTAAGGAGTTGTGTCACACATGTGAAATTGCAAAACAGCTTTCAGATTTCAGCTATAATAGCTCCTTTTTAACTTTACAACAGTGACAGCACAACTATATCTACAATAAATGTGAATTGCTGATTCCATTTTCATCTTAAATAAGTCAACACTTAACCAGCCGTAAATTGTCCGAGCACAAAGAAGCCCAAAAGGTTCTGCATGTTTTTTTACAAGGCAGAAAATCGTAGATTAATTCCTTCAGGTAAACCAGTGCACATCTATTCAAATGATTGGATTATTTTAGATTGCAAAGCCCTCCAACAGCAAAATCTAATTCTATGAGTTTGATTGTATATGCATTGTCCTTCTCCAAAGCCATAAACATCTCAGAACAAGCTGGAAACAACAGAATTCTTGAAAACAGATGCTGGTGCCCGCTGTTAACCCTTTAGTTATTTATGGCTGCTTAAGTCCTCAGTTTTTAGAGTTACCTTAAAAAATGTGAGTGTTTCAATTCAGTATATTACATCACCCCATAAAACATTCTGGACTCAATTTAATCTAATATGAGACACTTGCTGCTTTATCAAAGGCTCTGTCGTGTACCTGGGGACAGATTAGCCTTGTAAACTCTATACACCACCAGGCACCATTAAATTGCCTTTTAAAGATGATATGGCTGAAGCAGTGAAAAGACAGATTGCAACAGTCTATAGAACTTAGTTTGGCTCCAAGGGGAAAACTCAAAGCAGCTTCTCTGTTTTAAATGCATTTTAAATGCACCATGTCTGAGATGTGGCAGAGGAAACATTTTCCTTTTGCTCTGACACACAGGTAACAGCGAGCAGCTCTCTGCTCCCTAGTTCAGACAGGCTTTACTGGGACACTTTGGCCACAAACCTGGACAAACTGACAGGCATTGCATCCAAAATAAGCAAGCTGAGCATGACTATTTGCTGGGGAAAAAGAAAAGAAGCAACAAGAAACAGGGGCCACTGCCTTTCATAGGTGGCTTTAATGTGTTTTAGCTCACCTGAGGCCACCTGAATGAACACTTAATTGGGGGTTACATTAATGATCTGAACACAGAACAAACCTACCAAAGAGAACAGACTGCAGGCTCTGTGAATCTCCAGCATAATGCAAAAGAGCTGCCCATCAATGGCTGGTGATAAGCAGGGAAGCAATGCAGCAGGCACTGGCCTCAAGCTGTATTTGTTATCTTCCACCTGAGTCTGACTCTCTGAAGATCTTTCCCCTGGTCTCTTCTCAGCTGAGACCATCCTTGCACCTTGTAAGCACCAAACAGCATAAAACCAAGCAGGTACTCAGCCTTCATTATTTTCCAGGGACTACACTGGACTGGTTTCCTGCTAAGCCCAGAGCCTCAGACAATTAAGAACATGTACATTGAGGCATGGAGCTGTTCCAGCAGTACCCTCACTTTCCAGCTGAAAATAAAGCGTGACTGAAGCAGCACTACTCTGATCTTCTGTGCATGGGAGCCACATCTGGGGTTGAGTTTAAGCTGTCATTTCATGGGCAGAGAGCAGAAAATCACATCATGCTTTGGTCTCACCTGGATTACAGCAACTACAAATTCAGAGACAGCCAAGAAAAGGTTTCCTACACTATTCTCTCACTGCATCTGAACAGCTTAGATCCTGTTCCTAGAACCTCTGATCCAGTAACACCCTAATGTTTAAAGATAATTAAATAAGCATGGCATCTTTTCCCTCCCTTTTGTTGATTCCCAGCAATAGTTCTGCTTACAAATAATTTAGAAAGTAGCAATGCATGATAAACCAACAAGGGGCATCACAACACAGGATATTCCTAGCATTGATGGTTAACAGTGCTTGTGACTGCACCAGGGAAAAAGAAAATAAGATGATGCAAGTAATTGTGGATTATATCAACCTACTAATTGCATATTCAAATAGCTTCTTGTCATTAGCAATTCTTCTCACCATATTTGAAAGTGGTTCCAAAATATGGACAAGCCTTCTGAAAACCCACTGTACAGACAGTTCTCCCCCTGATGGTGTTTACAGCATCAGTTTGTGCTTTATGAGGTACAACACCAGCCCCATTACTGACAAATATTGCCTAAGTCTTAACTTAGGTGTCCTGATCCACAGAAATGACTGAGCCACTGATTAGTTGGCACAGAAAACTTATTTCACAGGAGGAAATATCTCAGTACCTTCCCTGCAAGTTTAATGGAAATGGGATATTGAGCAGACAAGAGGCAGATGCTGTTAATACACTACTGAGAAGGCCACATGGGGCCTCCTCTATGAAGGAGATGAATAAAAACTGAAATTTTACTCCTTAACAGAAGGGGGAAAAAACATGGAAGAAATCAAGAGACAGAGTGACAGATGTAGAGGGATACAGAAACTTGTCCACAGGTTTGACACCACAAAACCCAGCCTCAAGAAAAAGAGCTGTGAAAAACCTGTTCACTAATCCATGGAACAACCTGTTCATTTATTGACTGATACATTATTTAAGATAAAGCAGTTCAGTACAAGATACTTTGGCTTACAATTCTATACAGCAAGTGACTCTGCTTCCAAACAAGTACCACTAACAGTGCCTCTGGAAAACTTGATTTAAAATACAGCAACTTCCAAACACATTCCACCACTAGAGAGAGGTTTTTCAAGTCAAATTTTAGTGCTGGGAAAAAAAAAAGATCCAGATCTCTTAATTTTACCACAAGTTCCCACCTGTTACTAGGGTCAATACAAATCCAGTGAGATTTTCTTATTAGATCTAATTCTGCTTTCAACTCTATTACATAAGGCTTCAGACTTTCAACCCTAACTTAATAGTAAATAAAACAATATAAATTATCTGCATAACAGTATTTAGGGATTCTCTTCTATCTCATTATGTATCATGTACCATGCTAGTATATTTTAAAAGTCTACATTTCAAAAAGCCCTTTAAGTACACCTTGATGTCTGAAGTAAAAAATGCCTAAAAATGTAGTTCTCATCTTCAGAAGTAATTAATGTGAATGGATTTCACACTATTGAAAGTGTATCCTCGCTCCTGTACACAGATAATCAGACTAATAGATAATATTAGGCTGCTCATTAAAACTTCTCAGAGGTATTTGAAGCTTTTTCTATACCAAAAATATGTCTGTGGCAAAGTAACAGAACTCTAAATAAAGAGATAAAGCATGCTTTAGCTACAAGCACTTACAGAGTCTAAGGGAGATTTTTTTTTTAACACTTAAAAGGGCAGCTGACACTACTTAAATCCCCTTAAATCTGCACACAAAATTGGAAAAATTGTATTTTACGCAACGACTGCCTTAGTGTTAATGACATCACAGTTCATTAGACAGCAAAGGCCTTTCAATGTCAGCTATGGACAGCAAAGTTAATTTGGGATGATGCTATTCTAACATGCAACCTGCTCCATGTAACTTCAGGAACTCTTCCTAAAGGCAGATTCACAATCTCACTGTTCATTACAAGTCCATTCACTGTTAAAAATGCAAAACATGGACATAACACATTCATAAAATAAGAAAAAACATCCTATTTATATGTTGTCTCTATATAATTGTGATCCCCTTTTCTCTGTCCCTTCCAGGTACACATCACAAAAATGCATGCAGAATTTTACATTCAAAGACATATTACATATGGAGCATGGAAACAAAAATAAGGAAAAACTAATTTGTTAAAAAAAATATAGAAAATACATGAAAAAATACATGTATGTACTAACTATGTTCACAGTAAAATCAAATATATTACTTATTTAAAAATCTCCTATTGTCATTATACTTCAGTGCAATGATCAGCATTAATTAGACAAATAACAGTAATCAGTTTTTAACTGCTGCATTTTTCAATTCATAGTGCAATGTGCAAAAGACATGGTTCATTAATCTGTGACACAGCTTTACTGGACAGTTATTAATTACTCTTTTGTACTGAAGTCCCAATTAAAATCATGCTGCTTTGAAAGGATCTCTCCTCTAATTTGACTAATTGGCAGTAGGTAAAATCATGAAGCAAGAGCAAAGTGTATTTAAACTGTTGGAAGATCTCGCTGACACAAATCTTTATATTTCTGAAGCAGATTGGGTAGAAAAGTAAGATTTAGTATAGATATAGATTGTTTAGGTATAATCAGATGCTTCTGTCCTCTCAATTACCTACTGTAATACAAAAGAAGAGGCTTGGTAATACAAAACTCAAGGTGGAAAAAAATCCACTTAAATGCACATACCTTCATTTATATTCCACTCTTCTAAATTGCAAATTTTTAACTGAGTAAGGTTTGGTTTCACCTTGTATTTTTAATACTGCACTTGATGTTTAATCACGTTCCAGGACTCCCCATCACAAAGACTGAGTGATGTTGAAAAGAATTTGGTGTCAAAACTGTCTGAAGAGGTTTTGGCTGTTGCTGACCAGCCCTCAAGGTGCTGTGCTAAGGCTGTAAAGGGGATGGAGGGAGGATGCAGCCAGATTCATGGGGACCATGGAAAGAAACACATCTTTCCTCTCCAGCTCAAACACTGGCCTTGCCTGAGGAGTGGCATCACTGCTGGATTGAAGAAACAGGGCTGGCAAAGGGATTAAGCTGAATAAAACTTCAAACAGCTATAAATGCATTCACAGTGGCCTCATAAATGACAGGCTACTGCCATAAAGGTCTTAGAAGAGGGAAAACATATTGCAATGGAATTTATCAAACTATTCCTGCCATACAGTGACACATATAGGAACAATACAAAATCAAAGAGTTGCTCTGTATCATGGCAAGACCTTCAGACTTTGATGTAGTTACTACCACAGAAATGATAACATGAAGTACATTTATTTGTGGAAAGAATCTGACAAGCATATCTAAGATTTTTTTTAAGACATTTTCTGTAATCACTTTCCAAACTAAAATTGGCTTTCCCAATTTTAAATTTTCAAAATTTTTGTCCTTTTTTCAATATCCAAAAAAACTATTTCTAGGGAAGAGAGAGTCTCCTTCTGTATTTCTTGGATGTCCTACAGAATGTGGGAAGAGAAGCAGAAGGGAAGGGTCAGAAACTTGAGGATGTTAATCACAAAAATCTGCCTTTGAGCGATGGGGGTGTATGGCAGTGATGAGTACGAGCTACTCTGTACATCAGTTTACCATCCATTATATTTTAAGTACATTCCTCTGTCAGGTAAGTGCTATCCAAGGACAGCAGACTTCTCCTCGAGCACTGGTTGTGTGCTGGTTCGACTGGAAATCCACACACTGACCTCTGGACAGTTGTGGAAGTTGAGGAAAAACCTTTGGAGACTTCCCCTCCCCCTCCCCCCACCCACTCTCTCTAAACAAAAAATCATTTTGGTTTAATTCTGTAATCTTGCACAGAAAAAAAAATTTAACATCCTGCTCCTACATGTGGTATTAAGCTTATCAAGAACTGAATGTTCTGTCCCATACTTTTTTCCTGTTTTCTGCCTGCTCATCTTCTACACAGTTTTATCAAAGAAAAGTAATTTGTTATACATCAGCAGTTTTTAAAAATGGAATTTTTCACAATAGGATATTTGGACAATTAAACATAAGCCAGATATACTGCCAGTTCCCTGTACTAGATTTTAGCAACTTTTAATACAAATTGAGTGCATATTTTATTGCCAGATCTTGCTTACCACTGCTAAGAAATTCACAATGTTCAATCTAATTAAAAATGAAATTGAACTACAATTCCCTAGAAACAAGGGCTGATTGGACTCAATAAGCTTTACTTAATTTATTTCAGAAACAAAATATTTGAATTGCTTACAGTCCAGAAAAAAAAAGCTTCATTATTTGATGAGTATATAATACAAAGCCTTTTATATTGCTTTTGCATTCCTACATCTTCAGGAAATACTACTCACTTCTAAATAAGCATGTAGAGGAACACTGTGTGCATAATAAGTATAATTAAATATTCAGTAAACATTAAAAAGAAACAGGCTGTATGAATGTCCAGATGAGCAACCTCCAGAAAGGCAATAGCATTTCCCTGTTCACACTGAAACTGTTGTTTCTGATTATGTTTATGGTTATTCCAGTCTATGTTTAGACTCTATTACAGAGAGAATAAAGCTGAAGATCCATCATACAAAAAACAATTACACAAAGATATAATTATAATCTTGCCAAATCATCAAGAATAAACTGATTAGACCCTTTGTTGCATTTTATGCATTCTACCCAACTTTTAATCCAAAATTCACTGAACTGCCAAGAGAGTCACAGACCAGAGTCAAATCTGCCAACGTCCCCTTATTTATTTTTTTGTTTTTTTCTTATTTATTTGTTTTCCTACCACTAGAAAAATGACATAAGATGAGCAGATCTGATTTTCAAGCACCATCCCCAGCACAGGGCAGTGGTTACCCAGGAAGCTGTGGTGTCAGGTTCCCCTCACCCTTCTGCGCCCTGTGCAGGGCACAAAACCCGAATTCCCCTGGAGAGGAGGCTGCAGTTCTCTGTGCCAGCAGCCACTCTGCTCACCACAAACATTTGGGGCACCTCTCCCAACCTCAGGGAGCTTTGCAAGCTTTTCCTTCTCCCTCTGGACTCCAGCAGCGAGCTCCCAGCCAGGAGATATCCCAGTCGTGGTACCACAGCATGGTTTGGGTTGGGAGGGACCTTAAAGCTCGTCTCACTCCAATCCCCCTCAACATATCAGCAAGAAAATAAAAATATCAGCAGGAAGAGCTGGAATATATATTTTCCAGTACCAACACTGGAAGTTAGCAGTGTTGAAATGAAAACAGCCCAAGGTATCCTTCTGTCTCCAAGATAAAAGTAGGATTATGACTTTTCTAGCTCCAAGAGTGTAGCTGTTGTATGGGATCCACACAGCAATCAGAGATTTGAAATTAAGGCAGATTTGCTGCCCCAAGTAATTTCATATTAACACAATTGTTAGGTTGTTAAAACAGCTGCCTTTCACTTATTTTATTATCTTCTCAATTCTTATCCATCTATTGGAAAATTTTAGTCTTTTGCATTGATTTTCTGTAAAGTACAGAACATACTCCCCTGCTCAACTCTTTCCTGGTCTATTACATTGCATCCAGGTTTCATTTCTTTCAAAATAACACCTTGAATGTAATATAATAGTATCTTTAGAGACTGCATAACATTGTTATGTATTTTTAAATTTACATTTTATTTAATTTTATGTTTCCAAGTAGAACATATAATGATATAGAGTGTGCTCTATGTAAGCCTCAGGCATATCTATATATCAACTAGGAAAACTGAGTATTATTAATTGGTTAATGAATATTTTAGCTTCATTTATGGAAAAGAGCAGTGTTTAGCTACTTGGTTAGCATGCCTTTAAGTAAATCAATACTCAGAATAAACTTATTTACCTTCCTTATTAGAAAAACAGTCACAAACCAGGAGTGATAAAAGAAATGATCGTAAAGAATGCGCCCCAGTGCATAAAGTCATTTCAAGAACTATAAATATTAAAGAAGTTATTACAAACCTTGGCAATAAAAGTTCTTTATAAATTATCAGTACTGATTTCCGCTCCTAAGCTCCCCTAGAAATTCCAAAATTAAAAATTAGGCTAGTCTTGATTTTGTTTCCTCACTGACATTTCAGAAAACTAGAATTTTTTTCCACATGAACTTATTCATGAACTGTGCTACACAGGACATATCATGAATTCATCTTTCATACTGAACATCAAGGTTTAAAGAGGAATATGCAATAAACTGAAGCACCACTTAATGTGTAACTCTGGTACAGCAAAACTGCGGGCAACCTTCACAAAAGCTGCAACAGCTGAAAAAGCCAACATGTGCAGTTTTGTGTCTTCCCAGGTCCTTTCTTTTTCACTGCTTTCCACTCAGCACATCAGTAAAACAGAGCTCTGCCTCCTCCTGTGACCTACTAAATAGCCCATTTCACCAAAATGAAATAGTAGAAAGAGCTACACGAAGGAGGTCCAAGGTTGAAGCACTCGATGAGAGCAGGGAAGGCAGCTGGATTAGTTTGGCAGTCACAAAGCACTGTAAAGTCATTAATTCACCAGCAGTTAGGAAAAAAACCCAGCCAAACCAACAACCCCCAGCTCCTCTTCAGTAACACCAGTCTACAAATAGTTCCAAAACATCAATCCAAAATGATGTTCTTCCCTTGTCTTAAAAAATAGAGTGAAAAATATAAAATGTGAAAAATAGGTTCAACTTTCTGTCACTAAGATTTTTTTCATGCAGTGATTAGGAAAGGAAGACCCCAATACCAAAACAAGGTCATACCAAGGGTGGCTTAGAAAGATGTGGCAGTAAAACCCTTGCTCTGTCACTCTTCTCAACTAGGTCATTGACAGCACATTATTTTTGTCTTTCTCTGACAATTTTTTGGGGCAGGAAAGACCAAAAGAAAATATCTTTTGAAACCTTGTAGTTTAAAACCACAGTTCCCTCTGATGGGCCCACTGAAAAGATTGAACACCACTTACAGCTCCTAGAACTCCACTAAACTTTCTAAATGACAAACAGAATACTGCAGTTATAAGATTAATGAGAAAGAAATACAATAAAACTCATGATCAATCAGCATCTGTTATACCACTGTAAGTCCTAAGACAGAACTTGCAGAAAAAGTCTTTAAAGAATACACAACTTCACTCTGGGGGAAAAGAAAAAACAAAAACCCGAAAACCAACATGAAACCAAACAAATGCCAAGCTGAAAGCCTCCAACCTAAAAACCCAAATAAAAGCTCCATCTCAACACTAAGTCACACTGCAGGACCATGTAATGAATCAATGGTCTGACACAGAATGAAGATGACAATCACAGCCCCTGGTGTTTAGCCCAGGAGAGAAATCTATAGAAAAGCAGAGAATATTTCCATGTTCAGAACAAGCATTTTCTCTTGCAATAGGTTTGCACAAGAGAGAGAGTAGAAAAAAGCCCCCACAAACAGAAATTTCTGTTCTCAGTCATTAATTTCTTCTCTTTGGCAACTGGCACTGATGACTAATTTTGTACTTACCATGGCTTCTAACTAAAAAGGTGAAAAGGAAGCCAGCTCAGGGTTACAGGGCGAGCTTACTTTTGCATCACTTATTAATGGAAAATGCATCTCTATCCATCCTGTTTAGAAAACTGGTACTGAAATCCTCATGCCTAAGCCTGCACTGAACTGCATTTACAGCTTTTACACCATTTACATTGAACGGCTTTACACCAAAGCAACACCCTCAATGTCAATAAACCTTGATTGGTAAGAAACTCAGTCAGGCTTTCTGACCTTTGTCGGTCTCCTCTGTTGAGTGTCGAGTGACTGGATGAGGAAACTGCCTCAAATTGCATCAGGGAAGTTTCAGTTAGATATTAGGAAAAAATTCTTCACCAACAGGGTTATCAAGTATTGGAAAAGGCTGCCCAGAAGTGGTGGGGTCACCATCCCTGGAGGGATTTAATAGACATGCAGATGTGGCACTTGGGGACATGGTTTAGAGGTGGGTTTGGCTGAGGGAACTTGAGGATCTTAAAAGATTTTTCCCACCTAAATGATTCTGTGATTCACTGTGTATGAACCTAATTCTCTCAGGGGATGGAAAAATAATATACACATAATTTTTATGATTATTTTTGACAGTAAATGCTACAGATTAATCCTAAAATAGACAAAGTACATAAAAATAGTTTACTGTAGAAATAGACACAATTAAAAAAAACAGAGAAACTAATAAATGCTCATCTTTCCAACAGGGACCTGCACTGTTCTGTTAAGACCCTGTTAGAGCAGGATGACAGGGGTTTTAAAATCAAATTTACCTTTTTGAGGTTTTGTCAGCATCTACTAAACTGTCCTTTCACACAAGATTTCTGAGGAGAATGATGTTCACATGCCATTCCATGAAGATACTGAATTAAAGAGGCAGCTCTGAAGGTAAATCCCTCCTCTGACACATATCAACTCTTTGCTCCCAATAAAATAATCTTTGATTATTAAAAAACAACTCAAGACTTTGAAGGCTGTCTTAGAAATATTTATATTAATTTAGTCTCACAGTCATTGATGTTAAGTTCCAGGCTTACCATTTAAGACCTTTTCTGGAACAAAATAATGGAAATTTTCTAGAAACCACTCTTTTTGGAGGAGCATTGTTTTATGTTGGGTTATGTTGGTTTGGGTTTTTTTCCTCTTCAAGTTTAATTAGAGAACAGGATTACAGTAATGTTAAAGACATCTTCTTTCCTTATGATTTACAAACATTTACAAGCCTCTTCAGAGGCTAAACAAATCATTGTGTAACATACCTTGACCATGAGACACCGACAAGCTTAATTCAGGAATATAAGCTTAAAATTTGTTTGGGTTTTTTTTAAGGAGCACAGATTTGTTAAGAACTCATTACACTGTCTAATAACCTTGAAACCAAGGGAAAAAACCCAAAAAACTTCCTTCTAATACCCTTAAAGGGTGACAATTAATGTTTAGTATGCAGGTGGTACCTTCAGAATTTCATCTACTCTGGGCTGTTCAGATTTAGACTGAAGCTGGAATATTTTGTATATCTTTCTTTTTTTTCCCCACCTCATAATAAATGGTAAAGCATTAGCAGAGTTTTATATACCTGCTTTCCAATGCCCAATTCCATATCAAGAAATGTTTAAGTATCTGCATAGAGGACCTCATCACTCAAAAGCTATTGCAGAGATAAACAGACTCAGAACTGAAATACCCCATTTCACAGAACTGTCATGATTATAATTAAATTGCTCCAGACATTATCCTCCACCTCAGGGAGTCAAGACACCTATGACTGCCATTTCTAGAAAAGGAATACCAGGGGAATAAAATACTACTTTCTACTTGCTTTGCAACCCATCCTCTTCCCTTAAGCACAAGACGTGCCAAGGAAGGATATCAGGCTGACAGAGGCATTTCTTACATGATGTTCTCACAGTGAAAGAAAGGAGGAGAGATTTTTCTGGTCAATAAGAGCTTCTTGACAGAAGACTCAGCAGCTGATCAATCTGGATGAGAGACTGTGTGTGCACTTCACCCAGACAGCTCATGGTGACAGGATTTCAACAATAGAAGCGCCTTGTGATGGCCCTGACCTTATTGTGGTGTAAGAGTTTTACCTGGTCAAACAGCACCCATGGCTACTTTTGCTGAAGGGGAATTGTTCTGTAAAATGTACTGTGCAACACATTTAAGTGTGGGTTTTGTATTAAATAGAGGGAGTTTTATTGTGCTTTAACAGAAAACGGTGTTTTTCTATATTCTTCTGGAAACCTCACTGCATATCAAGCTTATTTCTTTACTGAGAGCAAAGATCTGTTCTATTAACAAGCAAGCTAATTTGGATGTGAAAACTTAGGTTTTCTTGAAATTATATAACATACTTGCAGTTTTATTCTGTTTGCTAGTGAACAGAAAAAGGGAGAAATAGGCAATTTAAGCTTCTCTTCCCCTGTTACCACTGCTATCACCAAGTATTGAACAATTCTGCACTGTTGGCAGGTCAGAAGCAAATCTTATTTTCTGAATTTTCTGTATGCCTTGAAATGACTTCACCTTCAAAGAAAATAAAGCACTTTGAGTGACAATGTCAGATTTTGTCCTTGCAACTTTCAGTGAATCTGTACAGTGCACACATCAAAGTCCATCCAGTCAGGTAAACTTGCAAATAATATAAATGAATAAGCTATCATTTAAATTAAGAATTCATTAAAAACATTAAATTTTTTTTGTAAGATTTATTTTGCACTTCCAAAGAGTTCAAGTTTTTCAGAAAAAGCACACATGGAAACAAAAGGCATTTGCAAACAGATTCTATTGCATGTACACACATCACAGCAAAATAGATTCCTGTGTATGATTGTTTCACATACAGTTTTTTAAATACTAATACCTTAACCTTTCCTAATTATCTGTTTTTTTGATGAATAACATTACACTGAAAAGGAACAAAATTTAAATTAAATAATGTGTAATGAAAATTCCTGTACTTTTATCACATGCTGTATCACACTTCCAACCCCACTTTGCTGAGTAAACATCTTTTAAAAATTCCGTTGATGTCAAGTGTGAAGCACAGTGCAAATAATAATCTTGGACTCCTCACAGGTATTTCAAACTGAGAAAAAAACCATATTCTGTTTGGAATGGGACTGTTCTCAAGCAGGAAGAGGAGGCCAGATCCCAGCTCTCCTAATGCATTCCAAATGCCTTCCCTGCACCTCCTTTTTAAGGAACATTGCAGCACCTTATCATGGTAAGGGACAGTAATTTCTACACATGTGATGCAGACTAATTAATTTCTAATATCTCATAAAGATTTCTTCAGCCTGTAATCCAAGAATGGCCTGAACTAGCAGATTTGGGCTTGCCATTTCTGCCTTTTACTCTCTAATATGAGAAACAGGAACAGGACATGCCCAGGTGGTTAAATGGATTAAATGTTATCATTTTTCCTCTGAGATTACAGTGGAGGCCTGACTGAAATGAGTTGTCAGGTCAGTTCCCCAGTGGACATTTTATAACATAAAGCCATCACATACAACTGAATACTGATATAAGAGGCAATATAGTCAATTCCCACTCCAGGGAAAACCAAGATTGACTCAGAAGTGAAATATATGCTTCCATCTTATTGAAAGGGAGGACTCTCTAGGTCACCTCAAGGTCACTTCTGAGGCTGTGTGCTAACAATTCTTGTGTCTGCATAATAACTGACAGTGGAAAAACATAAATAACAGGTTAAACTGTCAGTGCAGGCACTCCTCCAGCCTTCACAAAATGCAAACACTCTGTCCTCCATCTAAAATATTACCTGTATCTGCACAAAACTGAGCTGCCCTGACAGATCTCAGCCATGCACATTCTGTGACTATTCCCAATTACAAGGCTTTCCTGGGCAGCTTTGTGAGAGTTTGGCTTTGTTTGGTTAAGGGTGTTTTATCTGATGAAGAGCCTGATTTTTTTAGAGAAATCTGAAGCTTAAGAGTGATGTGAAATTTGAAACAAATAATGAAAAATTGCACTAGTTATTATACAGCACATTAAGTCAATCAAAGAAAGTAGCCCCCAACTTTTTTACCTTAAGATTCCAGTGACTGTGATCATGTGATTTTTGTTTTCTTTCCCAATGACCATAAGGAACTTCAAGAATCTTTTTATTTGCAACAACCCTGATTGACCATATATATATCAAAAAGCATCCCAGTCAATACTTAAAAAAACCCCAAAAAACTAAAACAAACAAAAAACCAAAAAAAAAAAATAAAACCACACCACCAAACAAAATAATCAATTACCTTGAATGAGCACAACTCCAAATACAGAGAATAACTCTCAGTATGTTCAATGCTAAAAATAAACCAAAAAGCACAAAGACAAACCCCAGAAGCCAAATACAAAAACCAGACTCCCTTAAAAACATGAGAATGCAGCAGGATAGCATAAAAAGGAAGCTGCCATTTTGTTAGGCCTAGATCAAGAGAAAACAACATAAGTCTAACTTTGTTGCACATGCTGTTTGTGAATTATTCACTGAGACCTAAAGAGGAAATTAAAATGCCTGAGTTCTCATATTGAAATGCACAATCTTCTCCTGTTAAGTGAAAATATGTTCACTGTGGAAGAATTGCCTTCTGCACAGAAGGTTAGTTTAATGTTTTGGCAATCGAAACAAAATATTCCAAGTGGTTATTGCTGTACTTGCAAAGTGGGTGCCAATTATATTTGTAATGATGGACTTGGTGGGGTTCTTTTTCATATTCATGCACAGGCATCAAGAGGCCCAAATGGCTAAGAGAGAAATTTTGACTTTGGTGTTCCATGGCATTATGCAGGCAAAGAGAAAATTAAAAAATATAATGCTAAAAGCCACCTCTTCCCTCTCCAGGGAGGACATGCAGTTATATATTTTAACCATCTATGCTCCACAAAATCCAGCTACAGACAATCTGAAAGAAGCAATTCAAGTAATCCCAGGGAAAAATAATAAAAAAATTCCATAGTCTGGTTATTACAGAATGTAAAATATAAACCCCTGGTTCCATGGATGCAAATAAAAACGGTTGGATTTCAGCATCCAGCAAGTCCATGTTTCTACTCAGAGCTCTGACCATGTGGCAAATTACAGGTGTATTTGAAAAGGCAGAATTCAGATTTTCATGCAGAAATCTCAAGTGCTGATTTTGTGAACCAATTCTCAGAGTTGAGTCTCTAAAGCCACATAGAACCAATCCAAAAATCAAACCAAGGTCTGGATCTGGCTCTGTATCCTGAAGAGCCACAAGGCATGAAAAATCATTCTTTAGTTGAGTAATCTGTGACATCCTGGTTTACACTGATTCTAGGAATATTAAGATTCTATAATCTCTTAAATCATGTTTCACATGAATACTTTATTCAAGAATAGTGACTTTTGATACCTTTCAACCCAATTTCTCAGTTCACACTTATGTAAATAAACTGATTTTTATGAAGCATTCTGAAATGAGGAGAAAAGACTTAAAAGAGAATAAAATATCCAAGAAGAATCGTAACTTCTTAAAAAAAATAATAAACCAGCAGCTGCTATAGAACATGCCATACAAGTCAAAGTCACTACAAAATGAGGGCAGTACTTATACAACACTTGTTGCCTAAAAAAGATGACCTTTTCCTCTGATCACTAGTCCAGAAAATATCAAATATAAGCAGGATGGACCATGCTGGTCTCTGCCTCTCCACTGCAGAGCAGTTGGAGGGGGCAGATCTGAAGATTCCTGGCATTGCTTCACCCAGTCCAGTGGCTGACACCTTAAAAGAACCAAAAGGTAGATCTGTTCTGGCAGGATGAGATTTTATATATTCACCCCTCATCCCTACTCAAAGCTCCTAGATGCTCCATTTTATTTTCCTCCTTTCTCAGCTGTTGTTGAAATGTGCTGGAAACACATGAGCTGGGAAAAGGCCCAGATAATTTGTCAGTCAATGGCCCTTTTTGTGAAATCCAAGCTCAACTGATGCAAAAGACCAGCTCAATTCACAGCTTGGGTAGGAAAAAATAATTCCCTACACAAGCAACAAAAGAAGGGCCAAGACCAGTGCATCTGATGGAAGAGCAACTTAAAAAGGTTTTAAAAGAGCAAATTAAAAAGATTTTCTGACGGAAAGACGAAGTGGTGTTTCCCATTGCCCTACACACAAGCAGCTGATCATGTGTGGATTTAGGGGACAAATTGAGGTAAATAAGATCTTTGCTCAGCTCTGCTTCAGAACAGTTGCCTCACAGCAAATCCATTTCACTTGACTTTGCACCATTTATCAGGACATAGCACTCACACAGTAAATTGGATGATAGTATTTACTACTCACTTTTTAAGGGCTTGGTAAAATAGAAAATTATGCTTGAGTTTCACACCTCTAAAATGAGACAAGGGCTTCAGAAGACTCCACAATGAATTCTTTATGAGTCAGCCATTGTCCCTGTTTGAATGGAAGCTGCTTAGTGCTTCACTCAATTTTATTGCACTAAAAGGAGGAGACCTCCCATAACACTGGTCAGCCTTTCCCCTCAGGAAATACAATCCATTATGGGAGCTGGACTAATTTTTCAAAGGATACATTCAATACATGCAGGAAATGTGCAATTAAACAGCCAATTGAGTATATGAATATTTAGAATCACTTCCCCAAGAGAAATAAAAGCATTTAGGGTTACTGAAGAGAACAGGACTATGCACCGAGTCAAACTGGGAAGAATTCAGTGTTTGATTCACCAGTAGGACTTCAGAAATTTCAGTATCAACATAGAAGAGAGAGAGAGAGAATAGGAACTGCAGCTGGGAACACAAATAAGTCTGCAAACCAGCAGTGCCTTCTCAAAACATTCAGGGAAAATTGTGTGGCATCAGAAATGCAGAATAATCAATACCTACTTTTGGTCATTAACTTACATTTCCCCTTGTTTACTCTGCTAATAGCACATCTCTCCTTCCATGCAATCAAATCCAGGGGTTTGTAAGCAAAAAGGAAATGAGTAATAACCAGAAGTCCTTTTACTGATGCAACCAAAATGTTAATTACTCGAGAATATTGACAAGTTGTGCTATAATTATGCTTCCTTCCAGACATCAATTGCTTTTCTCCTACCCCACCCATTATATTCTTCTTACTGCTTACAAGAGCAAATTACTTTTTCCCATTTATAATGTTAAAAAAGTGGAGTGAGAATTCCCTCTTTAATTTATTGCAGTGCACTTGACTAAGGGGATAAGAGAGCAAATTTTTGTGAACTATTTCATACTCACGTGGACAGATACAGATTGGATTTATAACTGCACTGGCACTGTTTCACTTTTAGGTGGCACAGGTCACAGTACATCATCCTTCAAATACTGGATGAAGTTGGAGGAAAATTGACATGCTCAGCTAAAAATTATTCTGGATACTAAAAGCCTTCTAGGAGCTGAACACGGGAGCTCAGGGTGACTTGGTTCCAACCAGGAATACAAAAAACAGTTTGGGACTTTCTCTTTGGCTTCTTTTTTAGTCATCTACTCTAGATTTCTCATGTCATTAGGACTTCTTGATTTTCTTCCCCATACTACCTCACACTGAGGGGAAAATGTACCACAATTGGCACTTTTTTTTTCCCCAGCTATGTTTAAATTAAGTTTACCAACAGAGAATTAAAATATGAGTTCAGGATGAAGCATTAGGTGATAAATCTATGCAGAGAGACTCGTTTTTTTAAACTCTGGTACATTTCTGCAGTGGGCTGGGGTGCATTTCTTAGTCCACCCAGCCCAGTTCAGATTTATGATATGGAGGCAGGGTGTCTCCAGGCTTCTCTATTCTATTATGGTTTGTTCCTTCTGTTGAAAAAGGAACAAGAAAGCATTGCTATCAGTCAGAGCAGTAGGAATGTAACTGAGAACTGGTCTATCAATCTCTCAAATGTCTCAATTTCTGAAGAAGGAAGGCCAATAGTCTTTCTTTGAAACAAACATAACATTTCTCAGTACCCACTGAAGAGCAAAGCTTATGCATGATTCCATGAATCAAAAATCAGAAAGAGGCAAACAGGTGACTGAAAGAATCATTCAAAACACAGGACTGATGAGCGTGAAACCTCAATTACATAAACACCTTTTTGGCACAGACTATTGTGCACTTTTTCTGAAGGCCTAGGTAGAATTTGTTTATGTAGGAAGTAGAGAGGAAATGCAAAGGGACTATTTTAGACTGTGTGATGTCATGGATTAAAGAGGCTGTTTGAGGAAGGGGAAGGTTAAGAACATGAGTACACTATATCTAGTCTTTGGGGGAAGAGAAAAAGGATAAAGAATAAAAGCACCTAACTCAAAGGAGAGAACTTCTGATAAATTCAGGGGAATTTAAGGAAATTTCTAAGGAAAAAGGACCACAAAGTAACTAGTGCTTCCTTCAAGACAAAAAAAAAATAAAAATAGCATATCCTGTACAAATATAAACTGGCTAATTAGCAAACTCTGAATTCAGTTTGGACTATCAAAAGAAATTCTCAGGATTTTGGGAAATGAGATGAGATTTTAAGTGGATGGTAAATTAGGGAAAACCTGAAAAACAGGATGCTGTTCCAGTGGATGTTACTAGATAATCCCTTCAGATCCAGATCCCCAGGAATAGTTTCACATGTTTCTATAATTTTTATTTTTACTGCGTAGATCTGTGGTTTGACTTTTCAAGAAGGTCTTTAGGAAGGGATACAATATCATTAAAAGTCCCATAGCAATCATATGGGGAAATGTGTGTGTATATAAAGACTTGAGGAGCCTTGGAAAAAATTCTACTGTCCAAAAAAAAGGCCACAAAAAAACCCAACCGAAACACTGAAATGCATATAAAGTGTTTATGTTCCCTTAAAGATGTTTGGTTTTTTAAAGTGGTTTTTATTTGTATATTTATATGCACATGTTGTGGATATGTATATAAACACACACACATATATTTGTGTATCTCTAGAGAGGGAGGAAGGGTCCTCGTTAAATGGAGATTTACAATGTAAACCATCATCTTCACAACTGTATGTGCTAGCCATAAAAAGTACCAGAGGGAAGAAAATAAACAATGTAGACATTGTAGAAAAGTGAAATTACTTTTTCCAAAGTAAACTTATTTAAAATTAACACAGTTATTAAACTAAAGCCTTCTTGCAAATTGCCTTTATTCCGGGAATCCTTAATATTTTCCATTTAGCAAACCCCTATCTATTAGGGCCTGCCAATAACCTCTGCATAAACATCCAAGCCTTCACATTCCTAAACTTTATGACAGTTAAAAAGCAATTTTATGAATATTTATGAAGGCAGTAAATTATTAAAATAAATATAGATATTTACACAGTAGAACAACATCTTCATTTCACGGATGTGGAAAAAATGTTAATATGTGACCATTTTAAAGATGAAGTGGTTTGGCCTTCAGGGCTTTTGTTACTCTATTAAAAGTTAATTTAGGACAAAAATTATGGCTTTTTCGCGAATTGCAACCCCTAAAGATTAAATCATGATCAAGACACACAACATTTTTCAAAAAATGAATCTGTTAATGACATTTCCAGAGGCTGGATAGTGAAAGCACTGTGCAGCTCTCCCTGAAAAAGCCTCCTCTGCCTTCCTGAGAGCAGTGACACACACTCAGACGTGCTCTGGGGCACAGGGGCTGGCTGCTCTCGAGCTGCTTTTGCCAGTCTTTCTGCTACCACACATTTTATGCTATTAGAATATGTTGTCTACAAACACAGTGGGCAACTCAAGGTGCTCTACACCACATGAGCAAATCACTTAATCACTGGTGATAAACTTCATCATCTTTCACCAGCCACATTTATAGATCCTGCTGGTTGAAGGACATCAGGAGTCTGCTCTCACCTCCTGTGACTGACTGGCTACTCAGCCTCACCAGTGACCCCAAGAACACCAGTTCCACCAAAACACAAATTTTCCTTCTAGCCAGGATACCAGGAGACAGTCACCTTCAATCTCAAGGTGTGAGAAAACAAATGTTCCTTGTATGGCAATTCCCTCCAGAAGTTGTGCCTCACTTCTCTTTGACATTTGTTTCATTTCAGCTCCATGCTTAAGAAAATTTCTCCTCTTCCTTAATCCAGCCCCTTCTTTATTCAGCAACAATCCAGATCTTACTAGTGCCTCAGACTGGTCACAAGATCCCTTCAGGAGTTGTTGAAACAGTTTGAATTTTTTCCTTCTGTCACTTTTTCAGCACTGTGAATTATTCTGGCTAACGAGACCAAAAGGACTGGGTTATGCCGAGTTCCCTGTCACATGAGTGCTCCCCAGGTGCCCACAGCTCACTCCACTGCCTCAGTCTGCCCTGCTATAGGAAATTGCCACTCCAGGTGCTGGGTGTAGTAAATTCCTCAACCTTTCAGCTGCATTTGAAAAGGATTCTGCCGTTGCAATAGTCTTACTTGCTGCTTGAAGCATTTCTATCCTTCCTCTTCTCCCACTTTTTATATTAATCTTACATTGGAGTCTTGCTCAATAACTAATCTTAGTGCCCTAACAATGACAAAACCCCCTTCTCAAACCCTTGCTCCACTTTGATATATATATATATATATATATATATAAATATATATAATACATAGCACTTTTTTATCTTTTTTTTTTTTTCAATCACAACAATGTAAACTACTTTCTTTGTTATTTTGTTTTGGGTTTTTCCCCCCCCCAGAGTCAATGCTGTTGTTGATACCCTGCTATAAAGGTAGGGTGCAGGTTCTTTCTCTTTACAGCTGTAATTTATGATGTGGCTGGGGTAACACACTCTTTGTTTGAAAAGGTCCAGTTAAGGGATCAGGATGTGTCTGTGTGGCTCTGGACAGGTGCCCTGGCTGAGGCCCCTCTCTCCCTGAGCAGAAAACCACGTTCTGATCCAGTGAAACAGAAATACAACACTCCCAGTGAAATCTGAAAATCATATCCAATTGCAAAAATAACTCCAGGTCAGATTTCTGCAAACCTTCTTCTCACAAAGCACCTCAAATTTGTGAACCTTATGAAATTTAATCAGAATTACTCATGTTTAAGACTAAACTGCATATTTTAACAGCACATTAATTTCAGGCTTTTCTGCATACTCCAAATTCCCTGTACATTCCAATTTCAAACTGCTCCAAGCTCTGAACTCTGTTCTTTTCAGTGTCTAAAGATTTGAGAGATGGGCATAGTCTGAAAGGCTGAAAGTAGAAGCTCCAAATTATTTTCAACCTTAGTCCTCTCCCAGTTTTGTACCTTATCCAATCTCTAGAAACTAGATCTATACTGCAAAAATACTGTCATTTATACAACTATTTTTCCAAATATTCAAATTTTCATCACTTAGACTTATTTCTGTAAATTAGCCCCTTGAACATGAAGCTGTTTCTTACCAGCACATCCTTTCTCTTAAGGTGATGCAAAGACAAAAGAAATGTTGTTCAGTTTTCATAGTAATTTTTTTTCTGCCAGCAGTAGTTTATTATTTCTTTCAGGTTTTTTTCCAAAGGACTCAGTATAGAGAGAAAGAACAGACAAAATTTTTTTAAAAAGCAAATTAAATACACAAAAGGGGAAAAATAGAAAAAAAAATCACACAAAAAACAGCAGTAAAGAGAAAAAGACAAAAAGCATAACTGTGCAAGGGAGATACAACTGAAAAATAGAGCCATAATTAGAAACTGTTATGAAGATAGAACCTCAGTGCAGGGTCTATAATAATAAGACTCAAATCCAGTGTGAGATACTTGCATAATATAAAGTAATAATAATGAAAAATTAAGGAAATTAACACATGAAAAATACAAGTTAAATACAAAAAAGTGGAAAGAAACCCACTAAGTATCTGTGTATATATAGCCAGAGCTCTCTTATGAACTAGTGCTCTGTTTTAATGCGATGTAAAACCAAGCACATGGAAGGCAGAGATAAGGAAAATATAGGGAGAGGGAAATATCTGCTGAAACAGAAATGTGAGACTCAGTAAGTACAGAAACATAAACATTAGGGTGGGAAAAAGATACAAAGAGTGGATTCAGCAGAGAGATACTGGGCCCATTTAAACCAGCAGGACTTGCAGTTTAAGGCAGTATTTCACACCAAATACTCCTCAGGAAAGGTGAATCTACTTCTGATAATCTTTCTACGCCTTTTCTGATAGGTACGACCAAAGTAAAGCTCACAATTATTTCACTGCCAAAAAGACACAAATTATGTTCTAAAAAAGGTTAGTTTGCAGCCTCAAGAAAAGGGGCAAACTTTATACCTGTGTGAGTTGAACACGGAAAGTAGGTTTGGGTGATTATAATTTTACATCAAACCCTGAGCACACATTTGGAGTCAGTCTCCTGATCACACCACACTTTGGTTTGTGCTGGATAACAGACTCTGAATGTGTAAAACTGATTCTTTTGGAGCACCAGAGATGTAGCTAATGCACCTCAGCCATTAAATAGCACATATTTGGGACCAGGCTACAGCCAACCCACACAAAAAGCTCCTGAGATGTGCCCTGTCCTCAGCACCTCCTGCTTTGCCCTTCTCCTTCTGGCTGCTGGGCTTGGCAATTCAGACACAGTGAGCGTTCACAGGAACACAAATTGGTAAAAAAGTCCATCTCACAGGCACTGCTGTTACAGCAAACTTTACATCTTTATCAAATCCCTGCTTTATGAGCCCTGATTGCTGTTTCATTGGCTTTGTCAGCAGTGAAATCCAGGATCAGATCTATTGCTGGAAATGATGGGCAACAACCGAGTCCCAGCAATGACAACTGACCTTTCATGGGCACAATTACATTGCATCTAAATAATTTAAATAAACAGCTAAAGCTACTCAGTTGAAAATGGCATTTTTATTGAGACAAATCTTATTCCTATAGAAAAAACATTAAGTGGTTATTTTCTGAATCTGTGTTGAAGTCCCGGCTGTGCTTTCTATGGCCATCAGAGCAGGTCCCGATTTACTTAATTGCAAGATCTGGAGTCACTGCTCTTTTATAATTGCTTTTGTGAATTGGGAATGAATTGTTTAAGCATTTACTGAGCTACTATACTTCCTGTATTTTCTGAAAGTCAAACCAGCATTTTTGTTTATAAGTTATTTGTAACAGAAGGCAGTTACTGGACGTTTAGAGTTTAAATGTGGTTTATATGTTCAGTGCAAAAGTGGATTAGTGAGCTCCTGCTCTGTGCTCTCTGCCAGGGCTGGAGAAGATGGATACACATGCACCCATGTACACCCTCCCCACATACAATCCCTTCTGCTTTATTATTTCTTCCAGTGATTTCTTTGTCAAAAGGCTTCTAGTACACCCAGAGAAAATACAGCACAGTACTGGGGCACTGCAAGATATGGAGCAAAATAAACAACTCTGACACATAAAAGGCACTGCAGAGTGGCAGTGGTGAGTATTGAGGAAGAATGTGAATGTCAGTAAGTCCTGACTTCTTGGGGAAAAATAAGAAACTCTTTTTTTTTTTTTTTTGTATTTTGAAACTGAAAAAAATCCCCCCCAAAAAAACCCAAAACAAAAAACCAACCCAGCAAATGGATAATTCTGCTGATGTGTAACTAACCTTATAAAGCAAAGGTGATTGTCCAAGCTTCAAAAGTGCAATTTTTTTGGTCACATTTGTGATGGCTTGAATCCGGATCAGGTCTTCCATGGTCCCGTACTGGACATCAACAAGCTCTGCCTGCAAAGAGGAGACAAAATCCAGGCTACAGCTACAACCACACATCACTCAGGGTGCTCCTTGCCTGGAAACAAAGTTGTTTGCACAAGCACAAGCATGGTCCTGCAATTGCCTTACCCCAATATCTGTAATAGCAAAGACCTTAGAAGTTCAATCTGATAGATAATTTTGTGTGGTTTTAATTCACAATTCATCAGCTGTGATAAACTACCCACCCTGCCCTTTTATTTTTCCCCAGTGGTTATAAGAGATGATGACTCTGATGAGAATTTCCCCTCAATAGCTACAGGAATTTATTTAAAACTGTGTAAGGGATACTAATTAACTTCCATTTATTTTCTTAAAAAGAATTAGAGTCTTGTAAAGTATTTCAGGAAATGAGTGATTATAGTGGTCACTTCTGAAAATACACAGATAACACAAACTCCACCAATATACAGTTTTATTTTGTGGTCTCACATGACTCCTGAGAAATCTTACTTAACTACTGAAGTATTTCTTTTAATCCACCAGTTATCCAAGCATCATACTCAGATAACTACAGGGATAACAGACTATGCTCTGATGTATATACTTTTATATTAACATATAGTTTTCAAATTATTTAGAGTCACTTGATCTAAAAGTGTTTAGAACATGAAGACCTTCAACTCTTCAGATAGGACTCTGCAAGAAAATATAGTACAAGTTCTAAGTTATTATTAAATGTCAAGCACTGGCAGTAATGGAAAAATATTTCAAGATGAGTTTTCAAGTATTTTTTAAAAAAATATATAATTTAAGAATGACCAAGGGCATTTTTCTCACATATTCATAGCAATAAATTCTGGCAAAAACAAAGTAAGAGGCTAATCAGTCTTGTACATTACTATTTTAGAATGTTATGAAGCTCTCAGGACATCATTGAGGACATTCTGGAACCTCTAAATCCCTACACAGTGCTCACATAAAACACAAGTACAAGAAAACACAAGAATATTACATCAGTGTTTAAAAATTAAAATAAGAGGAGCAGAAACAAGATGGAAAATTTTTTCAGTTCAGTTTTGTAACTTAAGTATGGATTCATTGCCAAAGGCAACAGTTCTGATTTTGGGTATCCCTACACAAACTGTTTAAATTCTAGCAACAGTTGTTCTGGATGTGTAGGATGTGTGAAATTTTAGTAGATTCCTGAACATGGGTATTTTAGGAAAGTATTTACCCTTAAAAAAACTGTATCTGTATGAGTTTGCATCTCAACATTCAAGTTGAAACCACACAAAAACTTTGCCAGGGTTCCTGTCTTATTAAATTCTTCTGAATTCTTCAGATGAGTTTCCAAGTCTGCAACATGTCATCAGTCCTGTACAAACCAAGTATGTGGAAAGGCCAGCCAAAGTTACAAGACACTTGTGAACAGGCAAACATCAGATTTAATACCAAATAATGAAATGTAGAACAGGAAAGCTCATACTTCACACTGTTTCTTCTGAAATACATGGGGGGTTTGATACCTAAAGAACTCGAAAACTATTTAGCCAATATAATTTATTTTTTTCCTGTATGGCCACAGTATTTCAAAACTAGGATAAAATCAAGTTAAGATTTCATACCAGGGGAAGGTATTTTATGTTTTACAGAATCTCATGCCTCCATGTAAAAGAATTTACCTCAGATATGGAAAGGGTATTTACCAGGGTGCTTAAGTTCATAAAATTTTTACCTCTTTCTGCAGCTCTCACCTTTATTTTAATTTGTGCCTACTCATATGTCATTAGATACAATAATTACTAGTGTTTCAGAGGCTTGAGAGGTTATGGGAAGTTACATCTGGGTTGATTTCTAGGGATGCCTCTAATTCCTTTGGACCCGATGCCTTCCTCACTTATCCTCCAAAGCCAAAATCAGGGCTGTCATAATTTGTATGAGAGAAAGCACACTGACTTTTCCTGAGGCAAAATCAATACCCAAATCTGTAAGATAATGAAGTATCAGGCCATTTGCTTCTCCAGGATGCCTGTGTAGAAATGAGCTCCCTGCCCATCTACATTCATGTGCTGCTCCTCTGCACATCCCTCTGGCTCGCTGCTTCTCCAGGGTGCTATCCACTGCTCTGTAAACAACAAAACTTCATGTTTGCACAATTATTAATGCCTTTAGCAACTGCCCTTGGATGTTCTTAGTTAATTTATGGATGCAAACTGCAGCTTCAAGAGCGGCTCACTGGTCTTTCCCAGGCAACACGTGCTCAACGAGAGAGAGGCAGAAGAGGCGGCCCTGCAAAAGCACAGCTCATTTTTTAATTATGTGGAGAACAGAAGTTGACTCCCTGCTGCCCCAAACACTCTGCAAACCATGTGCTTTGCTTCAGATTTTAAAAGTTAGCCCCAATGCCAAAGCTATTAAGCACATTCATACATTGAGAGTACGTGGAAGAAATTGCATAATGAAGTAGCAGCTGGGTGTAATATAACAGAGCTTCATGGGCTTTCATCACACACCTTCCACATGAAAAACATACATGTCAAAGCTCAAAGGTTATCACATTCTGGAAACAGCATGTATAGCCAAGCACCCAGAGGTCTGCACAGCTTGTATCACCTCCAATTCCAGCTAAAATGACAAACAAAAACTGAATTAAATCTTCTTTTGAGTAAAATTACACATGGTTCATCTCTGGCCAAATGAAGCCAGTAACTCACTGGAAGAGTTTAAAACAAAGTAGTAACATTCTGGCAATACAATCCAGACAGTAATAGGTACAGATTAAAGTAAGAACTGTTATACAAATTCTTCTTACTCCTTCCTGTATTCTGCACCTGAATACTTGTAAAGTTTGTAATAAAAAGCAGAATAGTTTGCAGTATTAATGAAATCTTGTCTAATACAGTACAGCAATACTAGCTCAGAATAGCCAGTTTTGGTTTTATTTAGTGGATTGGGGCTCACCTAGTTGGGACCCTTACTTATAAATATAATAATTAACTAATAACTTACTTAATACTTATAAAATAAGATATTGAAAATATACAGCCTCAAAATAATCCTATTGAATCCAGACCTTCTACTTTCTTAATAACCCACTCAGAAGCTGACAGACCATTTATGATGCATGAAGGCCTGTTTTAGTCACAACATTCCTAATACCTCCAAAAATGAATAAAGATTAAATTTCCTATTATTTCTCTTTCCTGTTTTTAGAAATGCTTACAACATGACATAATCCTCATTTTACACATACCAGCTTTTTGAAAAGTGAAACACCCCACCCCCAACTACCCATCTTTGATAAACTGCTTTCCTGTGGTAGGATAATTCTGTTCAAAAACAAAAGAGGACTCATCCTTTTATCAGGTGCCGAAAAAGAGCACTTGTCTACTTGGTTTAGCTATGCCACAGTAAATCCTCTTACCCTAAAACTGGGAAACTGCTAAAGAATGAATTGTTTTATCCATCTGAATTAGGTACTTACTCCTCGAATCATTTCAAGCTATGCTGTTTGAAAGATATGACTATTTAGGAACAAATTGTGATGTGCACTGTGGAGTTCAGTAGTATTCCCCCATGCATGAAATGAAGTAGGGGTAGGTAATAAAACAAACATTTTTAGGAAAAGTAATTACTTTATGTTAGACGACTTATTAGTTTCTAAATCCCGAGATGATGCTCAGTGAGTTGTAAACATTCTATCTTAAAAATTCTAACAGAATCCCCCCAAAACAGAAAAGACAAACACTCTGAAAATGCCACAATCAAGACAGTCATGGATTTTTATCCTAATTTCTTCCACTTATCTCCAAATAAAATCTCCATTATCAATTATCTCCAGAATAAAAGAGTATACTTCATCCAGTCAAGGATAACACAGAGGAAAACAGGTCTTGTGAAGGAAAAATATGAATAACTACATGAAGCAGGTGGCAGCTGGGGTCTTAAAGATGCTGGATACTTTATTTAAACTTTGCTTTCTTGTGAATTCTGAGGCAATTAAAAAAAATAAGATAAATAGGTTGAAAATAATAACAGAAATATGTTTGTCTTATCACATTCTCATCAGTCCACTTGACTGAGGAGAAGGATTTCATATTTCATTATGTACCTGTATCGAACACACTGCCTGAGAGGCAGATTGTGGCTCACTTGCCAGGGGCACAAAAGGCAGCAAAAAGACTCAGGGAAGAAATCAGTGAGGGGGAAAAAAAAACCCAAAAACAAAACCAATCAAAAAAACCCAACACAAAACTCAAAGGTGGTACACCCAGGAAGGGATGCTTCTCACAACCACCAAAATGAGGATGCAGTCAGTGCAGATAAGAAAGCAGCTCTCAAACTGAGCCCTTAAAAGCCTGGCAGAAAACAAACCCAAGGCAGCACACAGAAGGGCTGTGGTGAAAAGTCTTCTCCTCTTCATGCTGCCTGTTGGTAGTGCTACAGTTCAGTAACCTCAAATGATGAATATATTTTATCAAATACCAAGCTGATGACCCATATTAATGAATGGATTCTGCACAAACTCTTGGGGAACTCAGGTATGAAAATGACACAGTCAAGCTCATATTCCTCATATTCTCCTATTCACAGTTCTGCCTACCCACAGAAGGTTTCAGAAATAGATTCCCTAAAGACACTCCAAGTATTGAAGAAAACAAAACACTTAATAAATATTGCTCATTCCTTAGAATTAAGACAGTTTCTCCAAAAAGCACAAATGTAATTCTAGAATCATCAACTCTCAGTTCTGTGACTGTTGAGACTTAACTACATCTGCTCCTTCCATCCAGGCCAATGCCCTTCATTTGTCCTTCAACGTTCAGCTACTATTTTCAGGTTGTTCACAAAATAAAGGCAGCAGAAACATGCCATGCACAATCAATCACAATTAAATAACCTTCAACAAGTCATCCTGCCTAAAATAAAACTCCAAAATATATTTGCAAATTGTATCTGAGAAGGCAACAGTCTGCAATCAGGACATGAGGCGAACTTTAATTAAACACATCGCTATAATTTATTTGCACAGCTCTGAAATTGAGGCTGAAGGCAGCATTCAGCAGAGCATAAAAGTAAACTCAAGCTGGTTGTAGATCAAAGCTGGACATCAACAAACGTGAAGAAAGCTGCAAATATAAAACTAGCTGATCTCCAAAATTAGAGAAAAGGAAGAAAGAGAAGGGGGAGATAAGAGAGTTGTGCCAAATCCTTTGTTGGTGTAAACTCTGTTACGCTTTCTGGCCAGAGCTGTTCCCATTCCAGCCAAAAGCATCCTTCAATAATCAGGGAGCCACAGCTGTCTCCCTGTGATTGCCATCACCAGGGTCCTGTTGGGCACACCAGAGACAAAATACCCGTCCATAACTATATTTTATACACTTACTCTATTTCTACAGGAATGTTAACATCCAAAGTTGTTTTTCAACCTTTTTCCTTCATTTGTTTCCAGACAGAAAGAGTGGCAGAGGCCAAAAAGTAAATAATTATATATCTGGATTAATGAAAGATGATTTTTTTTGGTTACAAGACTGAAAAATACTTCTGACCAACAATGTCAGGGAAGATTTAAATCAGAGAACTTCAGTCCTGCCAGGTGTTTTACCTACAAGCCCTGCTCCTCAAACAGATTCATGAGATCTTCTCATCATGGCTGCTAGCACTTTATAGAGGCTTTCTTATCTTTGCTTCAATATTCCTGCTCCTACAATAGGATTCTGGAGCATTTCAATACAATCTGACTCAGTGTCAGCTTACAGTCAGAAAGGGTTCTTTGTGCCTAGGCTTTATTACATAAAATTGCACGCTGCATTACAGGGACAGCTAAAGCTGCAATTTATACTAAAACAAGAGTAAAAAAGATGTCCCTTAACCTCAGTTGGATGGAGTTTGGCCTTGCAGACGGAGCTCAGTCACAGACAGAGCTCATGTTCAGCCTTCCCCCGGTGCCACCCGTGCAGCTCACACAGCCCCAGCACACAGGGGCTGCTCCCACAGCTTCCTTTGGCTGCTGCAGGACCATTTCTGGAAAGACAATGAGGTTAAACTTGTTTTCTTCCCTGCTTCCTACAGTTTATTGCAAGGCTTTTTTCCTACCAACTCCGAGGGAGACTGAATCAAGATCGAAGCCTTTTTATAGCCTACAGAAGAGAGCTCTTCTGTATTTTATGGTTACAGAGCCCAAAATAAATGTGAACTGACACAACTCAGTTCTCTTTTCTTTTTTTCACTTTATTTTTTCTCATTTTAATTTTCATAACCCTTCTGTTTCCAGTCCCATCCTTTGTGTTTCCCAGAAGGCAAAACTAGTATTTAAATATTACTTCTTAACTCATGATGTCCAGCAAGATATCCAAACAACACATTAGATAGTTTTTTTTTTTCTAGCTTTTCAAATTTTTACATAAAACATTGTTATTTTCAGACACATTAAACTGATATTTACTTATTTTAGAATCTCTAAGAACGATGCCTTTTGGTACGAAAAACAGAAGGACATGAGATCATTAGATGCTTAAAATACTATCAGAAATATTATTTCAAACTTTCATGATTGTCACTTCACTAGTGACAAAATGTTAAATCCTAATTATTCTTTCTTGTATGTATTTAAAATTATTTATATCTCCCCTTTTTAAGAGTTAACTGCAAGGCTATTTAGTAGCATTAGTCCCTAAGGCATAAAGTCACATTGCTCATACTTTCCTAAGAAAAAGGAGTAATCTGTATTTGCCAGCCTGCTTAGTTTAGCTTATTCAGAGGTAATTAGTCATGCAAATATACATTTACAAATTACATAGACTGAGGATAAACTAAACAAAACAGAATTACTCAGCTGTGATGTGGTATCTTAAAAAAATAAATCATAAGCTACATATGTACACAGGAAATTATAATGGTGTGGTTTAAACTCAGCCTTAAAATTTTCAGTCAAAGGGGTTTATGTCAGAATCCTGTCCCATTGTGTCTGAACTCAACAGATTCTCAAGGATGGGTGGAAGTTTCCTTGCCTTCTGTGAAACACAGGGAATGAACACAGGACACCCAGAGGCTGCAGAATTTCCTTCAGTCATTTATATCACACTGAATTAAAACCAGCCATTCCCTCCTAGAGGAGCTACAAGCATTAAGCCTTTGGAGAAGAAGCCTGAAGCTCACACAAGGTGTCTAAAAGCACTTTATCCACAGCCAGGCCCTGCAGGACAGCTGTGGCAGGGATGGATCCGTCTCAGCTGGGCAGGAGAGGGAGCAAACGGAGCTGGGGGAGCTCCCTGCACCTGCTCGGGGCTCAGTGCGAGCAGCAGCACAACACGAGCTGTGCCCACACAGCCAGGGAAACAAAACCATGTCCTGTCTGAAATACCAGCTCAAAAGAACATCCTGTGACTGCAAACACCACCAGACAGAACGTGGTCAGCAGGACTGAAACACCACATGTGTTTTAGAATCTAAGTAAAATCAAAATGTTTCATTTTATACCGTATGATACACTTGATATTTTTATTCCTTAGAGACAGGTGCTCCAGCTTTGTCCAATAGTTTCAATTTTAGAGACAGTTTGGCTGCATCAAAACAAAATGCCCAGAAAACAGCCTACCATTTTCAGTCTTCCAAGTTGGAATTCATGATTCAGAACTGCGCTGGTTTTGGCTGGGGTAGAATTAATTTTCTTCACAGTGCTGTTATGGGGCTGTGTTTTGGATCTGTGCTGAACACAGGGGTGATAATGGGGATATTTTGGTTATTACTGAGCAGGGCTTGCACAGAGCCAAGGCCTTTTCTGCTTCCCCTACTCCCAGTAAACTGAGAGTGCCTGGGAGGTGACACAGCCAGGACAGGGGACACAAACTGACCAAAGGGAAATTCCAGGCATATGTAACAATAAAACAGACATCTACCTCAAAGAGGAAAATAATCACTCATATGTACAAAAGGAGGTCATCCACTGCATCAAAAGAACACTTGAACTTTGAAAAATCTCAGGGAGAACTCTATTTTCTAGATTATAATAAATGATCTTTCACAAAGTACTTACAGCCCTTGCTTGGCCAAACATCATCCACTTCAACATAATCAGGGAGATGCCCAACCATGTAATGATGCAAACACAAATCTGAGTGTTAAAGCAGCATTTGAGCAAACAATTTGCAGAAGCAAATATGCAGTTGTGAAAAGGAAAATGACATCTTTCCCATCTCCTGTGAATTCTGTTTTGAGTCATTGCACAGATTTATAGATCTCTAAATTACATCTGTAGAAAAAGGACTGGGGAAAAATAAGTTCTAAAAATATATTCAGATGACAAGAAAAGGACTCCAATAAAAACAGGGAATGTTCAAGTGGCCCACATGATTGACCAGGACAAGTATATAGATACAGAAATGTACCTGAGAACAGCTCATCTCTGTGATTAAACAAGAATATTTTTCTGGTTTTCAACCACCTAACACTTTGGAAGCAGACTTATTTCACAAGAAACATGTAGCATGTCATTCATGTCTCACAGATAATAAAAGTACAGGGAAGAAAAAGTTCTTTTCTGTTTCAGGCTTTCAAATTTTGCTTTTAAAAGTGCACTCAGGATCTTGGAGTAGATGTGCATCCTACATTGCACAGTAATCTAAAGGTTTTACATGGCAGCACCATTTGGCTTTTCCTTCAGAAACAGCTAACCTTCATTTTGAAAATTCTGCCTATAGCAAAATAAGTAGTTCACCTTTATCCCTGTGTTTCCAAAGATTAGGGTGAAGGCTCTCCTGAACTGTGCCAAATTTCACACAGATATTTTGAGGATTCATTGCTTAAGTGTGGGCAGCAAATAGGGATTTGTGAACTTGGTTCATGTGTTCTCAGCAGGGATGGAAAAACCTGGACAAAAAGAGGAAATCCCATGCAAAGGACAGAATCTGATTCTTTTTAGAGGGGGTCCCAGTAATCCACTCATCCTGTACAGTGGCATCTCAAAAGAAAAGCTGGAACAATGTTTACATCATCTACAACATATGGGAAAGTCTGAAGAGACTCTGGACAGCTTGATGGGAGGAAAGAGAAGCCTGCCCTGACATCATATAATCCATTTTATTGCTTAAAGCAGAAGATTTGCCATCAGTGCAGCCCATCCAGAGCTCTGGAGCTGGACAGAGCTTCCCTCGTCTTCCACACAGCCTGGAATTCAGGTCAGCCTCTTTCACAGCAGTACAGAAGCACTCAGTATTATTGCAGTAATTCCATTTAATGGTTCAATTCCCAATAAAAGCAGTCAGGGACATGGTTAGACAACTATCAGTTACCACAGAAATCCGTGCTCAATTCCCTCTCTCTCTTCACCTGTCCCGATCCTTTCTGCCCCGGATCCTGAACAATCAGCAAAAAGAAACTAGAAACAGGGAACTCTGTGTGTGCTCTCATAAATTCTGATTCATCCACAGATTTCACTAATGATCCATCTTCCTGCCTTCACTGGTGCCTTTCCTTGAGTTTAACAAACACGAGAGACTCAGTTCAGCACACAGGAACACACACCAGTCACCATTAGCAATGCCCACTGCTTTCACTTCTGCTGAAGGGGTTCCCTCCATATTCCTTCAATTGCCTCTACATTTTTGGTACCTACTTCACAAATATTGTTAACACTTTATCTACACAGCCTGCAGAGAAAATGGAAAGGTTGTCAAAGCTTACTTCAGACAGAGCAACCCAACAGCAGCAGTAAGATCATAAGGGAAAGATCTCAGTTCAAAGAGCCGGTATTACCCTCAAATGAGGATGAGCCTGATACAATTTCTCATCCTAGATTTTAATTTGTGATTTCACATGATTATGAAGTTCTACGTGAGCCTTAAGACCTAAGAGATTTCATGGTAAAAGGGCAACATGGACAAAAACATGATAAAATTTCCTTGAATAAAATGTTTTGTTAGAAAAGTGATGGCATTAATTCTTTTTCCAGCAATGTAAAATTTCTAGATTTTTCCTACTAATTCATTCCACAAAATATTCCCCAGGTGAAGATCGTGCCTGGCAAGCACTGACCTGCAGCAGGAGACACATCTCTCTTGGATGAGAACGCGGCGGGAGCTTTCTCGCATATTTAAGCAGCTTTGCTCTCCTATCGTTGTAGCCATTTCCAGACCTCTTCCATCCTTATTCACCCCTGTCTGCCCCTCCAAGGCAGCAGAGAGAGGCAGTGAATCTTGCAGCAGACAGGACTAACTCTATATGGTAACATAATTCAGTGGAAGGAAGATAAATTCCTTGAAGTATCTTCTTTCTCACGCACACCTACTCTCGGGCCAGTCACAACCTGGTGATTGATGAGGCACCTTCCCTTTGAACTGCAGAGCTCAGGAACGCCAGAAATAATTGTGAGAATAAAACTGATATAGCTCAGAATTAATTCACATTAAGTCCCTCTTAATGAATGAGATAAACACTGTAAGTAATATTCATTTCACGAGGTTAGACAGGAGATTGATTTATATTTCATGGGAGAGACAGCACATCAGAATAAAAACCTAAGGATGTCTAAGAGAGAAGACCAATGTATTTTTGGCTTTATTTACTTTGCACTATTTTTTATTTATTTATTTTTAAAGAGATACTTCTCTCCTGGGATTGCAGTTGGTAGGTGGAGGTGTAAGTGCTGTATTTCCAAACAGATTTAAAAGGGAATTTCTAAACAAAAGCTTTTTCTCCGGACATTTTAATCCAGCCAGGAAGAGGCCCTGGCATTTTGACAGTTCCCATACACAGCCAATGCACTTCTGCCAACAGCACCTGGACACCAAACTTCCACTTGCCAGTGGTTGCTGCATGGTTTGGGGTTTTTTTGTGTTTTTTAAAAAAAAAAAATTAAGAATTCAGTTATTGTAGACTTTTTTCAACCAGCTGTATCACAGCAGCACATTTTTTTTTCTTTTTTCATCCTGCTCTGAAAGGTTTCAAAAATTACTTGCTTCAAAGGGTTTCCTCTGAGAGTGGTCTTCTTCGTTTTTTGGTCTTTCCTGCTACCAACCAATTCTGTGTCCAGGTTTAGAGCATTCCTCAAAGCACTCTCTGGAGAGGTGCATCCTTTGCTGTTTAATACCAAAGTTTTTTAACAAAGAAGTCAGACACGCTGCAATTCTCACCAAATTAATCTTAAAATAACAGCTTTATCCTTAATTTAGATTACATTTGAAACCTCTCAAGGAGCCTTATACTTGCTTTTATATTTTTTAAAGAGAGCTTATTTCCACTCTTTCATGTGATCATCTTAGAAGACTGTATTTGGACTTTGTACCACCACATCCTAACAGAGGTAAGAAATCTTCAGACTTGTTTTAGATTTTCAGCACTACTTTCATTTTCAAATATTAAAAAAATATTTTAAAAGTGAGACAGAGATCCCCATAGAAAAACACCCAATAAACTCATATTACTACATTAGAAGAAAGCAAGTTCTAAGATTTTGACAAAATGTTGTCCAGTGGTGACTGTACAAGTTGTACTGGTAGGTGGAGAGAACTCCTAAGATAAAACACAGCTGAAGCTTTAACTGGTGAGATTTATCACACTGCATTGAAAATTAAAATAGCTGCTGCTGATTCTTTTCAGCTGCCAGCACTAATTCACAAGACACAACCATTATTTAGATTTTTTTCTGCAATTTAAAAAAGAATCAAGTGAAATACGGCAGAAGAGTGATTTTTTTTTTTTTTTTTTTTTTCCCTTTTAAAAATCTATTTTATTTCAGCAATTATAACCCATATCCTGATGGATGCCTAATGCCAGAGACTGCCAGGGTCAGAGCCCTGTGCCCAGGCTCCCAGACATGTGATGTTTATGCTCAGTAAAATGGAATCTGCCTTCAACTACAGATGCTTTTCTATTGCTAATGTCCCTGAAGAGATTTTAGGACTTGCTTCTCTTCCTGAAAAACAAATTTTAAAAAATGAGAAGCAGCAATAGTTTAATCAATATTGTATTTTACAGTCACTCATAACTACCAGAGAACTGAGCAGCATTTTAAGCAGTTCTTTATTGTTCACGTATGAAACTACATTTTTTTAAACAATAAAGTTCTGTAAGTAGTTTTAGGGACAAGGATTGAGTATTATATAAATACAAAAACCTTTTGTTATTGTTCTCATATCAGTTGTAGTAGTTTCTTATGATGTTTTTCTCATACTAGCAATTTTTTTTAAAGCTGATATTTACTTAATAGTCCCTCTGTTGAAGGAAATTATTGCTTTTTTCAGCATAAGCAGGATTCCTTTGAGGAAGTTTTAAACCTCCAGAATACTGGAGAAATTTGAAAGAAAAAGGTCCCTAAAACACAATCCCAAGAGCTCACAGCATAAGAAGCTTTTTACTTGAAAATTCCTCCTCTGAGTAGAATATTGCCTTTACAAACTTAAACAGAGAGGAAAGCACAGGTATGTCATTGGTAGGCTCATATTTACCAAGAAAGTGAAGAAGAAGTTACAGAGAGAGAGAAGATGGCACTACCAAAGAAAAACATAACTCGTGATTTGGCAGAAACTTCCCTTGGCAAGTTCCACTTGACCTGAGTGCATCTGTACTGAGGTTTGAACCAAACACCATTAATAAAGAGTGGGGCTGGAAAAAAGCCTGACTGGGTGGGCACCAACCCAGGCACCCACTGAACTGCTCAGTGGGTCTGATCATGCCATAAAAATTAAAGAGAAAAATATTCCTTGGAGACCCATGCAATTGCACAAATTTCACTGCTGTTCTCTCACACTGACTACTAACAGACAAAATGTAACTCTGCTTAGAAATGATGTAATTCCATTTATTCCAACAGAAATTCTGCTTGCACTGAAACCTAAACCAGGCACCAAATACTCCTCCCAAGCCCTCAGGGTTTGCACCCTTTAGTTTTTACCATGCAGTTGGAATATAAATAATTGTTATGGTTCAACATTGCTCCCTCTCTAATACTGTACAGAGGCTTTGCTAAGAAACGCCTTCAGCTGATTCTGTGCAATGGCATGGAAGTGCTCAGTGATCTGTTATGTCTCTAGATACCAAAATGCCTCACCTTTTGCTTTTTTTACCATTTAAAAATCCTCATTTATTATTAATGTTATTATTACTAAAATGCCACTGCTAATGTTTTATTAGTAAAACATCAGGGCAGCGTTGACTTGCAATTATAAAACAGCAAAAAGGCTCTGCAACTGCAGCATTTGCATCTCTGAAACCCTGCCCTTCAATGACACAAAAATCTTCCAGCAATATTCACTGGGGCTTTGTGCATGATGAACTACTATTATTTTTAGGGAACTGTACAACTTTATTTATTAATGGTTATGTGATATATGCCAGAAAACTGACAGGATGTTCTGCAGGACATCTCCTCAATGATCGCTTTTGGAGTCCTCGCCTGCGATTTTAAATTATATAACCTTCACATTGCATTTCACAGCTTTCTATATGTAATTAAAATGGAGTGGCAGCTATGCTGTAGTTAATGTTGAATGTTGTTTTCTGCTTAAAGGTCAAGTCTATTCTAAAATCCATATTCTTAGTGAGATTGTCTTGAAAATTTGCTGTGCCTACTTGGTATGCAGAGCAGCGGTCTAAATTATGATTATTTGTGGAAGAGGTTTCGGAGAAACTCTTCTATAAATAAAAGATAAATAAAGCTGCACTAAAACTTCTAAATGTTACCAAAAAATCACGTGATTCTTCTCATTTGTGTGTATGTGTTATTCAACCTATAGCCCTAACCATCTGCAAAACTGATTTCAGTTGCTAGGGATTCATTTTAGCTAGTGCATGTCTCTTCAGAGAAGAAATCTTTAAAAATGTTAATAAAGATAATAATGAACTAAATTTGGCATGCCTAAAAGAATTAAATGCACACATGCATCAAGAATCCCTCTAGCTTGGTATTTTGCACCAATGTGCCATCAAAAATGACTGAAAGACTTAGGAAGAGATGCTGTGATTACTTAATCTAAATTAAATGCACTCTCTGCCTTTGGAATTCAAGATGTGTGAGTGAGTATGCTGCAGAAGGCTCATTTAGAAATTTTGCCTGGGGATAAAAATAACCTGGGAAGATTTTAAAATTTTCTAAAACCAACCCGCTGACACCGATCTTAATTCTGAAATATTGTTAAGGAAATTAACACTGATTAGCTGGAGGGAAGAGAAAAGATAAAAAGGGTGCACTAATCACATTTCCAGCACAATGAAACCAAATCAAACGAAAGCAAGCTTTGGGGTCAAGGACTTCCTGATGCACTGTCCCCTCCAGAGGAACTCCAGACCTTTTGGTGCAGAGATGGAAATAAAGAGAGCTGCCAGTACTGGCAGCAAACAGGGCTGTAAAGCTGAGCACAGAGGGGACTGGAGGACACAGAATTGGGGACTGGAGGACACAGAATTGGGGACTGGAGGACACACTCCTGGCAGGAGTGGGAAAGGTTAGAGGAGCATGCTCTCCCATCTTCCTGCAAAGGACCTGGGAAAGAAGGGGATGGGTGGGGAAAGGAGACATCTGCAGACAGCCATAAGAAAATGGGATATTGGGTAAGAAGTGAGCAAACTCCCCTCCTCATGAAAGAGGAACTGACAGCAAAATCCAAGTCCTGCTTCCCTTATTCCCCTCTTGGCAAGGTTGAAGAATGGTGGGAAGATGACTGAGTGAGCATAACAGATGGGCTTGTACTTCCCAGATTGCTTCAGGTTGCATTAATCTCTGTGGTGGGTTCTCATTTAGCTGAGAAAATGTCACCAAAACAAACGAAGCGGAGCAGACTGGGACGTGACCAGCAGATGCAGAGAATCTCTTCTGCACGGTGTGGGGAGAGGCAGGCAGGCAGCATTCCCACTTGCCTGCTCCCTGCAGCCCTTCCAAAACTCATCAAAGATACCCCTGGCTGATTGGGAGTATAAATGCCTCAGATCAGCAGAAAAATCAGTAGAAACTGGGAATGTGGATGATGGTGGGGAAGTGAGGTGACACAGGAGGGGAGTCAAAGCAGTCAGGGAACAGGGACAGAGCAGTGGCCAAAATACAAAATAGGTGTTGGGAGAACTGCCTCAGAGCACAATTAATTTCTGTCCATAAACCCTGAAATAATCCCTGCCTGCATGCACATCTCCATTTCAAGAATGTGCCAGTAGAAGACTCTTGCATCCTCTCCTGGCTCCTGAATCAACACAACACTCTCAGTATATTAAAGATCCAGGAAAAAAACCTGGGCTTGCTGAGAGCATCCATGAGGGTGAAAACAAGATACTCACCAGAAGAGAGGGCAAGCAAAGGAACCAAGAGGGATTTGGTGCATTATTCCAAAAGAGGCAGAATAGTGAATCATGAGGCAATGCTGTGTAACAGAGGACACCAAGTGTCTCAGCTCAAAGCTTGAAAGCAGACTTAGGATTGCCAAAAGTTCCTTAACACTTCCATAAAGTAAAGAGTGAATAAATTGAAGGTGAAAGGAAAGTGAGGAAAACTCCAGGTCACACAAACATAATTTCAGAAAATGCGTGAATACAAAGCAAATAACATTTACATTTTGCTTTAATTAGTCTGTCCTTGAACGTTATTCCAACACACCAACCATTATTACATCTTCTAGGACTATTTCCAGTTGCTAAAGAAACAGTGGAGGGAGCAGACAAACACTGTGGCCATGTGTTTGCTCCAGGAGCTGCTGCACTCTGCAGAACTGACTGAAACCCAGTGCCCCGAGTGCCACCCAGGCTCCTGCAAGCCCAAATACATCCCTGCTCCTCCTCTGCTGCACTCAGGGATCACCACCAGCCGTGTCACACGTGGGCTTCTGACACCATTTACCAGTGTGGAACTGAAGGGGGACACCAGACTTTGGGGGTTCACAGCCCCCTCTCATCAGCTCCCACTGACATTCCCCAGCTCAGCCTCCTCCACTCCCCAGGACAGAACAGCCACAGCCCCTGGATCCCAGAGCTCCAGGAGGCAGGAGCAGCACATTCGGATTCACCACACCACCCTCACTTGGAGACTGGCTGGATACTGCCTGACAATGCATTTTGCTTTAATGCATAAATTTGAAGCAATGTAATTTCCATTTATATGTGCACTCTGTTGGCCAGAGCAGCCCTCCTGTTTTTATCAAGCAGACAAAAGGTTTAAGCTCTATAAAAGGTGGCTGATATTTAAGTTTTAATAAAAATATATTTCAGGGATGTCATTCTTTCCTTAGGCTGACCTAGCCTACAATATATTATTTACATAACTGCTGCAGTATCTATTTCAAAACTGACTCGACAGCCCTCTCCAGAACTGTAAGCTGCCCTGCCTGTCACCATGATGGGTAAACACTGTCACCTTTTCACAGCCCGATGAAATATAGAGAAGTAGTAAAGTGCACCATCCATCACAATGGCACTAAGTAGGTTTTTGAAGTAGATTTCAGATCACAAATGCTCACATTTTTACTCACAAATGCTGTTTAGACTGTTACCAGAAAGCACAAATTGGATGGCTCATATACAATGGCTGTATGATGAATGGACATGACAGGTGGTCAAAGAAAATGAGTCTTGCTGTTCTACAAATAACCTTGTCAACATCAAAGTGGAGCTGTAGCTCTGCTGGTAGCCAGACTGCAATAGCTTAATGGTTTTATTTGCTTCAACTTCTAGCAAACCAAACAGACAAATGAGATACAATGAAGCAGCAGCACCCAGGCAGTATTAGCAATTCCGCCTGATTAAGTGACACATAATAGGAATTTTCTGCTAAGGATGTGCCACATTTGAAATAAAATTATTCCGGTTATGAGTACCTGTTATAAAAATACCTGTTCACAGGAAAACCCTCATGATTTTGCAATCACAAACCACTGCAGGATATTCAAAATATGCAACTTGTAGCTCCACTGCAAGCAATCAAGTCACTTTCTGATGGCTGAACCCAGCAACAGCCACCACCTGCTACTTCTCATCTAAAGTTTTTCTACTTCCATTAGTTTAAATAGTAGAGATTAGTGTGTATGACCGAAAGTCAGGAAGGTTAGATCACTACCAACTTACCTGCAGCCTAAACAAATAGGAAAATTTCCCTTTTAGGCAAAACCTCTAGATCTAAGGACATTTCAGGTAGACTTTTTGAAGAACAGAAGAACACATCTCAAGTTTTGTAAGGGTGCTGAGGTATCTCAAAGAACTGACAGTAAAACTATGCAGAGATTGGTTCCAATGCAAGTTTGGAGTTTTGCCAAAGCCAGGGTCCAGCCCCTGTGATGAGGATGGTGTTTGTGGGCCTCATTTCTGCTGAACTCATAAGAGAAAACTACCCTGGAACATAACGGAAAGTGGAACATGTGCTGCTGGGAATAACAGCAGTGGTTGTTCCAGGAACATTGGATTTCCTTCAATCTGATGAATTTGTTACCAGCACATTGACATTCATGAAATAAAACCTCAAAGGTCACAACCATTCTTCTCTCTGATTACAGTTACTCTTACTAAGTTACAATGAGAAAATAATATTAAATATGGAGTTTTTAAGTGATATGAGAAGACAACCCCATTCTTTAGTACATGGAAAAGTTAGAGTGTATCATGCAAGTTAGGACCTTTTCTTGCCTACTTCATTTTGCTTCTCAGCAACAGATTTGAAGTGGACAGAGCCCCAGAATGGAGGCTGACAAGACTCAGCATGGACAGTAAGCATGCTTAAATATTAAGATGTTCACAATCTGTTCCTTTATAGCCTGTAAGCGTTCTAAGCCACGAACAAATATATCTTTTAAATAAGAAACCAAGATGGAAACCCCCCAGCATCAGTGGAATAATAATAATGTGATACTTTTTAAAGGAAGATGATGACAATAATGCAATTAACAGTGAAACTGCAATTTTTATATTTCAGAAATATTAAGATTTACACTATCTCAGCTAGGAAGGTAAACAGAAATGATGGCCCCTTTGTGCGCTCTCAAAATATTTAGCAAGAAGCTAAAGGAAAACAGACAGTGAAGACAAGATAATCCAAGATCTTATTTCGCTTGGCAAGTAACAAATCCAAATAGGTAGAATCTTTTTGCTGACAAAACTTCCTAGAGTAACTACAGTAAGATAAAACTACAAATCGGTGTTTTCGAGAGGAAACAGAGCAGATGTGTCAACTGAGTTGTCACAGAAAAAACTATGTGAGATCCACAACCATAATTCAGAGGCTCCAGGTATTAGCCCAGCACTCCCACCAGCCTCATCTTATCCTTCCTACAAGCATCCCTCAAACCTGTAGCACTCATACATCAGCAAGGATAAAGTGAAACTCTAGACACATTTTGCTAGACACAAGCAAAATGTGACAATTCATAAACACAGATACTTAAAAAGAAATTATTCACATAGATATATGTGAGTGTGTATCTGTGTATATCTCCTATGAGATATTCATATATATAAGGTTGTATGGTTAATTAAAATAAGTACGATGGCCACATCGTACTTATTTCAAGGCTAGGTATTTCAGCATATTATCAATTGGATTTGATGATCTTAGAAGTCTTTTCCTACCTAAATAATTCTGTGATTCTATGTCCAATTTTCCAGTCAGGTTCAGGAAAACCTGATGTTTCCTAACTCTATTTCACCACAAGTGACAGAGACAAATGGCCACGTTACCTCAAGAGTTCCTTTGGCAGAATAAGCTGCGTACGAGTACAGGAGGTCTTGGCTGTGAAGTGTTTTGGGGTCTCTGCTGCACTGTTGGCCACTCGGATAAAAGCATTCCCCGCTGTTCTGCAGAGTTACAGTGTTTGAAGAAGGGCCTGGCAGGTCGAGCAGAACGGAGTAATTCACCAGCTGGACATCTTCCAGGCCTTGGGAATGCCACTGAGCCAGGATCTTCACTGCAATGTCTGCATCTTCTTCTCTGGGGAACTCTAACAAATCTCTGGGGGAAAAACCCACACAAACACAGGTTTAGTTTATTTCCCATCAGGTCTCTTGTACCTTTCTATGCATCAGTGCATGACTTTATTAGAAAAACTATCATCAAACGTGCAAAAAAAAAATAATACAACTTTCATTTTTTGGCAAATATTTTCTTACCAAGTACAAGACAAAGGCAATTGCTTTTTTGGAAATAAAAATAAGAAAAAATGTATGCATAGGAGACATATCCAAATGAACCAAAGAATCCTACAGAAATTACCACAGTAACTGTTTCAAAATTCATACATCATTTGCTGTTCAAATTTCTAAAAAAGCATAAATTTAACCAATCTTAAAACATGAAGAAGCCAATCTGAAGTAACATCTCAAGGATGTCATGGAGGGCATGACGCTGAAAATTAGTTATAATTACATTGTTATAATTACATGTTTGGCTTGAATTCATCAAGGAAAGCAAATTTACTACGCAGAATGGAACTGTTCCCCCAGATGATGTGCTCACTGTCAGCGAGTTCTTCACATTTCCTACCTGAGCCACCAGCTTGGCCAGCATAAAAGGCAAACATGGGAATTATTTTGGCATTATCCACTGGTGGCTCAGTGAGAACTCAGGCTGGTCTGGGCTCGTATCACTGGGTTTGCATCACTTTCCACACTGACTGGCACAGGGGCCACAGGATGAAGGCACTGAGGGACCACCCTCCTCCCCAGCACATGCCAAAGGATTCCAGATGCTGAAACTATTGCCAGGATAACTTCAGAGGATGGGCTTGCTGAAGGAACAACTGCAGGCTTTCTCTACTTACACAGGCAAGCAGTCATGTAAGCAAAGAAGTACAGAAATAAAATTTATTACTCAAATGAAAAACACTGCCCAAGTACAGCACAAAAAGCTTATGGAATATTTGCTGAATTTTGCGAAGTTGAGGTTTTTTTTGGTTTGGTTTGGTTTGTTTTTTGGTGTGTCTACAAAGCTCTCAGTACTGAAAAGAAGATGAAGGATCACAGATGTATTGATTTCCAAGCAGAGATACTGACACTGCCTGAAAGTCTTGTGCACAACCTTCTCTTCACAAAAAGGCCACTAAACTTAACTGCTTTAAGGTCCTCAACAGAACTGCAAGAAACACCCTGGCTGTTTTGCACACATCAAAAATTTAACGGTTGAATAATGTATAGTCTTTTTAAGCAAGCAGCAGGTATCTGAGAATCCCACCAGGTGCTTTCCAGGTATATGGTATCTGCAATATCCAAAATCTCCTGGCTACAGGTACTGGCACTACTTCCAGAAGGGTCTGCAATGCCCCCAGGGACAGCCCCAGCCAGCAAAGCTTGGGATGGAAGTCAAGCACAAGGGCTCCCTTCTCCACCCATCTTGTGGCTAAACATTTGAAAAATGAACATTTACTGCCTAGACAACATCAAGGGCTTAAAAGGGAGAAAGTGGAGTTGTAACACCCATTATTCCTAGAAATGGCTCAGAAATTGTGTACTCCATTCAAATGCCTAATGCCCATCATCACATTGCATGGGTGGAATGGTCATTCCAACATGCAAAAGGCTTTTTTAAAAAATAGATATATCTTTGTATAACAATGGGGTTTTTTTTATAAAATATGATTTTTCAATTTTTAAATTTTTCAGTATCAAATTCAAGATATAATTGTTCAAAGCAATATGTTGTATCCCAGGCTGCATTGCTCCAGCGAGGCTGGTCATACCCAAAGTTCAAAATCTTTACAACAACACTGGCTTTATGTTGGAACTTCAGGGACCTTGTCAGGAACAATAACTCTCTTGCAGATTTAATGTTTTTGAGTTATCAAAAATAAGTCTTCAAGCAGTCTACACCACACAGATGACTTAATCCAATCTGCAGTATATTACAAGTTTCCAATTTCCTCTCCTGTGCCTGCTAATGTAATGACATAAACTTGGGCAGTGCAGAAATATAAAAAGTTGTTTGATTAACACAATCATTAATAAAATATTTGCATTTCCCTGAGGTGATAGAAACATTAATAGAATAAATAATTAAAGAAACTTATCCCAGGCCAATAGGGTTATGGCACATTGCAATCAGAAGTATTCAGTCACAATAAAAGGAATTAAGCATTAAAAGAGGAAGATACAATAAACAAGTTGCTCCCTTACTAATAGAAGTTACTTTCCCCTTCATAACTAAATCAACATGTCTTTGAAACTTTGAAACAACACACCTGATTAAATTACAGAAATTATTCCACTCACTATTTACTCCGTAACCTCTTTATAGCATGTTGAAATCAAATTGCAAATTATGAGCACACATTATTTTACAATAAATCAGCACATATTAGACTACTTTGATAAATCTTCTGAACGCCACAAGAAAGCTTTTTTCCCAGACTTATTACAATAGCTGACTTGCATTTGCCTTTGATGCTGACTGCATGAACTTCAAGTCAGAGCTAATTTAACTCATTATTTTTTCACATACTAATTGTGTAACAAGTAAAATATGCATAACCAGTATTTTCTAAACCCAGCCAAATTCAGAAAATTGTCAAGTTTGGCAGTTCAGCCTGGAAGAAAATCAACACTTCACATGCACTTCACAGTCCTTCTTTACAAATGCTCAAATTATTTACTTCCTAGGAACTTGCAGGGCTCAGAAACTCCCAGCAGTGGGAATTCAGCAGTGGAGAGGAGCAGCCCCTCAGGATGAGGATGTTTCTCAGTTCCCCGAGCAGCTGCACACTCAGAAGGAACCAATACCATTGCAAGTGCCAATTTCCATTTACAGCACTGCCTCTCATAACTTCAGCCAAATTTTTTAATCCCTTTGGTCACATTAAAATGATACTTTATTCAGGTGCTTTTTTCAGGTTCATTCAATGGGAATAACCACAAAGTTTATGGGCACATCTCTGTTGTAAATCTCTATAATCCAGTAAAGTGGAGCCACCACACACTGAAGATTTGGTCTCAAGTCAGAATCAACACCAGCAAATCTAACAATGCCAGGCTGCACACTCCTGAGCCTTTCTAGGATGCTCTCAGAGATTCCCACAATTTCCTGACCTTTGTTTTCTAATAAAGATCAGGATTGAACTAATGTACATCAGAACAGGATATAAACTAATTTCTTGAGCTTTCTCCTCCATCTCAAAATGCTCAGTTCCTCAACTCTTAAAAAACAGGTAAAGTTGCACTTAAAACCTAGAAAGTTCACCCTACTTCACTTGAAGAAGGTAGAGATTTCCCACTTTGATGTGACCAAAAGACTACTGCTGTTGAAGATTCCAAGTCCTAAACCTAGAAAAACAATTTTAAGTATGTTGAAGATACACCTGTAATAAAGCCAGGGGTTCTGCAGCCCCTGAAGCTTCAAAAGGCTGATCTTTACCAGGCGATTATAAAAGATAAATGAACACACACACACACACAAAACATACAAATTTCATTTTCAATTTGGTAACCATGGGGAACACAGACCTGCCGTGCCTTAATGGAAAGTCATTTGCTACAACAGCACTTTTTGACACATTTGCCAAAGGAGAGAACAAGGTATTGCAAATAAGCCAGCTGGGACACTGAACACCACTCAACAGATACTGAAAAATTACAACAGGTCACTCCAACAACCAAGAGATGGAATAATTTAACTGTATGACACAATTACTTCTCAGTTAATCCTATTAAATTTCTATAAAACCCCATAAAAAAAATAAAAATGTAATTGCAGAAGGATTCTATAGATTCAATCTGAAAAAAACTACAGGGACAAAAATTCCCAGCAAATACATAAAACTTTAAGTGTGGTTGGTTTGGTTAGTTTTTTTTCCTTTTCAGATTTACCACCTGTATTGCCATGAGCATGGGGAACTGGCCTACACTTCCTGGCCTACTAAAAAAAAATCATCTAAATTCCAGTTTTGCTGAGTTAGATGTTTAAATGCCTTATTCCCATATTTTGACTGTAAATTTCTACTGTTTTCTTCCAGTTCACCAAAATTCTTCACAAAGCAACTACTGTGATTGTAGGTAAGAGCTAACAACAAATGTGATTTTGGAATTTTTACAGATTGATTTTTCAGCTGAGTGGCTGCTCTCAGATCCTGTGAGTTGCAACGACCTCTCATATTTTGTAAAGCAGCATCAGATCCAAGTGTTTTCTTGTCTTAACATGATGCTCCCAACAGTAGCTGGTAGCAGATAATCACAAGAGAATGCAGGAAATGCATCAAGTGGGGTTAATACATTTATAGTCTCTCATGTAAATGTCTTTTTTTTTTTTTGTTTTAAACCTCAGACTTTGAGTTTTAAAGATGTTTTCATATGTTGAGGATTTCAGAGCTTGTTTCAGTCCATTAAGAGCCGAGCTGTGGCACAGGATGCACCGACTGCTCAACAGATGCACCAGCATTTCCCACACTTGGAGAAAGAGGAATTATTTGTGTCCATCACACACAGTGTGCACACACAGGAAACACTCAGGAAATACCACCTGCCCAAGCCACATCTGCTTCAATTTTAATTACATGTTCCTGTTAATTAGGGCTCTCCATTGGGCTGGTCTCCAACCTGCCCAGTTGGATTTCCCACAGTCTGTCTGATGGTCACAAATTTGCTGCTCCCAAAACATAGAAATAAATAAACTCAGGTCCAAGAAAGGATAAATAATATCATGAGGTGAGAGAAACGTGTTCATGGTGCGAAGAGTTGCACGAAGGATCCTGAAGCACCTCAGGTTCTTCAGGTTACATTGCAAGGTCACCAGAATCTGCTGCAGAAAGCTGATCTGTGAAATGTCCTCTGTCACATCTACCATCAGTCTTCATACACTCTGCATATTCTGGGCATATTTCTAGCAATAATAATAATAACAATTACCCCTGCTCATTCTTGGGTAACAACATACTGCTTTTGCTACCTAAGGGAATATTTACAGAGCTGCATCTGCACCATGAATGTTACATGGGGCCTACAATATACATTTAAACATGCTTTAACATAAAGAAGTACAATTCATGCTTTTAACAAAAGGGACTATGATTTATGGCAGCTTTTACTACTCACAGACACAGAATAAATTCAATTCACGAAATCATAAAAATTACAGAATGTCAGAAAACAGAACGGTGGTTCTAAATTTGGTTGTGCAGTTCTATAGCAAAAAAGCCCTTTGGAATTTTATTTTTTTTTAAAAAAATATTATGTCTCCTGTGGCTTTCAGGTATTTCCAATAAAAGTGTCATAAACTCTCTCTTTAGGAAGTCATTCTACGAGAAAACAGAATGATACTTTTAAACAAAACTTTATAGCATTTTTGCACTGTGTTGAAGCTCACCTGGGTGCTAGACTTCTACAGGGGTACCTGACCAAATGTATCTTCTCCTGTCCTAGCATCAATTGATGCAGAACTGCTCCAGGGCAAACTTCTCATTTTCCTGAGAAGTTCTTTGCCATGGGATTGAAGAACACTCTCAGGTCTCAGCCCCTGCTGCCTCCCAAGCTTAGCTGTTTTGTACATTTATGTTTTTTTCACTACAGGACTACCAAGTTTATTGTTCCTACCCATCACATCAGTCAAATGCCTTTTATATTTCTTAAATAAAACTCATGGGGATAGTTCAAATCTCACTTTCCAACATCGTGATGCAAACCAAACTTGCATTAAAGGCAGAGGGTGGAAGGCAGTGAAAAATGACTGATTCTCTCACTCTGTGATTCCACAGTTTATTGGAAAACAAGCAATTCTTTGTTCCCCAACAATAAACATTGCAAAGTCATGAACTGGCCACAGGTGAGCTTTCCAAAGCCTTTTAAGAGATCTGGATATCAGTTATGTGACATTTAGCCAGCATCCAAATCTTCCAAACACTTCAGAACATTAGAAGGCCAATATGAGATAAGCAGGGGGTCAGGTAGGCAGAGACAGAGCTAAAAACAGAAACCTGATTGACTATTTACACCTGAGGCTTCAGCTATCAAACAGTATTTTTTTCCTTTCTTTTTTTTTATTTTCTTTTTTTTTTTTAAATCTTTCTTAATCTTTTTTTTTTTCATGCACACTTTTCTGTAATCTACACCTTACTCAACTACATGAGAATGATATGAGAATGTCATTAAGCATTTCTCTTCCCTCATTCTGGAAACAGGTTTAAAAAAAAAATAAAAAAACCACAAACTATAGATGGTTATCACTATCTACTTTAACAATAGTAAATGAACCACAGCACATGAGGAATGACAGCTCCAGTCCACAAATGGACTGTTTCAAAGATCCTAAGACCTAGTTCTACAGAAAGAGAAAGAAAATAACTTTTACACTCTGTACTTTAGCTCTAAAGAACTCACTGCCAGGTTCCACTGTTCCCTTTGGTTACAAGAATGACACTTTCCTTTTAGCAAAGCAAGGAGACCTTGTTTCTCCCTAACACAAAACTTCAAATACTTACCACAAACTGGACTGATCTCCTCATACATTTATTCTATTTATTACAATAAATGGCTTTCAACAGATGAGCTGTTGGTAAAAAAAAGTTATTTCAAAATTTGTACACAATGAAGAGATCTACAGGAAACCTCTTTCATTATTATTAAAGGAACTCTTGCTTGAAAGATGATCTCTCAAAATGATGCCATTTTCTTTCACAATCAATAACATGCCCACAACTACAGTTTTCTTATTAATTTTCATAGTTCCTAAATTTCAGTCACAGGAGACAGGTTTTCTTCTATGGTCCAGATGATTGTGTGCATGCATAACATCACAAACTGCACTTTTGTACAGTCCCACCTAAAACATTTTAAATAAGCTGCATGCTAAACCTTTATTTTGGATATACATGGATATCAGCCTCTGTTTCAAACACAGCAAAGGAAATACATTAATTTTATTCAAAGATTATAGATCTAATTATTTAATCAAGGGTTTTACTCTGTTTTCTCCTAATGCAAGAGAAGCAGCAGCTCCGAACAGCTGTGCCCTGCATTTTCCAGCAGGTTACAACGCCGAGGGCGATGTCGAGCCACAGCAGAAGGAGGATGGGAAAAAGACAATCCCTCACCTTGAAATGTTTGCACATAACCCTGCATTCACTGGCAGAGCACTGACCCAGCAAAACTTCACAACGATATCATCTTCTTTTCTTCCCAGACCACAGGGAATATGTCAGTGCCTCAGTAAAATGTGACCAGCTGCATAATCAAGTCCAAGTGGTTCCTTTTACTGTCGGAGACAATTAGGTTTACTTCCAGCAAGAGACCATTTCTGTGTGGATATGAATAGCAGTGGTTCTTTTTCTATACAGAAAACCTATTGATCAAAAAAAAAAAAAAAAGACCCTTGAAACCTTGCTTTTTATACAGAAAATCTGCTGATAAAAAAAAAATAGAAAAAAAAAATCTCAATACTGCTCAACTGGCAGTATTTTATTCCTTTCAATTGCCAATCATTAGATTGCACTGTGAACTCTAAAGTAATTACACTGAATGTGTCATTCTGATGGCACTGGACATCTTTATTGGAACTGTATTATTTAACTTTTAAATAATACCCCAGTTCTCAAAGGACAAGAAGGAATTAAAGAGGGCATGCTAACCCAAAATCAAAAAACAAAAAACCCCAACCAAACCCACAACTTAGCAATGCTTAGAAATGCTACCTATTATTTAAAGACTGAGGATTACTTTGAGTTAGATAAATCCCCAAATAAATGTTTCATTTTTAGAATTTGAAAAACTTTAATTTCTTTCATTAATTTCATGAAGTTAACCTTACATACAGGAAAACCTAAGACAACCACAAGATGATGCCACGTAACCTTCCTGTTACCAGCCTCATTTTCCTATATGTTAATTTACTAGTGCAATTTTAATAGAACTGCTAAGATTCCTAGCGGATATGTCAGCTTGGATATTTTACAAAAATATTTAAAATTCTGGTAGAGTGTATTGGTTAAAATGAAAACTGCAGATTAAAAGGAAAGAAAAAAAAAAACAGGAGGAAGGATAAAATACCATCTCCACATGCTTATGTAAGAAAAGTGTTATCACAAATGCCATATCACAAGGCTTAGTTCTGATAATCTCCATCTCACCAGCTGAACTGTGTTCCAGATGCATTTGTTTTCATCTGAAAACTCTGACAGCTTCCAAGTGACCCTTCAGTTCTAATATACAGCTGAGGAAATCAGTGCTGATAACCAAAACACTGTCCTGAAGTTATTTACACTGTACCACAAATCCAACTGCTTGTGGATAAACGAAAAGCTCTCTCCTCCAAAGGAGCAAGCATAAAATCTTATAAAGACAGGCTTGGGAAGAGGCCACAGGAGATCATTTGGTTTGAGGCAGGCTCAGGTCACCCCACTGCCACTCCAGGCATTTCTTTTCCTGCCCTTTTCCAAAGATATAAACCTCTTGTCCATCCTAAATAATCACCCTGCTGTATTTAGACTCACTGCATTTTCTCCTTTCCCCCTGTTGAGAACAGACTAATCTTTTTCTCTCTGCAGGTTTTTTTTAACATACTTAGGGATTGCTCTCATGGCCTTCCCTCAACTGATCTTGCCTTGAAATCAAATTTCCTCAGTCATTTCCTAAGAAATACTGCTCCTGAACTCTCCAGCTGCCCTCTCTCACCACTTCTGGCCCCTTTCCAGCCTGTCCCCGCTCCTCTTGAAGCACAAGTCCAACAAAAGGCCATTCTGAATATGCCATTTGCACTGAAAATGAAGGATTAGTATCCAATTATCCTCTGCCTCCATAAAATTCAATTATTATCCTTCTGCTGTCCTTTATTTTGATTTCAACTCTGTACCTCTCCAGTAAGTTCATCGACTCCTTCAGCTCTGCTGACCTCAAAGGGGCCCTCATCATTTCATCCCTCTTTTGCTTCAAGAAGGAATGGTCCTGAATGTGATAAACAGAGACCCTTTTGTTCGACTAAACATGTAGATATGATATTCTGTAATATTAAGTTCTGTAAAATCAAGATTGTTACTTACCCTGTACCTACTTACGATAGTTACTTACGTATGTATAGTATCTGATGCTTGTATAGCTACTGACGTTTATTATGTCCTTGCTAAGATTCCTTGAATTCAAAAAATTACTGAGCTAAGCCTTTACAGGGAATAGTGAAGAAAGGTTACAGGAAGATAAGGAAAAGACCGAACGAGCAGACCCATAGACCGATGAAGGAGCATGCGTAGAAAGACCCGAGGAAGGACACGTCATCGGGGAAGCCCGGAGAGCCGGACTGATTAAAAGGAGACACACGAAAAACGGAGGCACGGCCGTGGAAAAGCGGGATCGCTTTCCGGCTGTCCAGCGCTGTATTTTGCTTATTGCTTGCTTGCTATAATTAATAAAATTTCCCTTTATTAACTTTAAACACTCTCTCGAGTGAATTTATAACAATTTGGTGCCGTGACTCGGATGCAATTAGGAGGACGGATCGCGGCACTTCCGGGAAGGCGCCTCCGCTAAAGTTTAGCGGCCCGGGGGGGGGCCGGGTCCTCCCTCGATTGCACCGACGAACCTAAAGTTAAAGCAATAAGCAAAAGGAGACCGGTCGACCCCTTAAAATTCTGTGCACAGAGTCCGGACGAAGACGCGGGACGTGGGACGCGTGAGTAGTGTAACGGGGATCCGTCTGGGCGGGGTCGGGATCCCGGAGTGTGGTGAGTGTGTGTGAGTCTGAGAGGGGAACCGGTAGCCGGATTCCCCAGGCGAGAGCGGACCCCCTATTAGTGCGGTTCCCATTGGCCCGTGAGGACCTGGGCCACGAACGGGGGGAAGCGAAAGGAATTGTGTGATTGAAAACACTCCGGGAGAATGGGACTGGGGAGAAGCAAGCCCTCTGTACCTGTTAAACTCCCACCAATACCTAAGGATAGTCCGTTGGGCTTTATACTAGATAATTGGGAACATTTCCCGGGGACAGAAAATAAAGATAAGGCAAAAATGATTCACTATTGTGTAGTAGTATGGGGAGGAAAGGAAATTTCAAGGAAAATATTTTGGCCTATATTTGGATCATCTGAAGAGTGGGTTAAACAAAAGTTAAATTCCTGGGTAAAAACAAAGATCCCTTTTAACCCAGAGGAGAGTGCTTATGCAAAAATCTGGGTAGAAAATCCCGATGTTCATTTATTTGAATTAACAGAAAATTCAGAAAATTCGGGGGAAAGGAAAAGAAAGAAAAAGAAATCCCGAAAGGAAGATACTATGATAATGCCCCCTCCTCCATTTGTGCCACCACCACCTCCCCCTCGAGCACCTCCCCCTCCCCCTCGAGCACCTCCCCCTCCCCCTCGAGCCCCCTCCCCTCCCTCTCGAGCCCCTTCCCCTCCCCCTCAGAATTCTGAGGAGGAGGATTCAGACATGCCAGACCTGTCAGAAGTGGGGCCAGTCACCAGGAATAGAGCCAGAAGGAAACGGGAACATTTATTCCCACTAAGAGAAATGCCCATGGGTGGCCCCCAACCTGGAATAGGGTTTATATCTGTCCCTCTTAGTTCAGGGGATGTCAGAGACTTTAAAAAGGAGATGGGGCGTTTACTGGAAGATCCTTTGGGGGTTGCAGAAAGAGTTGATCAATTTTTAGGACCTAATATATACACATGGGAGGAATTACAATCTATCCTAAATATTCTATTTACTGCAGAAGAGAGGAACATGATTAGAAGGGAAGGCATGCGTATTTGGGATGCCCAGCATGCTCAGGGACCATTGGCAGATGTAAAATGGCCCCTCCAGAATCCCCATTGGGATCATCAGAATCCAGCCCACAGAGCAAATATGCAGGATTTGAGAACTATTATAATTCAAGGAATTAGGGAGGCAGTCCCAAGGGGTCATAATATTAATAAAGCATTCAATGAGAGGCAAAAGAAAGATGAAACTCCCACGGAATGGTTGGAAAGGTTAACAAAAAATTTCCCAACCCGACTTTTGAATCTGATTCTATCATCACATCTTTAATAACCCCCACCTTAAAGGGTTCTCCCTTTGCCCCCACTACTGTGGCAGTTTCTTTGGATAGACTACATCCTTTAGGTAAAAACTGAATAGTTGATTTTTCCGCTCCAGTATCTACCAAAAAGGTAGGTGGAGATACATCTCCCTCAACTCTATAAAACAGGTCAGATTTTCAAAGTGCTGAGAATCCACTGTTAAAAATGCATTCACCTGCTCCCACCCCCCAAAAAAAAACCCCACAGAAAGTTCCCAAAAAAGACAACTAAGCTTAATTGCTAGACATCCAGAATTGTTCTATCTGCTCCACACCAGATTTCACTGGACACCAGTGTGGACACTAGAAAGATAAACTTTTCAAAGCAGGCAAAATTCCAAATATTTGCTTGCTCAGTTCTAAGCCTCGACTGATGCCAAATCTGGGGCTGATCAGAGATTTGGTTTCCAAAAGCATCACTCCATTTGCAATGAGAATCCAGTAAGTTTGCTCCCAGTACAGCAGATCTCTTGAAACCATCTGCACAGTGCACCTCAGTCCACACAAAAAGGTCCTTTCTGTCCCTTCTAAGGTTGATCTACCCACTTCACCTCCTCCCAGCAGTCTCAGTAAAGTCCACACATCCCTGAGGAGCACATTTGGGTGTACATGGCAAAATGTGGGTGTCACAGTGCAGAGATTCCCACTAAAGGGATAGGAAAGGGACCTGACCTGCTCCTTCTCCCTCTTCCTTTGGCACATTTTCTATACAACATTCCCTGTTGTCACTGGCATGTCCAAGAGTTCCTCACTTCCCCCAAAGCCATCTATTTATCCACATTTCCTTGCCCACTGCAGAATCCCCTGAGACTTCTGGTCTTTCTCTAGCTGAAAACAAAATAAACCCCACAAAGTGTCCCCAGAACAGCAGGTGCTGGTTTCAGGGGGTAATATTTACTTTCAGCCTCTCTTATGATCTAACAAAAATTTCAAAGCCTGGTTTTAAGAGAACAGAGCACAAGAAAAAGCCCAAGACAACAGCAATACGCAGATGTCCAGGAATTGGAATCCAGAGTGAAAAATGCCCCCTATTATTCAGCACAATTTGGTGCACAATCACCTGAACTTCTCACTGCCAGGACAAATGGATGTTGTAGTGCCCTGATGGTTCTACCCAAAGGCCAGGCTGGTGTGGCTTTTTCTGAACAGTGAAAGTACTCTGGTCCAAAGCTGCAATGTCAATTCAATCTTTGGGGGGAAAAAAATTAAAGCAGAACTGTTATATAACAACAGAAAACTTCTGTACATTTTTTTTTTGTCTCATTTTCAGCACATATGAGTCTGAGTTTGCTCTGAATGAGGTGTGTTAGGGAAGCCAGAGACAGACATGAGGACACACAACAGGATTCAGAGATTCATCAGGTGAGCAGGTTTTTACTGGGTACTCACATACAGAACACACTCAAGTTATCGCCACTGCAGAAAAAAAAAACCACTGTCGTGGCCATGCTGCACTGCTTCTTACATCTACTATGAAGACAAAATCATCTATTAAACTATCAAGTACTGGAGGAATTGTGGGAGGCAGATGGTCTATTTGTTATTAGCATGACGTGACTACTCATATTCTTGGTAACAAAACTACCCACGTGGACTATGCAGACACAACATTTCACCCCCAAGTTCCTTAAAAATCTGTGACATTAACACATATGACACACTCACTGACATATGAAAAGGACAAATATCACAATGAAAAAAACAGTAGAGGGTTCAGAGTCTAAATATATTCAATCAAGCTGAATCAGAGAAGCTTCAGATTTTTTAAGCAGGGGACAAAGAAAACATCAAACTCCAACTTTTGCAGTGTAGCCGCAATCAAATTTGTATGAACAGGAAAAAAAAAATTGAAAAATTGCAGGTATAGCTGAAGCCACAGACACTAAAACAGAGGTATCTGTAAAGTCTGTGTTTTGGGAAAATTGAAGATAAATTGAATTTTTGTGTTTTATTGGAAACCTTCAGAAAACAAATCTACATTACTTAGCAAATGCAGGAACCCAGCGAGTGTTTCACTGCAGCCTAATGGACATTGCGTCCCTTTTTCAACTTCTTCCTCCACTCGCCCCCAAAGTGGTTCAGATTTACAGCCCATACTGTGCCTGCTCATGGCACTTCTGCTGTAGGCAGAATTCTGCCAGAAAGAGAAAAACACAACTGGGAAAGACAAAACAATTCCCATGAATTTATTCCTCAGAGCAGCACACTGAAATAGCCAGTTACGGGTTTTGCACACATTGACTTTATGAACTGATTGAAATCGTACGAGTGCAAGTCCATTCGTGGACTCACTTTTGAAGCAGTTGTTCTGTTTAATGAAGAATCATTGCAGGCTTTTCTTTCTGCACATTTTCTGCTGGCTGCAAACATTCCCAAAAGCAGTGTCCAGAACTGCACTGCCACAGAGCAGACACACCTCACCCCTGCACCAACTGCAAGCTCTCCCCAACCACAATTAAAACCACACATAAGGAAGCTCCTTCTAAGCCAAAACATATATGCCTAAATTTTGATCAACTCCTTCAGTTTCTTCCAGAGCAGACACAAGGACAAGCATTCACCTCTGAATTTTGGTTAGATGCTTCAGCAAATTACTTTGTATTAAAACTTCACTCTACAAGCAACAATCAGTGGGACCTGAGCAACGTGGGCTATGTTAGAAGGCAAAATGGAGAAGTACATTATTGTGAGTCTTGCTACTGAAGAAAATACAATCTGGAAGTGCATGCAATACTGAGTGAAACAAATAGTGGATTTTATTAAATCTGATCTCCAAATAAAACAAGTATCACATGTGGTTAAGCCTTAGAAACTTTTCTTATTTTAAAACAAAACTCATTGTAACAGAGAGCACAAGGGAAGATGTTAAGCATATTTTCGGTGAAGTTAATAGTTTTGTCAACAAAATCCAATATTAGCTGTGATATTTATGTAAGCAATATCTTCCAGAGCACCAACAGGATTTAGGAAAGCAAAAAGACTTAAACTTCTCTTTGGAATTGCATGTGGGATCATCTTTTCTACAGACTGAAACAGCAAATTTCCTTAGCAATCAGTGTAAATGCTGTATCAATGCAGTCTGGGTATACACAGAGGGAGCACAAAAAGGCTCCAATCACCCAAATATGTGCCAGTCCCTGTGAACTGGGATAAAGTTTGCTTCTGTATCTTTCTCAGTGAACTCTACTCTGTAGAGACTGTCAAACCCTGTCTGTACCTTCTCTTTCTGCGGTTTTGTGACTTGCTTTGGGATGTGGGTATGGAGGAGGGTCACCTCATGTCACACACATTTTTTACCACTCTTGGGAGCTTTTCTACCACTTCTCCTCCCCATCCTCCCCTTCCCACTGCAAACTGTCCTTTGGTTACCCCAGTCTTTGATGGCTTCACATCTGCTCTCCTGCATTAACACATTTCACTCCTGAAATGTCCCTCCCCAGCCCCAGCCCACTGTTCCCCTATAAGATATTCCTCTGTGTGCTAAGCTGACAGGATCAGCAAACAAATAATAGAATGCATTTGAGCCTTGGGACTGAAGAATGACTGATGAGCCAAATACACCTTGAGAGGAGAAAGAAAGAAAGAATTCAACTTGACAGGGGAGCTGGACCACGTATGCCTCCCCCAGACTTTCATCCTGCATATCACAAGAGAAACACTCCAGAAGCATTGGCTTATAAAAATAATTTACTCACAATATCCAGATGGTGAGTGGGGAGAGGAATAGCCTAGCTGCTGGAAGTGTTTTCCCACCTTGTATTCAGATTTTAAAGTTTCAGATAAAAGTGATGTCACTTGAGGTGATTTGGCAGTCTGTGCCCACAGGTTTGCTCTCTAAGCTAACACAAGATACAAATTTGGGTAAAATATTTTTCTACCTCAATAATCAGGTTCTAAATTTTATTACTCATAGCCTTCATGTGTAATACAGAAACTTTCTTTCTGAGGATCAAATACCAGCTTATTTAAGGGTTGGATTGTTAGGGGTTTTTTGGGGGGAAAAGTCATTGTAAGATTTTGTATGACTATGTTATGCAAGGCAGATGTGAACATTTAGAGAGCTGAGAGATGGAAAATGAGAATAATCTTGCTCTGCATCATCTTCTGTTCACCTTGGCCACTAATATTAGGAAATGTGATTTAAAAACACATTTATATGAAGACAACAACAGCTTTATAGCTTACTATACACTACATTGCTAGGATGCATTTCTTAAATCATCAACAAAATTACCCTCTCTAGCTATGCATTTAGTTTACCTCTCAGCAACTGGAAAGACTGAATTAATCACATTAGCCATAGCCAAGATTTCTTTTTACTTTTTCAATGGATGATTAACATTAGAATCTCAGATCCATATTTAGACATATAAATAAATAAAATCTTGAATTAAAAATGATGAGCGCTGAAAATTAGGTCACCTACGTAGGTGTTTTATTAAAGACTTAAGTACAGTTGAGATTATTTCCTCCTCAGTTAGAAGATTTTCCCATAGGAGACTGGCAAGTCCATAGCATCAGGCATTTCCAAGGACAAGACAGGCCCCAAATGGTTCATCCTCTTCTACCCACTCAGGTCTCAGCCCTAAGTCTCAAGAGCCCAAATTCTCTGCCTTCCAATATCTGCTGCCTTATCAGTACTGCAAACCCACCCAACAAACTCACCCACCTCCAGCCTCCCCTAAAGGGATCCTTGTCCCAAGCTCTTCCTTCTGCCTCCATCTAAAAATTCCTGTTTATTCAGCTCTGTGGATGGAACAATAAACCACCTCATCCAGAACAGTGTGGGGGGATTATTTACACAACCTAAACACTATATATTTGTTAATTGAGCTAATCCACTACATAGAAAAATATTTTTGTGCAGCAAGTCTGCTCCCTAAAACTAATTGTAATTTTTTAACAAGCCACCATTCAACACGAGTCCTCTTCCAGCATTTTTCGGGCACTCACGGTAGGCAGTGGCTATTCTGTTTCCTGAAATGAAACCAGCACATCAAAACCTTCTAGCTGAATGGGCCTGACCTTTGTAAAGCTGTGCTATTAATAAGATAAAATAAACTGCAGGACTCCAGCAACCAGGTTAAAAGCTCAGTGAAGAGCCAGGAGACGACATGAAATGAGACTAAGTGGTCTGTGCGTAATGAAGTAGACAATATCCTAAAATTGAATCAGCTTCCAATAGCCAAGATCTGCTTTTAAAATACGGAGAACACATCTGCATGGGCAAATGAAAAGGCAAAAAGTGCATTTAAAGGCAGTCAAAGGCACACTGTTTCTATCCATTCATATTCCAGAACAATGATGCATGAAATAATGGCTGTTAATATACAGGTTTGCACATGCTGCCAGATTAAGGATAAACCCCAAACCAGACTGACTGCAAGAGGAAAATGCCTGCTTTTCTTGCTGTAACTGTGCAGGTCTCTTGTATGAACATATAATTATAAAAACAAATTTTCACAACTGCATATTCTTAGTTCAGAAGTCAGGGAGATATAAAAAAATCTATATAAACCCCCAGGAATAACTGATAATCCACGCACATGTATGTGCACACAGCATCAGCTGCTGGGACTGGAAGGAGGCTGACACCTGCTTCATCTGCTGCTGCTGTTTTCCTGTTTAAGGCAGATTGCAGAACACCAGAAGATTTCAATGCAACTCTTGATGACAGCAAGATGTTTGGAACACAACCTGCTTTCCCTGACCCTGAACACCTGTAGCCTCAGCTCCACTCATCTCCTGCCAGATGCAGCACAAACCCCAGGAGACTCAGCTACCCCAGGCTGCTCCAGACTCATTCACCACAACCTGGCAGAGAGACCCACAACAGCTTTTCAGCTGCTGTTAGATGATTACAGAAAAAATGTCAGTAAAAATTTGAAAATAAATAAAGAAATTTAAAAAAACCAAAAAAACAACAGTCTCTAACAAGGTCAAAAACTTAATGTAAGCTCCTAACATGACAAAATTTCAGGATCACCTCCCATACATTGAACTCTGTATCTGTGGGTTAATTACAGAGCAAAGCTGTGCCCCCACACTGAAGCCCCCAAAGTTATGGTATCACACAAAGGGTAAAGTTTAAATTAATCAAAGCCATTTTATGCACTATCTTCACACTCATCATTTCCATAATGTGACAGAGATATTCACAGTACAAAACCCCATGAAATGCTTCCAGAAATTACAGCATTATTGCCATATGCTTCAAAAATCTTCTAACGCAAAACCGACTAATTCTTTTGCAGTACTCACAGGAAGTGATCAATTCAGAGACACAAGTTTCTACCAAAAATATATTTATGAACCATTAATGTAGAAAATTCTATTAGGCAGCCTAACCAGTATTTTGCCCACACTCCAAAACCAGATGGATCATTGATGTACAAAATATTTTCTTCTAAGTTGCCTCCCTCGGTAGACAGCTACTGAATTCTCAGACATCTTCCTTACATAACTAAAAACAGAAAAATACTACACCCAAAACCATAGAAGCTGCTTGCATAAAAAGCTTTAAAGAGCCTGAAATAGACTGATAGGTGAACTTAATCTGATTATCCACATCCAATCAAGGATTTCATATTATAACAGGTTGGATTATCAGATAATTCCTGCTAGCTGTATCATTAGAAACATTAATAAAATGAAAGATAGCAGTTGTCAGCTAAGGAGTACACTGTTAATGTGGCATCACATGTAATCACAAGGAGTCTATATGTAATTTCTTATTTTTGAGAGTGGGAGACTATCAACACAAGAATTTTAACACTGGGGCTTTTTTCCATCTCCTAATCCAGGCACACTCAGGAAGAAGTGGTAACTAAAACATTCAGAAGGGTTTTGGGATCCTTGATTGTATCAATGCTTTTATTCCTTACAATACCCAGCACAAGTTTAGCACATCCCTCAAAAAAGGTCCAGTCAGTGCTTCAAACATGAAATACATCTTGAAAGTAATTTCAGAAACAGAAGCTAGAGAAGAGGAGAAGAAGCAAAAGGCACAATATGCTGCCAAGATCCCATTGTATATTACTAACTCTCATTTTAGGCATATCAGTGTAGTGTGACCAACTATCAGCAAGATTTTTATAGGATATTACTCAGACAAGCAAATAGTACTTGAAATGTCATGCGTGGTTCACAGTGGAGCCTTTTCCCCCAGCTTTATTCCCAAATTCCTATAGGAGTGCCTACAGCAACAAATAAGAAGTTTCCAGCCATGCAAATCTGTTTTGCATTTAATGTCAAGTCTTAGGTCCTGGAACACTGTGACGGTGTCAGATTTTCAACTTTTATTAAAATATATTTTAGCTGTTTGGATTACAAAGGAGAACGTAACAGAAATGAACCGAGACCACTCAGCAGTCAGATAACGAATTAAAAAGTATTCCTATTTAGATATAATCACTTTCACTGCTTGAGCAAGTAACAATAGAAAGCAGATGAATCATTTTGCCTTGTGGTGCTGACAATACTGCCTTGTGCAATATTGAAAACAGAAATTAGGGTGGTGAGACAGTGACACAGAGGGACATGGTCTTTCTTGTGTGGTTTTGGTCAGATGTTTGCCAGCACTGCCAGCGATGAGCGGCTTTGGGGCCGCCACTGCAGGGTCCCAACAGCAACGTCACTCACTGCCAGCCAGCCCTGCTGCCTTTGGGTGTCACCCTGAAAACTAAAGCCTTCTGATAATGTTTTCATAGTTCTAGTTACTTTCCCATTAAAGTTCTATAAACATAAGCTGTTTATCACATTCCTTCGAAGAAACGTGTTTTGATGGATGTTCCACATACCCAGTGTGCTTGGGAAGGTGGTAGCTTAATTACCCAATCCCTGGTCATTATCAAAAATCTATAAATACTGTAGTCAGAGAATAAAGGTTGTTTCTTTCCTGTTCTAACACTAAAAAGTGTTCATTTAAATCATTTTGTGTCCTCTAGCGACATTTGGGTCCCCTCCCTGGTGGCAGCCCAGAGGATTCAGCAGGCATGGAGCCACAAGAACACATTCAATACACACAGGGCTTTGCATGCTGCCAGGAATGGCTGCACTCCTCCAGTCTAGGCATGTGAGCTCAGGGAAAATAAAAGCAGTGTTTGGAATAATATTTTATTCCCCTACACCTCATGCTTGCTGGACAGCTGCTGTGTGACACACCACAGGAGCTGTGTTTCTGTAAGGAGAGGAGAAAACCAAAGGGGTCTGGAGCACTGCAAACCCTGAGCCAAACCTTGCTCTGATTTACACTGAGGAGAGGAAAGGGATGTAATAAGAGATGGATAAACCCCTCTCGCTTGCTATAATATAAAGAAAATTATTCTAAACAACAAGCCTATTCTGGAAAACCCTTAGGCTAACAATTTAATTTCCGACTGCAGGGATATTACCTTGTTAAATCAACAGTCAGTGAAAGGCTTTTACTTCTCCCTGTAAATGCATTCTCAGCCCTTCCCTTTCCCACTGTACTCCTGCCACCAGATGGAGGGCACATCATGTGGCACTCGCAGGGGAACGAGCAGAGAAAGCCACGACCCTTCCCGTGGCTTTTGACTCACTCCAAACAAATAAATACAGTTTAAAGTTCCTGTCTGCACTGAGACTGGAGGGAGTATTTGGGCCAGCAGCACGAGGACACAGCGAGTGGTCCCTCGCACGCCGCTCCTGCTGGAAAAGCCATACAGCAGTGGTTTTATGAGGAATAAAGTCATTCATTTGAAACTGTGCTGAGAATATAACAGTAATTTATGTAGTTACCAGTTACAGTCCTTAGATTAGGAGATGATAGTCAGCCAATGCAAGATTTATTCTTTCAAAAGGCATTTCTTCCTTGAAACAGAGAGCAAGCCAAGGAGTCTATAGTTTTGTTATAGGCATTGTATATATTGTGAATAAATTTACTGCAGAAAAGGGAGAAACAGTTTAACTCTTCAGCCATCTGCTATAGCGTGACCCTGCTAATTTAAGACTTAGTAAAGCAATTTTAATGAAAGCAAAAATTATTACAACTTCAGTGGAAACTCAGAATCAGCTGAAAATAGGAGTGAGAAAATTCCTATTTATGTCTGGAAAACTCCCATCTATTCTTTATTCACCCAGTCTTTGGAACTGAGTAAAATGTTTTCTTCTCCTGTTGCTTCTGACAGATTAAGCATTCCAGAGTTGCCCATAATTAATTTTGGCATGAAGGTAACTACCCTTGCACAGTCTGGAAGACAAATGAAGTGTCAGAGAAAGGCACCCCAGAGTAATTTGTTTCTTGCCTTATCTACAAGAAACAGGTGTAATTTTTTAACAGGTGTGATAGGCCAGCACTAGACAGTGACTCATCACTACCCAGTAAATAGAAACCTAAGAGAAATACTTTGAGCACTAAGTCAAGCATAGGGAGGCAAAACCAGAAATCAATTAGTAAAACAAAACAATCTGATGCCCTGCCCAAAACCCCAAACACGCCTTAGATGAGCACCACCCATCCAGGCCATCAGGGAAGTTGAGGATCTGCAAGGAAGCAGCCAGGGAAATGCTGCTGTTTGGAGATGCTGGTGCTGGGCTGCAGGTGTCACACACATCACTGTCCCAGCAGCTGTGACACAAACTACCCACCCAGCTCCAGGCCTGGATAGATCAAGTCAGGGACAGATCAGGACTGGACACCAACAATAGTTTGGGATCCCTGACCATCATCACACACTAGAGCCTGCTAAGGATATGATCAGCCTGTCTGCTGGCATCTCTTCCCTTTGCAAAGGCAGGGACCCCACAATCAAGGTGGGGCAGCAAGAGGGGTGACCCAAATTCCCTTTCCTTGCTTCCCTTTCCCAGAGAGCAGGCTGCCAGCAGAATAAAAAGCCACCAACAGGGTCAGGGCCACACAGGAGCAGACTGGGCTCCTGGGATGCCACTATGGGATTACCAAGGAGAAACGCTGCTGTGTGAGGTGGGATGTTATTTATTAACACCAAAAGTAAAAACCTGTCATCCCCAAGCTTCCCCTTTCTTGTTTACCTCACCTCTCCCCTATCAGCTTAAATCCTGCTATTCTCTCTCTCTTTTCTCAACTCAAGATTACTTTTGGTTGTCTTATCAGCCTCCTCCAGACTGATAGTTTCAAAGGCAGATATATCCTCGACGCGTGTGTGTCTGACAGCTTTGGCCTCACTTTTTATGACACCTGTGCTGACAGCACATCACCACCACACATACACACAACTGCAGCACAGCAAGCCCAAGGACTCTGCAACCAGAAGAAACAAAACTTCTCTAACTTTTATATGAAGATCTCCACTGTGACCTTTCTACTAAATACAAATGATGAGCCCAGCCAGTTTCATACAGTCAGAATGTGTTAGTGTGTCAGTCAGTACAGATCCAAAAGGTGGGCAAAAGTCTCAATTTCAGTCAAAAACTGAAATGGAAATAACAACTGACTATTATTAAAAAAGGTGTTACCCATCCTTTTACCCTCCAAAATATAATTTTTCAATATTTCAATCAGCTTTTCCCTGAGCAGGAATAAGGGAAAACCATTGTTTCCCCTTGCTCTCAAAGTACTTGGAAATCAAGGTCAATCACATCAAACCTCTGACACACACAGTCCTCATTCTTGGACTTGGTGAAATTAGTGTTTTCCTGTCTGACACTCCATCTAAATCCAGACTCCATCTTCCAAACCCAGGAGATCGAAGAGGAGCTGAACAATCAACTTCTGTTACCATTTTAACAGCTGTGACTTCCAGTGCTCCTCATTTCAGTTCAGGATCACCTGAACATGAAGTGAAAAACACACCTGAAAAAAAAGGCACCCAAAACCCCACACTGAATTAATAATGTCTACCAAAAAATGTTAATAATTACTCCAGAGAGTAAAGAGAGAGTGAAGTAAGAGTTTAGGAATATCAGTATGTCATCAAAAACTTGCAGAAAGCAACTCAATTCTCAATTCAGCACAAAAATTGCTTTTCTTGCCCACGAAGTTCACAAAAGCATCATCAAAAGTCAGTAAATAAGCAGAGGGAAAAAAAAATACCAAAACTCTCCTGGTGACTAAGAGGTTTTCCAGAGAAAAGCAAGAATGTTACCTGAATAAACGATTTCAGAGAATTTTAATAGAGGCTGTAATTTTCTAAATCTGCCAATATGAAACATTCAATACCACTGATTGGATATTGGAAAAAGAAAATTAAAGCTTTAAATAAGTGTACTCATTTAAAGTGGCATTAAAACTAAAACCAGAACAAAATAATACTCTTATAGAAACACATATGAAAAAGTAAGGATTAAAACTGCAAGAGGATATGCAACATCCTAGCCAAGTTTTAGCCACACCATAATTTCAAATTTCCCTATTACAATGACATTGTTTTTGTTAATTAATAACATCAATGTGGCTAAAGACAGGAAAAGGAGAGATTTCTCATTTTCAGATTTATTGATCACCAAAGGTAGTTTAGCAATTATGTTATAAACTAAAAAGTAAAATCAAGTCCCTCTGAAATCCATAAAAACCTGATGTGTATTGATAAAAGGAAATAGTTTAAAGAAAATTTCAAATGAGTGTATAAAGGTTATTTTTGTCAAAACAAGCAGTCTCTTGGACTTTGTTTTGCTCTCTTTGCTCACTGCATGAGCTGAATATGCAGCTTCTCATCTGCTTTTTAAGTAATCTGTTTGAATTTAAGCTGAATTTCAATGAAATATTAAGACATATTTGCTGTCTTTTTAAAATCAGCAGTAATAAACCAATCAGTACAAATTCAAAAGGGAACAGCTGCTTATTAAAGGAACAGCACGGTACAGGTCAGCGATAAAAAAAGGTTTGTTTCATTAAACAAAGTTCTGTATTAAATTATGGTTCTACATGATCTGCAATTCAAGTGAAAGTAGAGGGAAATAGCTACACCAGTATCTTTAATAAAGCCTGAAAAAATGAAGTTCTGGAAAGAAATAATTGCAAGAGCTACATGGATCAACAGCTTCCAACAGCACCCAGGGTAAGTCCAGCTTTGGCTCTGAAAGATTCAACAAACATGAAAAGGTTTTGCATGACAGAAAAGCAATACTGGAGTCTACAAGGGGCAAAACTCCTGTGACACGAGGCCAGAAGTTTTGTGTGAAGGAAGCATCTCCAAGGCTTAGTGACATCTGTGTCACATCTGCCACCTCAAGAAACTTGTGCTCTTTGCCCTCTCCACCCAGTTAAACCCCCTGTTTATACAGAAGTAACACAAAAATGATGGATGAAAGCCTTTTTTTCCCCCCTCTCCTTTAATAAAAATATTGTGAAGAGCAACTATGCAACATTTAAGAAGGAATGATGCGTTAGGTGTTAACAAAAATATGCATTTGCCTGACCAAAAAAACCACAGATTTTTTTGCAGAAGAGTCAGAAACACCTCAAGGCATAATACAACCATTAAGTGAGCTGTAATTATTGACTGTGAGTTCCCAGAGAATGCTCTGCTGCATTTGGCACTGGCACAGAACAGGAGGCAGTTTCAATTACATGCCTGATCTGTGAAGTTTATTGATCTTCAGAAGCGGGGCTAAGTCTTAACTGGGAAAGCTCAGATGATGCTAAAAAGGTCTCTCGTTTACCTTCTTGCCTTTTTGTTGCTGATGTTTTTAATTAATTAACAGGGTTATGGGTTGCTGTCCATGCTTTTTATAAAATTTGGCACGGTTAAATTATGAAATGCAGATTTCAGTATTTTCTTATTTTCTCATGCGAAAAGTACAACATTTCAAAGGTGTTTCCTGTTTACACAATTTAACCTTGCATTATATTTTAAGCTTTAAGATTCTTAAAGGAATTTTTGAAATCAGAACATTTTTTCAATGAAAAATTGGCTTGAAGAGAGCTTGCTCTGCTATCACACTCTCAGAACCCACCTTCCTTAACTGAAATAGAAATTACAGGTATATATACTGTAATATATAACTGTGTGTGTGTATATATATGCACACTATATATAATATATAGTACTCTTTTGTTTATCTTACATGTAATGCCAAGACTAATGCTCACTGGGCAGAATTTACCATTCTACCCAATATACTGCTGCAATATATTGTTGAAAATATAAATTCACATTTTCTGGAAATCAATATTCTGCATCATCAATGTGACCTAAGTATGAAGTGTTATGAGTATATAAGCAGGAAAAAATATTGCTAGCTTAGAAATCTTAATTTTTTAATCTTAATTTCCTCGCTAGTTTGGGGTTGTTTCCCCCACAGAAGCCCACTGCACTGGAGATGCCTCCTGTGCTGCCACAGCCACTGCAGTTCTTAGGGCTGACAATAGGGTTTGTTTACCTGGTTGAAGCAGCAGCATTGTAGTCCACCTTTATAGATTTTACAGGGATGTTGATTCCAGTTTAATGAGCATCAGAGAGCATCTGGCAATTATACCCCTGAGGAAAGCTAACTGATAAATTTGCAGACCCACTGCAGCAAGGCTGGCAAAATCCACTCTTCAAAAACAGCTCTCAAATGGTCTCTGGCACACACAGAAAAGTTTATAAAGAAGAAGCTCGTACTTCACTTTGAAAAACATCAGTAAGACACAAAGTGCCATGCCAGAACAAAGCTCTGATGAGCTCTGGTTCTTTTCTAAATCAGATTTTCCCAGAAGCACAGCTCCTCATGGAGATGTCCAGCCAGACAGGATCACAAGTAATTGTTCTCTTATGGAAGGGAGTAAGAATTGGCCACCACGCTTCCCAGGAGAAAAACTGGTAAAAAATTCCTTGAAGGACCAAGGCAGAAGGGAGTTGACATGTCAGCTAGCAAGGTGGCATGGGAATTCCCTTGGTTACACAGAGTTATACAATCCTGGGAAAAACATCCTATGGAAGATGCAAAAAGTGACCCGAGTTTTTATCCAGGGCTGACCGATGTAGTTACAGGAGGGAAACTGAGAAGCATCTGAAACTAAACACTGACCTAGTGCACTGTGTGAGTACAGTTCAAAGACACGGTGCTCAACAAATAAAACACCAGAATAAAAGCAAACAGCCCTTTTCATCCAGCAGCAGTAAAACCAGAGGGCAGAAAACGATGCTAAATCGCTTACGCTTGTTGCACCAACAAACCGTATCTGAGAGTTACAAAATCTGTGTCTCAGGGTAACCATTCCTGTGCAACACGTGGCAAAATAACTAAGTGCTGCCACCAAAGTCAATTTGAACACACAAAAATGACTTACCCTGGGAAATGGTGGCAAGTGAAGGAAGATGTGGCTGTGGGAGGACCACAAAGCCAGCAGAAAGCAAAACAAGCACTACTGTGTAAAAGCAAGGAACCAGAGAGAGCTTGGTTAAACCACCTAAATTTGACCAAGGTGATGAAGAGAGTTCCATTATTTTGGTGATTGTCAAGCACAGTCAGCAGCTCCCAGTGCTCTTCCAGTGCTCAGCACAGCCTCAAATGTAAATGTGAACTGAGGACAAAAGTTGAAAGAGCGAATGTCTGGACAGCACAGTAAGGCAATGTGAGAAACAGCTCCACTACGACCTGTTTGTGATCTCACTTTCCTCTGGGCTGCCTGAGCCCTTGCAGAGCTACACAGACAGGAAAGCTAATAAATTTGGGAAATACCAGAACATTTTAAGTAACTTCAGATGTTCAAATAAAGAATCCTCATTTTTTTTTGTCAAATATCATTAAAGGTGTGTTTTAAAGAAAAAAACCCACCCATTTCTAATGCTGAATAAATACAGATTATTATAAAATTCCTGCCACTAATTCCAGATTTAGATTGTGCAGAATACCACATTAAAAGAACTTTATGGTTCTTCACATTCTTAGCCTGGGACTCCTACTCATTTGGTCCCTTACTCAAATTCTTTTCACACCTGTCATATGCAAGTGTAAGATAAAAAAAAAAACAAACTTGTCCTACATAGGGCAGAGATTTTTTGAGCACGTTTCATTGGGCTCATGTAGACTTTTGTTTCTAACCACATTAGAAGGTTGTATTTGCTAAGTAATTTTTACATGTCACTACTGCAAACAAACTTTGTACTGTGCATCAAACTGACTGGAAGGATTTAACAGGATGCACAGTTCCATGTGTGCAGATGTTCAAAGAAAAAGCTTTTAAATAAAAATTCAGTATTTACTCTAAAAATAATAAATCAAGAAGTAACAATTTTTTCCTGTTTCAATTAAAGTTCTTTAAAAAATGAGATTAATTCCTGATATCAAGCTGACCAACTCAATTAAATTTTCAAGAATTATTCTGTTATTACAGTTTAAATCTCTCTCCTAGTAGTGATTCAAATATTAGTTCCATAATACCTCTGTAAATATGAAAAATTCCCAACATCTCAGCTGTCTTATTCCTTCCAATAATCCTGTGCCTGAAAATGTGTCTGGGGTTTTAAAACACAAACTTACAAATAACCCAAAAGAACCTAAAACCAAACCAAAGTAAATCCAAAACCCTGACACACCTGAGATGCTCAGAGCTAAGGCACTTCCCTTATTCCCTCATCCCACTTATTTATGAGGAGCTCCAGGGCACAGTGTGAAACATATTCTGGCAGCAATTACAGTTTCAGGGAAACTGGTGTTCTGAAGAAACAAAATATTTTGCATTTACAGTCTCTTTGGTCTTCCTTAACCTTCAAACTGCTTAAAAACCCGACGATAATTTTTACTCTGCGTATTCCATGGCATCAAACTAGCACATCTCCAAAGCTGAGAAAACATATGCTGTCAGCAAAGAACAAAATGATCCCTTTGGTACTAATACCTGTGATAGTAGCATGATAATAACTATGTGTGACAACTTCTCCCTGCTCTCAGAATAATTATGGCTCTCCAGAACTCAACATCTGCGTTACCAGATGTTACTGTCAACCACGTAAGCAAAAGCACTGCAGAAACCTGGCCAGCCTCCAGAGTCTGAATACCTCAGCAGATGCCGGTGGTTTTCAGTAGTCCAATATCTGGAGCACCAAGCCATGCAAATCCACTTGTGTAAACAAGAAAACGGCATCAGCAAATAATGCATCATACCCAAACAGGCTCGCTGCAGCCTGGGACTGACATTTCTGCCAAGCCAAGGAGAACTGAGATGAGATTTAGCATGTCTGACACAAAAAGCGGTAATGTTACGAAATGCTTCTGTCTGAAAATTCAGTTTCATTAAGTCCTTTTAACTTTAACATCGACTTTCACACACAGACAGAGAATGTGCCAGCTGGATGACACACGAGCTATTAAAAAACAGGCATGGGCAGCAGAATCCTAAAATATCATCTCAAACCCATAAATCATTAACTCTTAAGACATAAGTGGCATCTTAGCACCAAACTCTTTGCCTGAACAGGATGATTTACATACAGTGCAGCTTTTATGGAAGAATTTTTCTTCTGTCTATGGACGTCTAAACTGCTGCAATCTGAAATCAAATTATCTTCAGCAGGGAAGCAATCCAAACTCCAGCTGAACTTTCTAAGTGAAAATAAACATATTTAAAATGGAATTAACTGCAGCCAAAGGGTAACAATCTTTCATAAACGTACCTGAAGCCCTTGGATGCTGAACCTTTTTCATTTAACATTCCTTAACTATTAAACCAACAGATTTATACCAAGTAAGAGGAAAAAGTCGCTTTCTGCTAACGACTCCTTCACTATTTTGTTTCCACAGTCAGGGAGAGATGAGCCTGCCCTATCTCATGTGGCCAGACTTTCTCTGGTTTCTCAAGTCAGCCTAGGACATCCCTTTCCCAGAAGAGGCTCATGGAGGTAAGCTCTGCAGCTGCAGCATCCCTCCTTCATCACTGCTCAACTTCCAGCGCCTCCTTTCCTCCTCAATAACCCACTGTGGATCCCTAGGGCTGCAAAAACACTTTGGGAATCACTCACCCAACACACTGATGGGTACACAGAGGCTGTTGCTACAAATACAGATGGGCTTTTCCTAACAGTTGCCCCAAAGCATTTTACACAAGCAGCAAGCGAGGTCTAACATGCTTATGCAGTTTATTTCTAAATTAGGGAGGTGTGAGTGGAAGCTTAAACGGGATGTAAAATACTAACAAGAACATAATCTGTCTGCTAGATCTCAGCAGAGCTGTGCAGGCTGAGAGGTAAAGCAAAGCAGGTTTCACAGCCAAAGACTGCATCCAGTATTTGGTACTTGGACACGAATCTCTAAAGGGTAGTGAATGCATATCAACCTAAGTGTTCGGATACATAATTAAGTCAGAAATCATTAGGGCCTTTATGACAGCTCTACAGCACTAAAAGTCAAGGTTTCCACTATAAAACTTCTTCTTCATGCATGTAAAAATTAGCTGTCAGAATTATTTCTAGGTTCAAATATGTCTCATAAGCTCTTCACCTTCAAGCAAATTAAACTGAAGTGCCCAATCATTTTTAAATGGCATAAGCAGTAAGTTCTACGGGGGGGTTGCAGTCTGATACATTTCTGAATATTCAGCCTTTTCACTTGAACTTCAACAATTGAGGTTTCCTTAGCAGCGGTACCTTCACCCTCTCTCAAACTCTGTTCTCACTATTTTCTCATTTTCAACAGTTATGGCAAAGGCTGTGTTCAGAATTAAGGAGCATAAGCTGCACATGCAGGCATTAATTTTGAGGAAAACAAAGGCAGTGTTAGTATTGGTTATTGGCATTTTAGTGGCTCGAAACAGAGGAATCTGAGTTCAAGGCTCCAGAACACCAGCCTCTGTAAAGATAAATAAAATCACAGACCCCCTCTCCCAGAGAGCTCCCAGTCTAGACACCTGATAAACCAGGTTTTAAAAATCCAGACATTCATGGACTTTAGTTATTCTGGTTCCTTTATGCAGAGAGGTACTTCTTTAAAAAAGACTTCAAAAACAGGTGCCTATCAATGCTATAAATAACCTAACTCAATCTTGCTGGGGCTTGTCTCTGAGAAACTATGTACAGTCAGGATTAGTTTATTTATTTATGAGTTAAAAACTTAAATCCAAGTGTGTTATTCCATATTCCTCAGGTGTGCCAAGACATGCTAGATATCTCATCTAACAAAATTAAAATATTAAAATATTCCCACTGTTAATTATAAATACTGAAAATTTAAATAAAGGAGCTAAGTTTTACAATTGCAAATCCAGAACCATTATGGAAAATTCAGGGAAATAAGTGCATATTAGGATGCCTGAAAAAAGAATAATTAAAAATTTTTAAATCTGTTCTGAAAGAGATCTTAATTAGTTAAATAATTAGTTATACATATAGACCATTACAAGGGGAGTTGCAAGCTGGAGGGGTTCCCTTTCAGTGGAAAAAACAGGGAGAACAGTTCAGAAGCATTTAAAAAGGATACAATTTGCCTGATTTCATCATGTGGCATTATTCTCCTCTAAGAAACACAGCTCCACTAACATGACTGTCAATAAAATGTTAAAATGATACTGATAATTCATTTTAATTCCAAATTATTTTTATTAGGTTTTTTTGAGTTCTTTCTGACTGGAACCATAGTAATTTACTGAGTTACTAAATTACTGAAGTGCTGAATCTGTATTTATCCAACTAGTCCCTCCTGCCCAGATGCTAATATAAGAAGATGAGAAAAAATTCACATTTTATTAATGGAAAAATTAATTTAATGTATTTGATTATTTCTTTAAAGAAGAGTCTAAACAGCATTAGCTCAAACTTTTTGATTCCCAGTGCATAACAATATTCGTGTAATAATTCATGCCTATCTTTTGTTTATATTTTTTGTTCTTTTTTTTAAGAAAAAATAAAACACAGATAATGAATTTGATTAAATCAAAACATTATTATAGAACACATACTCTGAAAGGCAAATTGAATACCATCAAGGAGCTTTTCTTGTCTTCATTCCATCTTCACTCTCCCTAGATAATTAAGCCTTCTCTGAAAATTCAGACTTTCAGCTAAAGAGATAACTATTTTGTGATGCTGTGCTTTAACATTTGCATGTACTCAAGGCTAGTGAGAGACAATATTTCCAGTGGGTATGAAATTCTTCTGGTAAATAGGGAAAAGCAACTGAAAATTTTGTTACATTGCCTTCAAGATCAAACCAGGACCTCTCCACGGAGTGTTCCTCCATTTCATAAAATCAGAGCCACGCCATTTCTTGTGAGCAAGTACTCACTGTAATTTTCCATATCAGTAGAATTGTGGTCTCTCTCAAAGCTAGTGTTCAAGCAATGCTGTAAGTAAAAACCATTTGATTTTAGTGTATTCTCACACATTCCCAGGGTGGTTCAAACACCATCTCAAAGCTGTGCTCACAGAGATCCATCAGCTCCCTCTGAGCTGTAACAACAACCAAACAACCCTGTGCACACACAAATGTTTCCAAGGTTTCAAACACTGGTGTGGGCAAAATAAGAGCTTTTCTGGCAAACTTTAATAGCACTCACAGCTGAGGAGAAGTAAATACATTGTTTGTAACACACACACAAAAAAACAGGAAGACATCTCCTAGCTATCCAGCAAGGAACATTAATTCTCTAATACTATCAAGTCATCTCTTTAAAGGATTACACACAGTACTACAATACACTTTCAGTGTTTCTGGAATAGCTGCCCCTGCAATTCTTACTAAGGTCACACTTTTTCTTTTAAGTTATAATTTTAGTAGTTTTATGAGGCACTATTTACATCCTATATCATAATCTGGCATAAAAAACCTGAAACTATTTGTGTTATAGGAAACCTTACTGCAATTATTGCCATCCCTCTGTGTATGAAATTGCTTTCCTCTCATCCTGGACAAAGAAACTGTTTTTCCTTTGGGGTAATAGATCTTCAGTTACTGATGGAATATCACCATTCTTGTCCCAAAGTCACTCTTCATGAGTGGCACAACAGCACATAACAAGTACTTAACACTCATCTTTAGATAAATCTGTTTTCTACCTCTGCTGAACTGAGTCACATAATATAATGCAGCCAGCAACCAATGTCTAGCACACAATAAATAAAAGGTGTTAAAATGTCTTTATGCACCAGGAGATCCAGTATATAACTAATGCTGAAGTTAATTTCTTTTGGGTAGACTGGGTTACTCAATAACCAAAATTCAGTGCAAACATTCTGAATTCTTTGGGGGATAACATAAATTTGGAGCAAGTGTGTAAGGAAACCATTAAAGAATATCCTTCTATGCTAACAAGTGCTGCAGGAATTCCAGCTGCTCTCGTCTAAGAGGATGCAAACAGGACCAGATCTCAAAGAGATTCAGCTGTTTAGGAGAAACCAAACACATGAGCAAAGGAGGATCTCATCAAGTCCCTGAGAAGATGCTGGTGCCATCACACCCTTTGCTGGGACAGGTGAGCCCAGCTCAGCTGAGATGCCCTGGGACAGCCCTGGGGTGTCCCTGAGGCAGTGCAGAAAGGTCCCTGAGGAACAGCCAAGCAGCAAAGCATTTAGATTTGGTACATCCAACTCCACAGTCCTGCTGTGAATTGTGAGTGACCAGTTTTGCCCATGCTGGGGAGGCAGAGAGCCCAGCTGGGACAGGGGGTGGTGGAGGAACCTTCCCCCAGCGAGACCCAGAGTCTGGAGCAGCAGGACACCCTGGGCATCCTCTGCCCTCACAGCTCCTGAGCAAGGCAGGGCCAGCACTGCACAGCAATGTCACTGAAGAGTTTCTCACTTACCTAATTTGATAGAGGATAATTTGATCTTTAATGTCAGTCTTAATTACGTTAACTGAGGGGAAGGGATCCAATCCTACCACCAACATTTAATCCTGCTATGACTCATCCTGATCCGATTAACTGTTTCCCACACAGAGAAACCTTTTTAATGTCAAGACACACTGAGTCAGGAGGAAATGAGAGAGACAGAAGAGAGACCCAGCCCTCCATGAGCCTCATTCCTCCTCAGGAATCTGTGATCTGTACACGGCTGCTGAGGCGGCAGCGCTGGCAAAAACTGGGAAAAGGGAGTTAGATTAATCCAGGCAGGATGCGACAAAAGCATGTAAAACCAATTTCCAAATCCACAAGACTAAAGGAGGATTTAATTTATTTAGCTTTGTATTTCTAGAATAATACCAAATGATTCTTGTTTTAAAAGAGTCTGCTTCTTAAAAAAAAATAAAGTTTTGCTAGCAAAGAGCTGCAAATCCCAAATAATGCCAGCCTGTTCACAGTGCCATGAACAGCTCCCTGTGCCTTCCAGGAGGAAGATTGACAGCACCCAGCTCCACCCCAGCTCCTGCAGCCACCAGAGCCCAAACCCTCTGGTTTAGTTCAGGTTGTTAATCAGGACACACTATTAAATATCAAACCCTCTCAGGCATCCTAGTGAAAACAGCTCAAGAAGAAAGGGGAAAAAAGCATTAATACAAAAAGTTAGTTGCAAATTTTATTCATCTTGATATGCTTCAATACAAGCTCTGAAAAGATGATGAAACACAGAGATCAGGGAAAAAAAAAAAGAATAAAAATCACTAAATCATCTCACCTCACCTTTTCTATGCCACAGACATATTTTGCCTTGTGTTGAACCCTCCAACAGTTTGGTTAAAGAACATCCAACAACAGAACCAAGCCATAAAGGAATTGCCTCCATCCATCAGCTTTTCTGTGCTGTGTACTTCTACTTGTAATTTAATGCTGGATTCTTCCCCAGGTATCTATTTTTATGTGGAAGTACTGCTGCACTGTAATCAGCTAACTTCTTCTTACATTCCATGTGATGCTCATGTCGATATGAACGAGATAAGCCCCTCCAAGCTATATTTTTATATATGGACTGTGTCCTTAATAACACTCTGGGCATTTATAATACAGCCATCGTGATACTTGGAGTGTTTACCACTTCAAAGCAGCTATGAACACAAGAAGCACTTCTGGCCCTGGGATTAGAAGGCAATCAGGCTTCAGCCATGACCACAGGGAGAAGTGGTGCCAAGCACTGGAATATAGAACAGCTTTGAGAAGTGCTGGGTAAAGGACAGAACTTCAGCTATTATGCAAAATTGCACCTATGTATTCACAACTGTAGGCACAAAATCCCATATAGAAATAGACAGCTATACAAATAGATATGTTTGTCTGTAGGAAACAGCCTTTTTTTTTCAAAAGTTATTAATTTTTTTTTTGTTTTTAAAGAACCCACACAATTTCCCCAAGAACAAAATGAATGTCTGTATTAACACCATGCCTTATCTATCTTCCTAGCACATAAATGGAATAATTTAGAAACAATATCCCCTGCAGGGTCTGTGCTAGGATCCGGAGGAACCATGCAGATTTAGTTGTTTTGTTTGGTTTTTTTTGTCACAGGGTTTAATTTTCTTAAATAGTTTCCAGAAGTATTAATATAGAAAAACAGGCATTATAATACAGAGGAAAACCATTTGTATATTTTAGGTCACTATTTGCACTGCTAGCAACACAGCAGCAGGTTCCATTTGCCTTGCACTAAGCATGTTATGAATAATTCAGCTCCTTGCTTCATTCCCTAAACAGTTGACAGGGAACAGAAACTTTGTTCATGACCTTTATGGCCTTTGTTGCAGCCTGCCTATTTATTTAATAATGCACATCACAAGGCCCATCACCCAGGCTGGCATTTATTAAAAATAAAAGCATTCAATAACAATTACTAACAAATGACCATGAAACAAGTGACTTCCCAGAGCTACCACCTTTTACTCACAAATAGCACTCAGCTACTGTTTCAATAATTAAATGCTCTCAATCCTCACTGCATCAGCCCTGGCTCACGTACAGGACAGGAAAGGGATTCCAGAACACTGGGAACACCTTCCAGTTGTGACTGTAAATATCTCAGCTCTCTGCTAAAGCACAGCTGCCCTGCTGGAACAAAGAAAACTGTGTCCATCAAAGGCACACTGACATTTTTATGGACTCCTTATGCATTCTTAGCTATTGATCCCTCTTCTCACTGTCTCACCTCACCAAATTCTGATCAAGTCCTGGCCTTCTCCAGTCTGTGGCCCTCAGTTAGTCACCTGAAGCTGCAGCAAGATGTGATATTGCCTGGAGCATGACACCAGTGCTGGACCACTGAATCAGGGTGATGTGCTTCAAAATTCTGGCCATTTCATCAATTCTGTATTACAAGAGAGGATTACTGCAGGGGTGTGCAGCCATGTCCCAGCTTCCACAGGAAAGACATTCCAAATCTCAGCAAAATACTGCAGCTACTGCAAACTTCTGTCTGTAAAGCTTTCCCAGATTTCCTGGAGAGAAGTCAATCTGTGATAGGGTCCTGACCCTTTCAGCAATAGTGACCTTTCTCCTGAAGCCTCACACAACCCACTTAATTAGCCAGATGGCTAATGAAGATTGAGCACCCATGAAAAAAAGTAAAACAAATAAGATCTTAAAGTGTTATTTTTTTAACTCTCAGTTTTCTTTCTGTTATCTTCTCTACTTTGTTACCTAAAAAATTTTCACGAAAGAGAAATAAAGACATTAAGATGATCAAGGACCAGACACTGCTTTGTGGGGAACCGTCAGGACACACACCCCAAATTCCCCAAACAGGAACAAAAATTGTGAGGTCTCCAAGAAAAAAGATTTCCAAACAATTTTGCTGCTGAGCTATTTGAACACTCTGTCACATTTCAATTCACTTCTCAAGTTTTATGTTTCCCTAAAAAGAAAGAATGGAAAGAAAAAATTCCATCTTACTGGAAAATTACAGCCTTTTCAGACTTGAAGAAATACTCATAAACCAAGCAGGGTAAGAGTTGGTATTTTAACTTGGACAGGAACATATGCAAATTTGTGGCAACTGGATGCATTCAAAGGAAACATCAGCTTACATGAAGGATGAGTCTTGAAAATGTGTATTTGAAGATTATTATTACTGAGACTGAGAGAAATCTGACACACACGCAGAGCAGGAGGCATTATTTAACTTCTTGTCCACAAACAGTACTCTAGAAATTAAAAAAAGCCAATTTGTTTAATTTTTAAAATATTACACTCCACAAGTTCCCATATTGCAAAGTAAAACCCCAACTTCTCAATGCAATGCATATTTGTTTCATTCCAGAGACTCATCGGCTTTCAAAGAGAATTGAACTGAGACTAGAAGCCCCTTAATGGAAGACTACTGCAGAATGCCACCATTAAAATTGATTATTATTCAGACAATATCAATTTCATTATCCCTGATCGATCCTGAGCAATGTTCCCCAGCAACCTTCAGTTACAAATGCTGCATGAACAGTAACTTAATACAGTACAACAAATTGCAGTGAGCTGAATTCAGCATCAGTCTGACTTATCAGGCTTCCAGCAAAGTGCTGTCATAGGTGCTGATGGCAGGGAGCTGCATGTCAAAGCACCACCAAGAAGGGCTGAGAAAACTTCTTCCCCTCAGGGCTTTGTTAATTTGATTTATGCATACAAGCAGGAAACTAATTGCTCATTGTTGCAGTGCCTACCATGGAACTGCAGATTCCACTGAAAGGCTGGATCTCAGGAGTTTTCATGGACTTCAGTTTCAGGCTGTGCTGATGAGAGATGCATCCTAAACAGGAATCTACCCGTGCTTGGTGCTTTTTAGGGACTCTTTGCCATGCCCTCTGCCACAAGCTCCTCTGAGGAAAAAGCCACCCTCTGAGCACACTGTAATGCTGGGAGGTTGAGAGCAGAGACAGGAGAAACTCCTGCTGTCGTTCAGGCAATTAGGAGACAGTCCATGTGTCACTAATGAAATTATTAAGAGGGTTTGTTCTGCAAGGTTTGTTCCTCACTGTCGTTATAAGCACATCCCTGGGACCACCAGCCAAAACTGCTGATCCTCCTTGGATTGAGTTGCAAGGACTGGACAGTGAAGGACAACTCTGTCCAATTTCTTCACCCTGTGGTATTTACCAAATGGAAGTGTGTGTTCCATTTACCAATGGAACTGCAATGAAAACTGGTTGTCATCTCAGCAGGCTGTGTGCTTTTTTCCCTTCAGGTTCTTCCTGTTAGGAAAAATGTGACTTGGTGAAATCTATAAAAAATGATAGATGGCAAAGTAAATAACTCTTTAACTTCTAAATACTGCCTTTTAGCCAGCATTAGTGTCAGAGTTGCTCAGAAATCTCCAGTCAAGTATTTCTGTTTTTCACGTAAAGTCAAGTACAGAGCCTATCACTCACCCAAGTTTCTTAAAATGGATGGATTTTTTAAATCCACAGATGTTTCACCATCCATTCCAGTTTGTCCCTGAAACAGAAACGATCTCCTGAAAATCTGAGCTTTCCAAACAGCACCAGACACCTAGAGAGCAAGATGTGCTGGGGCAGCCCAGCTGGCAGAAGGATTCAAGCCATCATCAGGCCCTCCTCCATCCCTCTGTTACCCCAAGCAGGCAGGAATGCGGAATGCCAGACCTTTAAAAAGCAAATTACTCCCTCAGCCAGGCTGGCACAGCTCATTTCATCATCTATTAGGCAAAGGAGCACTTGTCACCATTCAGAATTGCTGTTCTAATTGGCACTAAATTGCCCCACACTTAAAGCATCATGGTAAAGAAGCAGACAGCTAATGGCCATGGAAATTGGTTCTCTCTCTAAACCCTAACCACACTCCCCTTATGAGGATTGTGAAGCAATTCCAGCAAGGCAATCTTTAACTTTAAAATAAGTAAGATTATGGAATTTAAAAGTAAGTGATCAGAGCAAAATTAATTTATACTTTATAGCCTATCAAAAAGTGTTGTCACTTTTTCATGGAAGACACGAGGCACTGTACAGCAGCAGGACTAAAGCCATTCATCTAGGCTGTGACAGACAGTAAATTTATCAAGGGATTTATTACTTATTATGCTGACGTGACATAATATAGTTTATTGATTCTATTCATTAACGTATCACACTTATTGCTTAGGAAATCGAACGTGCATTGCTTAGGAAAATTATTTTAAGCAAACACTGTGCGCTTAATTTACAAAGGATAGAGTTACAATACAAAAAAATAAGATTTTATTGTAAATTATTTCCCAAATCAAACATCTAAAAAACCAATATATTTTTATGGTTACCGTTAAAAAAAATAATCAACTGAAAAGAAAAATTTCACCAAGTGAAATACTTGGTGGACTTGAAACATGTCCTTCAATGGTAAGTAAACATAACCTAAGACATTTCTTCAACAAAGAAAAGGAGTATTTTAAGCATATGCTGAAGCTGACCCTAACAGGATCAAACTTACATGTCCTCCTCATGCATTAGATCAATATAATGCATCCTTTTTTCATCTAAGGAAAAGAAACAAAATTTTAAAAAAGAATGAAAGTCAGGAAAGCTATAAAACAGACGAGCCTTTCTATTAACACCTCTGAAGTACAGATATAACCTATTTTTTGGTTTAAAAAGAAATCATATTTGACATAAGTGGGTATCTGAAGCCTAAATTTATCGAGTCTCTGTTCCACAGATAGCACTTGGGTCACACAGGGCATATTTCCTCCACAAAAGGCACCTCCCCATGTTCCCAGAGCCATTCTTCAATGGGGAGGTGGCAGGGGGAAAAGTGGGAACTTTCCGTTGTTTGATATTATCTCTTATCTCCTTTCGAAAGGAGCTTTGTACTTAAAAATACACATTCAAAATGATCATGTGAATGAAGAGAATCCCAAGTGATTGTGCAGTGGGAATGAAATAGATCTAGGGAGCTCACTTAGCTCCTGGTTCCCTGGGAATATGCCAACATCCATTTCCCAAGATGAAGCAGGTCTGGCTTCAGACCGAGCCCAGCTAGATTTAATACTTGCATTTTTGATAGCAGCACAAGAAATACTTGAAACTGATATCCAGGAGGAAACAGAATGAGTTCCCACTGAGACTTGCTTTTTGCAATGCTCTTTTCAGCTGTTGGTGTGACAAAAAAACCCCAAAATTTGTGTATAGGGGACAAAACCGATGATGAGTGAAGTGAGCAGGGGCCTAGGTCAGCACAGGGAGAGGTCAGTGCAGCTGTTAATTAATTAACAGTAGCTGTTAACAGGAGTAGGCTCTAAATGGAACTCTGCCCAGGGAAACAAGCACTCCTTTCCTCACACCCTTCCTGAGGAGCCTCTGCTCCTGCAGGGATTCCTCATTCCTGGGACAAAGGCAGCTCAGCAAGCACCAGCCTGTAAATTTCACTCAGTCCAAATCTCCAGAATTCCCATTTTCCAAGAAGTTCCAGGCTCTCTTTGCTCCTTAGGTATGCATTTCACAGGCTTTACCTGGGAAAAAGGTTTGAAGCCCCAAGGTTTTAACAGTACTGATTACAACCGACCAGGAAACAAGAAACACTTGGATATGGAAGCTTCTCACTTTGAGAAAAACAAGTAAAAGTCATTTTCTTACTGTGCTGGCACTTTTGTTCCTTGGCCATAACACAGGAGAGCAGCTGCTGCCTGCACCCCCAAAACCCTTTGAAGAATTAAGTTATGGATGGCAGGAGGCACCAGTGACAAATCAATTCTTGCCAGAGATGGATTTGGGAGATTCTGCAGGGGACATTACCAGCTGGAATAAGGAACAGATACACCTCTAAAGGACAGTTAGTTACAACTGGATGTATTATGAAGGGATTTAAAGCTCCATATTGCTCGAGGGGGTGAAAAATGATAGTGGAGGAAGCATTTGAGTGAGACTACACAGGATGAAAAGCAGAGCAGTGTAGGAAATTAAATGTAGGAGCTTCTCTGTAGAATGGCTGGAGACCAAAGCAAAGATTCTTCCCTCTGTGCCCCCATCCCAGTTTTAATCATGAGAAGATGTATCTAAAAAAACCTGTGGATCTGATAATAACCAAGATGTACAATTTTGGAAAGTAATTATTGACTAAAGCTCAATAAGAGCTTTAACAAAAACATGAGAGCAATTAGCTAATCTGATGAATATTTCACAGCCAGTTATCACTGACATCAACATGACTGCCTATTTCTTTTATTCTTCCTATTCAACACGAATCTTTGTTTATCCATTCAATTTACAGAAGCCAACACCAAAATTACAACCTCCTAAAAATTATGATAGCCCAATATTTTCCAAATAAAATAGGATTGTTTCATTCTCATTTGGTTTTGAAGCAATAAAATTGAAATAACTTTATATACATCATATACTGTATGTATCATATATAGAGTGAGAAAGAAAAAAAGGAAATGTTCAAAAGCACTTAAGTGATAGTAGAAATCTGAGTGCCATTTTAAAAAGTAGCTTTAAGGAGTCAGATCTCATTGAAAATTATGCATATTTTCATTGCAAATTTACTTTTGAGAATTCAGCAGCACGCTGGTTTTACTGAAGCTGGCAGTGGGTGTTTGTGTGTCTTTGTAGGTCTGCCTCTTACAACCCTCAGCATTTATTATAAAGTGTAGAGGCATCCACATCTGAATGCATTCAGAGCAGAGCCCTTCCCAGTGTAAGGATGGCATTTTGGAGCTGCAGACATTCCTCGGGAATGTGGCTCAAGGTCACCCCTCTCCAGCCCTGCCCTCCTGACACCCTCTCCAGAAGGGCTCCAAGAACTCATCCCACCTGTCCCAGGAGATATCCTGCTCCCTGCCTACCAATATCACACCTTTATCCATCACTTCACCCCTGCTAAGTTCTGCTGGTTACGGATATAAATGTAAGCAGTGCCCAAAGTATCCCGTGTTTCACCTTCTACCTCTCTTGGATGTAGGATTTATGCCTTTTCATACTCACTCTGAACGCCCTCTGGAGCCAAGTTACACCTAACTTGAACTTAAATTTTGTCATATATCTTCCAGAAGAAAACTGTGGAAAGTCATGGCACAAACAGATATAGTTATTGGATTCCTATCAGCGCAGTGATTGCAGAATCATGAGTGATTTTACAGGCAGATCTGAATCTCCCTGCACTGTGAAGCAGATTGTTTCTGTTTAAATATATATATATATATATGTATCTCTGAACAAATGTCTCATTCATTCACACTCCTGAACTGTTTGATTTACTGACTGAATCCTATTAACAATATTGGTCCCTTTTTTCTTTTTTGTCCCAGTTTAAAATGCAGTGTGCTAGGTGAGGAAAAATCTCTTCATTTTTCTTCTGGAATTAGTTTTCCTCTTCAGGCACCTCTGACAACTTGTCTTGAAATCTCTGAAACATCAGGAATGAAGTGATTTCTACCTTTTATCATCAACAATGGGGTGGGGAGAGGTGTTCAAAAAAGCTCACAGAGGTAATGTTGACTTAGGCTGCACCACTGATTAAGCTACTTGGCCAAGACCAGTAATTAAAATTGTGCTAAATTACACAGAAGTTCTGTAGCATTCCCATTTCACGGGAAAGAAGGTGCAAAGTTGAAGGAATAAAAGCCAGCACTGATTCTTCTTACCTAATGATTTCTAGAGTGTCCACTGGGAAGGAAAAAAACACCTTAACGTGGGTGACAAAGACAGCCAGGACGGGACTGACAAAAGGGGAGCTCACCAGGAGCCTCCAGTGGAGAAGCCACAGGGAACACCTGAATATCCCAATTCAGCAATCCATGAACACAAACTGCAGATATCCTACACCATCACAGAATTGTTCAGGCTGGAAAACACCTCTAAGATTGAGTCCAGCCATTAAGCCAGCACTGCTGAGTGACAAGGTGACTAAACTGTGTCCCTAAATGCCACATCTCCATGTCCTCTAAATCCCTCCAGGGATGGGGACTCAACCACTTCCATTCCTAACAGGGATTGGTAGACAGGCTTCATTCAACTCACACAAAATCCAGTCCAAATCCAAACAGAGCCAACACAAGTTCCCTGGAGCACTTCTGCCACCTCCTCAGAACTGCAAAGGGTCAAATCCTCAAAGCTTCATCCAACCACGAGCAGATTTCACTCCCACCCCAGACCTTCAAGCACATTAAGGTGATGTCTGTTCCAGAACTATGATTGGCACCTCTGTGTCCCTTAAACAGGTTTTTTCCTCCTAATTCCTTTACAGGACTGTTAGCAAACTCCCATACCATCTGAGCCTGATCTAAGGAGTAAACAACGAAAATTAAATTAATGTCATGCTCAGTAACATTTAGAAATTGCAAGCTAAGCAGCTGCCACTTATTCCTAGTAACTCAAAGTATTTTATTGAAGGAAGTTTTCCAATAACATATATTGATTTTGTCAGGTTTGATCTTTTTTTTTTAATTTTTTTTTTTACCCAAGCAACATATGTTGCATGTTCTGTCCTCCTAGGCCTACACACAGCCAGGTTTCATTCCTGCCAAACAGATGTTGGGGGAAAGCAACAGAACACAACATGTGATAAAAGCTGTCTCAGAACAAAATGCTGGGTTAGGAAAAACCTTGTGGGTAATGCATGATACTAAAAGCATTGATTATATATTTATATACAGAATTGATAGGTAGCTGAATTAATATTCCACTGCTTTCACTGAAATCATGCTATTAAATAGAAAAGAAACCCAAACAAATAATAAGAATTATGTTACAGGATGGCAACTACATAAGTTTTTTAAGTTTCCAAGTACTTATGATATTCATTTTACCTAAAATCCAGATTCTCACTAGTATCCCAATAGCAAGCTGAAATCATTTGACAAGTGATAAAGGGTTTTAAAAGAGATGGTTTTAAACCACCCTTTGAAATAACAGAATGGCAAGTTATTCCCAGTCCCCAAACACAAAGAACTGAAGTATTATCCTGAGTCTGACAGACATGTCAGCAATTTGCTGTAATTTGTATAATACCCAATCTTCAGCCTTAGCTTACTCCAATACTTTGGTTGTGACAAAGCCTAATGACAGAATTCAGTTCAATTTACTCTCTGAAAGACAAACAAGTTATCTTTGTACTTTAAAAATCAACAGTTTTCATGACTTGTACTCTTTCCCATTATGAAAATAATTACATTTGTATGAAGTAGAATCAGTTCAGTACATGAAACTCACATGAAACCTTTCATATTTACTTTTTCTCTTCAATTTACTAAGTGTTGGCTCAAAACATGGTATTATCCACTACAGGACTTAAGACTTGGCTTAGCCAATATAATAAAAGACAAATATTGTTGGAACACCCCTGTTCTAACACCCTTCTGATGTATTTCTGTTCTATTCAGTAACACACCTGGATGACCATGACAACAATCTTTTCTAATTTCAGGTATGGGAGTTCTGCTGCTTCTGAACTCACAGTAAACAAAAAATCTGTAATGCATTACCTTTAACATCAAAAACAAATTTGCATTCCAGAAGCCAAAAACAAGCTCATCTTCACTCACCTTATAAAAGTAACTTTCAAAAGCTGGCAGGAAAACCTATTTTCTTCCACACTCACTGCTACAGAAAAGTGACTGTACTCTGATACAAAAATGTTTTATAGACTGTCAAAGCAGTGAAAGGATTTCACCCTCAAAAAAATAATAAAATCAAACCCTGTCAAGCCCAGGTATTTTACAAAAATTTACATTCTTAAAACAGATAATAAAGAATAACAAATAAACAAATCACCATCTTTCAGAGTGCAAAGGTTGATTTTTCCATCCTAAACCTATGGAGAAAAAAGGTTTCATTTACCATATAGAGAAAAAACCACCAGTTGGAGTTCACATTTGTGCCAAAAATTAGATGGGGATTTCTTAAAGCACAAAATATTGCAAAACATCATCATATCAACCTTGCTTTTCAACAGTGTTATTTGGCAGTCAGCTGGATCTAGGACAGCTGTTCTGTTGTCTATATTTCAATTCAATTTGAATAATCTGTGGTTTTCAATTAATTTACATTAAAGATAATAATGTATTTAGCAACAGAACATTATTAAAGCAAAACCTGTTACGATTAGCAAAAATTTGCATTATTAAAAATGAATTTTTTATATGCTTATGAACAACTCCCAAGCATCATGATAAAAATGAACATAAAAAAAAGTCATGTTTTGTAAATAAGATTCCATATTAAAAAAAAAAAAAAAAAAAGAATCAGGAGAAGACACAACACTGGCACCTGAGAGCATTTAGACAAAAAAAAAACCTGCCAAGGTACATACCTGTAAATCTTTTGAATATTTTCAGCTTTGATTTCCTTGAGAATTTCATGGTAGATATGAAGATTATTTGGCTTTCGAGATGTTGGGGGAGAAGGGCATTTCTTGCGTGCATAATATCCTATCACAATTCCAAAAATAAATAAAATCAAAGCAGTGCAAAATACTTTCAGTATCCGAAAAAAGCTGCAGCGGTTGCTCTTTGGTTTTGGCTGTCTGGTGTAGTGGGAGATGTAGTCAGGGTCTTCCTGAAGCCTCTGGAACCTTCCCTTTGGAGAAGAGGAAGGCTGGATGGGCTCCAGGTCGAGGTCAGGGCTCTGTGAGTTCCCCAGGTGCTGCTGGGCTGCGCTGTCCAGGCGGAAATGGTCAAATCCAGGCTCCTCCAGCTCTTTCTCCATGTCCCACTCCAGCTCCAACGCCGTGGCTTGGAGCTCATCGTTGTCAAGGTATGGAGAGTGCCCCTGTGCCCTCTGGTCTGCACTCACTTTGTGATAGGCCATCTTTTTATCTATTAAAACAAAATTTAAAACCTAAATGTTTGTTTCTGTGTGCACACATAATCCATTTATTTGTTCTTTGCAAACCTGAGGGAATGAAACGGGCAATAAAGCCAAAAGTTCTCAGTATTTCACTCTCCCCATTTCCATTGTCCTGTCTTTTGTAGGATCAGCAGTCCCATGAACATCATCATGGGAAATACGTTGTAAGAATATGAATAAAAGAAATTTAAAATGCCAATGGCAAACCACTGAAATTATCCAATTATTTTGTCAGTCCTCGAGATAATATTAAAAAATTGAGTGAAGGCTCAGAGTTTCCAAAACAATTATTTGTTACCTGAAAGTAATTTTAAAGCTTAACAAGTGTGTGCACCAATCTCATTTCACACACCATACAAAATAATGCCGCTAAAATAAAGCTGAAAAGCTGGAAATAATATGAATTGCCTGATCTGATTTCTAAACACAAGGAAATGATAAATTAAAAAAGAAACTTCAGGGTGACACTGTACTTACATATCAATAAAAAGCTTCCATTTAGATGGAGCATTCTATTATTTATAGGTATTTTAAATGCATAGTTCCTGAATGACTGATGAATTTACTTAGAAATTGTCCCAGCTGTTTTGCTCCACTTATTTTTCCCATTTTAATGAATCAAAAGCACTGCCAGGTAAGTATTTGTAACAAAATCATTCTTTTAATAGCGAGGCATAACTGTGGCACTTCTAGATATTTCTATGGAAGTAGAAGCCCTCTAAAAGGAACTCTGACCTCCAGTACAAACACTCAAAGTCAATCTTCAACAAATCATTTTTGACAGAGCGCACCAACAGGGTGCCTTTTCCCCCACACTCTGACAATAGCCATTCCAACACATAAGCATCTGTAATTTAGGGCTTTTCAAACATCAGACTCACTTCTCAATTAGAATAAAATGAAGATAAAGATATGAAACCTCTCATAGTGATGAACGTTAGACTGACACCTACAACACTACATTATCACTCCACTTTTATGTTTTAAGGCGTTTTCACTCTCCAAGACTCACCTCCAAGTAACATTACCATGTAATAGAGGAACCCACTGTAATGGCAAAGTGGAATTCAGCTTTTTGAAACTCTCTGAAGAGAGCAAACTGCTTGCAAGCTCCAATATAATGAAACAGCCTATTGTCCCCTGAAAGGCTATCTGCCTCTATACAATACCAATTTACAGTTCCTATTTTCCCCCTACAGCCATATAAATTTCCCTCACCCATAACTGTCAATGCCTGGGAACAGTCAAGAGAGCCCACATGCTCCAAGTCACCATTCCAGTCCCTTTGCAAATCAATTTTCACCCTGCAGTCCAAACCCTTCCACATGCAATGGGAGCAACAGAGTTTAGAGTGAGATGAACTAAAGCCCCTTAAATTAGTGTGAAAGCCTGGATTATTCATTTAAATAACAACTGCAAATTTAGTCTTTAAATTCCAGTGGAGTCCACAAATGGCTGCAAAGTCAAACAGCTGCAAAGCTGCTGTGGCTGCCCTCTGTGGACTTTGTTAGCCCAGCCCTCAGGAGTGAAGGATGCTCTGAACTTCAGCACCACAATCCCCAGGCTGTGAATCACCTCCAGGTCTCCCAAGGGAGAGCTCCGCCTCTCCATCCAGGTTGTTCAGGAAGATATTCAATAATGCCAGCCCCAGAAATGATGCCTGCTGCACTGAGCTTCCTGCGAAGCACCAACTGCACATCAAACCATGTATTAATATTCTTTGAAAAACTGAGATAACTCATTTTCAAGCTATTTATCTGCCCTTTCACTCCATCTCCTCTTCTGTTAGTGGGAGGATTAATTTGCAAACCATCAGTGACAGAGATCACTGCTAGGTAATATCAACTGCCCAACAACCTCATCTTCCCAACTCCATATTGCTTTTTATTAGAAATTAAAGACTGATGTTTTGCCCTTTAAGCAAAGTAAATCATCACTGCATTTCATAAACACATAATTTTGGCTCTAGAATTCCTGATGTCATATAACAAACTGTTTTAGCCAAATAAGTAAACCCTTGGCAGATTAATACAGTACTAGCCATAAACAAGAATTAAGGCAATTTTTCAGATGCAGTTTCATGGCAAATATTAATCTTGCTGAGCTTATAATTGTTGACCATTGCCTATCTGTGGTAGTTATGTTTTCCCCATATTTATGATATTAAAAAAAAAGTGTGCTATTGTTCAATGGAGTGTATTAATAAAGGTTATTTAAATCTACATATAAATGCATAATAAAAATTCATATGAAATATCTTGAAATGGTTAGTAATGGTTATTATGCAGATGAGTAGTAACCCCATTTCACCGCTTAGCATCTCTGCGAGCCAATTTTCATTCAAAGCACCACAACCAGTTTCCTCACTTCAGGAAAATAAAAAAAAAAACAAACCAAACAACAAGAAACACACAAGCAGCTAAATGACCTAAAATAAAAAAATCAATGTTCAATTCAGTTTTATATTTGAGACCAGTCTTTGGAGTATGGGAATCTTATTAGCAACACACGTCCTTTAGTTAAAGAATGCAAAGAATGCAAGAGTAGCTGCAGTTGTTCACTCCACTTTTTCCACTAATACTTCTGAACTCATTGTTTCAGTCTAAGGACACAGCAAAACTTACCTGGAAGTATCTGAGCTCAGGGCCTGCGCTGCATTTAACCATTCCAAAAGGAATTTTACAAAGTTCTCAAGGCACAGATCATTTGTGCCCTGCAATTTAGTATCTAGCTGGTTAAGGAAGTAGGCATGACTTAAACATTATGTATTAAATGTAGTTTTGACTTGCAATTGGAAGGAAAAGAAAACACTACATATCCACAGTAATAATGAATTGTGAAAAGAAAAAAAAAAGACAATAGGAATACAGAAAAAAATTGAAGTCAAGAAAAAGCACTGCAATATTCTCGTTCAGTCTTCTCTATAACACAGACCATAAAAAGAACATATTTTTGAAAGACATTTTTGAAAACTTCAGGAGATAGAAAATTTACCCCATCTGCCAGCAAGCTGTTTCAACATTTAATTGTTGTTAAATACATGCTTTATTATAAAGATAAAAGAGCAACTGCAAAATGCCAGAAGTCTGAATATGCACCAAGTGAGCTTTAAAGCCACTGTATAGGGACAGCAAAGGGGATCATAAACTCTGGAATACTGGACAGAGCCAAGCTGATGACCAATAAAGCTGATGTACATTTCTATACTTCCACTGATTTGTGAGGAGAATGTTTGTAGAGAGGTATCAAACCAAAGCTAAATGTCCTTTCAATTAACTGTACACAAGAAATCAGGAGAGTCAGCTTTATCAGATCGTTATTGCCTTAACGAGCCCATTTCAAAACTCTCTGCCTGTGCTTTGACCTTAAAAATAACACATTTACATCCTGCCTGATAGAAACATCTTGTTATGGAACCATTAGAAACTTCTTTTCTTGACAACTTTCCCTGCTTCAATCCCTTTTGAAAACTGTAGAATATGATCTTCATTAAATGTCCTGCCACCCCCCAATACCTCCATAACAGAAAGGTGAGTTTACACAAACATTCTATGAAACCAACAAGGAAAAAGCAGTATGATCATACTACTGTCAACTGTTTGTGACTGCAGTAAAATGCAGCTCATAACTAGCTGAGACAATCAGCAGGCTCATGCTCCTCAGGAAGTGTGGCAAGTGTTAACAGGCTGCCCACAGCCAGCTCTTCTCAGGCCAATCTGCACTGAAAAGGCAAAATTCACCCAGGAACTCTCCTAAAGGCATTGTGGCCTCTTTGTACAGTCATAAATCCAAAATTCCAGGGTTGTTGGCTCATCTCATTTTGAAGGGGTCTTTTGTTCTCAGTATCTTCTCTACAAAGCCCTTTTCCTGTAAGTCCTTGTAATCTTTTTGTGCCTAGGAAAGCCCCCAAAGTAGATGGAATATCACCTGTTCAAAGGGCCAACAGCCATGCTGATCATGGAACTCAACACCCACTGCACTTGCAAGGCTTTAAAGTATGTATGACAACAAATTAGTACTTTGTTAAACGAGATCATGCCAAGTTTCAGGCCTAGACAAATTTCTTCAGCGTTATAAATCCCTGACAAAACTTGTTTGCAGAAGAGATTATGATACCCTTGTCAACAGCAATGTTACACTACCCTGTAATTCAAAAATAATAATGTGATACTTCCATCAGCGCTGCCTTAATTTTGTGCTGTAATGATTTCTCCTTTCCTTCACCTTTGGGATATGGGCTTGGCAAGCAGTTCAGCTACAGCAGGACAATTAAATACCTTGTCACTCCATAGAGCCACCAGATAAAAACAGATGACAAAACTCACCAGTTGTTCACATTTCACTTCAGATGAATGCAACCTGAAAGACTGAGCAGTGTCACAGCAGAAACAACAGAGATCAGACTGGAGAACAGCCTATGAAACACAGCTAAGTTGAATCTAAAGTTGTCTCTTCATCAGTAAGTCCTTTTTGGCACAGATGAATGATATAGAATATTTAACCTCTTCCAAAATCTCTCATTGATTTTATTGTATCATGAACAGCCCTGTGGGCCAGGATACCATTAATATCAACACAAAGGACAGCCACACGAGCATGACAGGGTCTGTGCAGCACCCTGATGGAAAAGACTCGTGCACGACAATGTCCAGCCGGAACAGGAATTAATTTGCCTACAATCAAATGCATCAGCCACCTGAGCTATAACATCCTGGGCCATCCCAATGTGCATAGGTACATGGATATATTTGCCTGCTGCCTTTTCAGAATCTCAGAATTCCTGGGGCTCGCAGAAAGATTGCAGGAAGTTCCTCCTTCTCCAGCAGAGAAGTATCAGGTAACAAAAAGGCAGCCTGAGCTGGTCTCTAATATGCTGGGCATGTATTACTAACACAGAGCTTTTCCATTCTCAAGCACACTTAGTTTGCAAATACCTACTTGCCTGAAACAAAACTCAGATATATCTACTAACCTTATAGGAGCTAACAGCATCTGTGATATATGCAGAGTCTGCCGAGGAGGTTTATTAACACTGCAGTGTAATCAGATCAGTATAAATGGCTCTGTTATGGAGCCTGTGTGTTTCTTGTGGGATGTTCTGTGCTGCTGCCTTTGCTTTGCTCCCAGGACAGCTCTTCCCTCCCATTAGGGTGGGAACAGCTCAGTTTCCTCACTGTTCACTCTTTTTGCTCACTTGCAAACATCAGGATGACAACGCCAAACAAGGGGAGAGAAGCCACACACACACTCCAGTTTCTTAGCTCATGAATTAATCACTCATTTTTCCACTGGAATGAACTCTCAGATCCTGCTGTTCTCCTTGAGAAGGGCACTGGATAGGATTTCAGTGTTTCTAAATGCAGAGAAGCAGACGGAGAATCAGGACTTCCAGGGCTAGTTGGGATGTGTTGTGTACGTGCGTTAACTGTTCTTAAACTGGCTGTAAGGGGAAGAAATTCCATCCCACATCTCTGTTCATTTGCACTGGCCCCCAGCCCCACCACCTAAATCCTCCTCCCAAACCACCTCCCCACCCCCATCTTCCCAAAACCCTGCCTGAGCTCCTGCCCATCCCACCCAAAGCTCTTCTTCCAAAACATCAGTCTTTCCCTTTTCCCATTTTTCCTCACATCAACTGTCTGTACACTAACCTAATATCCAGTTTGCCTGCATAGATATATTTTTCTGACTTCAAGGTTTCATCAATAATATATTTTGCATTACATCCCCCCAGACATTATAATTACCTCTGAAAGAAATAAAATACAAAGCTTTACCAGGACAAAAACTATTATTGGGGCATTTGCATTTAAGCTTATAGTTGAATTTGATGTGAAATAAAATCATTGTAAATGGTGTTTAACTTGAAAATGCTGACAGCAATAGCTGTACTAACAGGCCATAGCAGTTCTTAAGAAAGTTAATTTTATATGACTCATTTCTGCTTCGGAAATTTTTACGTTGCCAGTCTTTGGCCTGGGCATATTTCACTTTGATATTTTTCAAACTCTTTTTTCTCTTTAATTAGAGTCAATCCTATTTAAATTATTATTTTTAAAATTAAGTCATTTTAACTTTGGAAACTGTACACTTGCAAGCTACTACACAGTAATAAAGTGTGCTAGTGGGAATCTTCTGTACTTCAAAAGATGCAAACCAACATTGCAAAATATCATGTGGTTTCAACCCATATATTGGAAAGAACAAAAAAAACCACAGACAAAACCCACAAAAACCCAACACCACAACCAAGCAGCCAACTAATAACAAAAACAAACAAAAGAAAACCAAAATTAAAAGGTCACTTTTATGGATGAGCTACAAACAAGAAAAACGGGAATCTGGCCTCATCATAGGCATCAACTCCCTTCCTGATTTTAAACCATCACTGACAAAATCTTGCAGTGAAAATATTAACACATTCTGTTTGGGGAAAGAAAAAAAAACAGACTAAACCAAACAAAAAAGAAACCACAACCCACAAACACGCTGGTGACTCTGGACCATTTGGGATACAAGTTTATCTAAAACTGGTCCAACTTTGCAGCAGAGTCATCCCAGAGGACACAGCACGAGATCAACATCCTGACAGCTCTGGGGTATCCCCAGTGAAGGACACTCTGCACCCTTTCTGGGCAAATCTGTTCCAAGTGCTCCAGTTCTCAGAGTTTAGGATCAGTTTCTCAAACTTAGCTGGTTCCAGAAGACAAATCTTCCTGTTAGAAATATTTCATATGGACACCAGAGATACAGAGGAAATACGAAGCTGTAATGTCTCATGTCAAGAGTCATTTTTTGGATAAAAACAAGACTTTAAATGATATATTCAAAATACTGATAGACACACACAATGTTCCTGCTGTCACCATCCTGTGCTATCTAACCTGCTGTAGAAAAATAGGTCAGTACTTGTATAAAAAAATTAAATTCTTACTTCAAGACATCTTCTAGATTTGTTTTTTGTTTCATTTCTTTCTCAGTGGGGTTTTACTCATTTTTATCAAGTTCAACAATGACAGGGAGCCCTTAAAAATAATATAATATAGAGCTGAAGATGGCAACATTTACAATTTAGCTTTATTGGAATTTTACTATATTTTGATAGATGACAGCTTTAATGATTCTGTGCATGGTTTACGGCAGAAAACAGTAAGGCAGTAACATAATTTTCTGCTCTTTCCAATGATCTGAATCCAAAGAATTCAGAAAACATCCAAGTGTACTTCATAATCACGCCAAATTTATTTTCTGGGTGAACTCTCAAATGTTAAAGCTCAAGTACACAGAGTGATGTTGCCGTGGCAACTGCTGCTGCTGCCCAGGATGAGCCCATGTTTCTGAAAGCACTCTTGTGTCCCCCGTACACCTGCCCAGGCACACGGACACCCCACACTCCTGTCAGGAGGCAATCCAGCTGCTCAGGCATCAGCAGCCCCGAGACTGCTCCTGGCGAGGCAAGGGGACACTTGCAGGAGCCACCAGGCTGTCACAGCCCTGCACATGATCCCTACAAGGGCACAACCACAGCCTGGATGGACTGGAAAAGACCTTTAAGGTCACTGAGTCCAGCCATTAGCCCAGCACTGCCAAGGCCACCTCTACACCATTTCCTCAAGTGCCACAACTGCTCAGCTCTTAAATACCTCTGAGGTGGTGACTCCACCACTGCCCTGGGCAGGTGTGCCAGGGCTTTCAGTGAAGAAACATTTCCTCATATCCAATCTAAACCTTCTCTGGTGCAGCTTAAAGCCATTTCCTGTCTCAGCACTTGTTTCCCGAGAGAAGAGACTGACCCCACCTGGTTAAAGCTCCTTTCAGAGAGCTGTACAGAACATAAGGTCTCCCCTAAGACTTCTCCAAACAACACCACCTCCCTCAGCTGTTCTTCCTAAGCCTTGTTTACTTCTGCTTCTAGGGCCTAAATGAGAAACCCTTCATTTGCCCCAAGATGTAATATTAGAAGATTTAGTGTTGCTGTAGCTATAGGCAGAGTAGAGAAGTAATATGTTTGGTGTCCTTTGACCTTTTCTTTTCCTAAATCTCCACTGAAATAAGCTGTCAGGTTTGAGAAATGTCAGAGTTTGGTCATTTGAGTCTGCCTGGAGGTGTAATTTTGCATGGTGTACAATTCCTGTGAATTTATCAGAACATGTTTTTTCACACATAGTCAACATGGTGTGACATTCAGCATCCTGAATCTGCCAATGTCTACATGCTGAAATGAGCTTATGATTTCTCTTAAAAAGAAAATCTGAGATGTGTTAGTTCAGGTCAACAAAGGAATCCTCAGTGGATTCCTCAGGACAAAAATTAAAGGAAGCACCCATTCTTTCTGCTGTTTCCTCTGCACACCTATCTTCTGGCAGCTCTGCCACAGGTTTAAGATCTGTGATGAAGTACATCTTCATGTAAAGCTTCACAGATCAGTAATTTATGTGATTTCAGTAGCTCTCCAGAAGAATTTCACACTTTTACTTAAGCCCTTCTGGAACAGAGCCACAAAAACAGCCAGGTCTGATGCTGCTTTCAGCCAAATCCTACCCAACTGTGACCACGTCCTTGGAGAAGAGGCACAGCTGCTCAGCCCATGGTTTAATCTCCAGCCTCTCTTTGGTGGTTTCCCATCATTATCTAGGGAAACCTCTCAGCCTTGCTGTGCTGTATGGAGATGAGGGCATTGCAAGAAATAAACTGGAGAAATTCATTGTCCTGAAGACTCCCTGAGTTCTCAGCCTCAGCCTGATCTGGTCATTTTTGACACACTCAGGTTGATGGTCAAGCTTCCATCTATGCACAACATACCACAGACTGGCAGTGGTCTGAGCTTATCAGTACTGTTAGTCCATACACATTTCTCAAGGAATAATTTCTTAAAAAGCAACCATAACACTTCTTGACCACTTAGAGAAGTGTGATACACACCTTATAATCTAAAAAAAATAGATCAGCGACTGTGGAGGAAAAACTTCTCATAAACCTTTACACTTGGCCATGGGTGTGCATAGCTATTACAGTTTAAATGGTTTATGCTGTAGAACTTTTTGATTTGGAGACATTAGCAGTTGAACAGAAGCGAAGTGTGCATTATGACAAGAACAAAGAGGACATATTCAGGAAACATATAGCTTAGTACACTGAGCTAAAGGAGGCTATAAAACCATGTAACTGATGCTTAGAGGTATTGCAGCAATTCCCTTCTCAAGTGGGAACAGTGCACCAACAGAAGGGCTGATAAATTTCTGCTAATTCAGCTCTATACCATCAGCTAAATGAGGGCTGATGATCCTGTAAGATGCTGGACACCCATGTCCAGCTACACACCCTGGACAGGACAGACAGTGATGTTTGGAACCTTTCAGTGAAGTAATTGTAATCAGAAAATTACAATCTGCTGACAGCAAAAAATGTTAAATAATAAATGCCACAGGAAAGCATCTGTGAATGACCAGCCACAGAGCATACTTTGCATACTGGCTTAATATGTGCTACTGCTTCCTCTCTGATATTCTTTAAAAAGCACCATTAATCCAAAATACCCCAAGGAACAGTGCTAGGAAGAGACTAAACCTTCTGTCCCTGCTTTCAGCTAAAAACCAGAACATGTCCATATTTGTATCACAGTAGAACATGTCAGAGCCTCTTAAAAAAAGATGTGATGAGACATCAATTACAATACTGGAATTAATTCTGGAAAGTTACACTGAAAAGTTTACAATTCACAGAATCATGAAAATGTTGGCTGGCAGGGACCTCACAGGGTCACCTGCTCCAACCTCCCACACAAAGCAGGACTGCTGCCAAAAACAGATCTAGTCACCTCATCCTTAAGCTGAACTCATCAAGCATTCAATCAGAGCCAAAGGGTTCAATATAAACACAAATGAGTGCCATTGCACTCCTTTTCTTTCCTCTGCTGCCAGTACATCCGCTTCTTAGTAAAAATAACATCAGCATGCAAACATAAAAACTCTCAGACCTGTAATATAACTGGTTGTTAAAATTCATACAGACATTTTTGCTTAAAAAAAGAAAAAAAAAATACAATACAGAAAAGAGACAGAACTGGAAAAAGAAATGAAAAGTCTTAACACATAGACATAGCAGCCATGGCATGAAAAATTCATTTCCATTAATGAGACGTGGTAGTCCCCAGGCCAGCGCCCTTTGTATGTGAACCATGTTAATCAGATTGTATGAGCATTTGCTGGAAACTCTTGGGACAGCAAGCAACTATAACTATACAGCAAGCACAGCAGATTAGCAGCTTGCTAAAAACTGCTTGACTTGTAACCCTTGAAGCACAGGAATGATGCAGGTTTGCCAAATTACTGATAAATGAAGCATTTATATGTCTCGTATTTGTTGCAGCCTTTGATGCCAATTTCCACATCACCAAAATGTGGGCAAAACTTCTCAGGAGGGAAGAAAGCACAGAATAAACACACAAATAAGGTCTGTGTCAGCCCAGCCTTGGTCACACATGCTTCTGGCACAATGCCTTGCTGTTGCTCCCCTACATCTCCAAAAAACCCTTCAGTGAACTGCAGCTGGGTTGGATGGAAGCACCAGAATTCCCACCAGGACTCACTGCAGGAGCTCTGCAGGTTTGGATGAGGAGTACAGCTGGATTTATAGCAAGGCTGAGCAGGACACCAGGACCTGCTCTTGACCAGGCAGACTTCTCATGAAGAGATCCTATCTAGGAACCCTTCAGCCTGAAGCAGGAAAACCATCTGGATTTAGGCTTTCCTTCCTTCATCTGGCAGTTAATACATTTAATTGCTTCCTAGCTTGGGCTTCATCTGCTGCACCTTTCCACTGACACAAACAAATGGAAACCTGTGCTACTTCAGACAGCTTCATTTCAGAAATATTTGATTTGAGAGTTTCATGGAAATTTCAAAGTTATAAAGCTTTTTATTGATTTTATTCCCAGCCTAATTTTAATCTCAGTCACCAGCTCTCACCGTCTGTGCAGAGCCAGGAGTCGGTAAGAAACCAGCCTTCTCAAAAAGTCACCCTCCAATTAAAGAGAATCAATAAGATAATCTCCAAAGAACATAACCTGGCAATATTCATTAAAATATTGTCCATAATTGACTCTGAAAATGAGTCCCAATAAACATGCTGTCAGTGACTCCGAACAATACAAACTATTAAATTCTGCAAAATACTGTATTAGCATTTTCAACATGATAGAGATCATTTTGATCAAAATATGAATTACAGTCCAATTGCCAGCCTTTTTTTCTACCTATAATACTTAGATGTCTCCTTGAAGGAAGAAGAGAATTCATAAAATAAACAAATGTATAACCAACTATCATTCATATGCAGCTTCTGTCTCTCTGCAGGCCCCTGGGAAATTGTCTAGATCACTGTAGTGACTCTCAGTATGGCCCTGGTCTCTCCTGCCTTTCTTCCCTTTTGAAATACAAATTAAAGAAAAAAAAATAAATATAGAAATAGGGATACAGATCCTAAACTCCACAAGGATCTGTATTTTCTTTGACTTCAAGAAATGAAAACAAAATTTTTCAGTTTCCCCAGAAATGTCATTCAAAACTGAACATGCTCTGCTTTACCTTACATGTTAATTATTTCTCTTAGAAATAAACATTTCCTCACTAAAAATGTGCATTTTTATTAAATTTAGGGTTTTAGTGGGAATATTTCCCTCACAAAACAACTTAATCAGCTTTATTTATACATGACCTAATTCCAAGCTCAGGGGAAAAAAAATAAAAAAATAAATAAAATCAGAAGATGCCCATGAGGAAGAGGATCAGGACATGCAAACCAAAAAAGCAGCAGCACTTCCTTTATCTCTACTACTTTTTTACAGCGAAATGTCTTCCACTGAGCTTCACAGTACAGTGTTTTTCATGATTTACAGCAAGGAAAGAGGCAAATCAGTCTCTAGTGAAAAGTCACCCAAGCTCATGAAAAATTTAGAGTGACTAAATTTATAATTAAAATGAATCAAGAATCATCATCAGAAAACAGTTTGTACATTAACAGAAATTCAAGACTGAAAATCTGAATGCTCTTCCTTTTTTTTTTTCCTTTTCCTCCAACAGCAGACAGACAGGATTTGCTGTATTTTAGACATAGGACATACCTGTAATTTTTTTATGTATTAAGGGTATTTAGAAACATGGTGAACTATATTAAGTATGTCTCATAGCTTTTATAATTTATTTATGAACAGGGGCAGTATTAAAAATAAATGATCTTCAATAGCACTTAAAAGTAAAGCTGTTTTGAGACCAAATGTTAGGCAAATGGCACGAAAATGTAAAACTTGGGAAGTCACAAAGCACTCCTCTATCACAAAATATTTTTTTTTACTACCAAAATGCAGCCTGAAACGACACAAGCAAAATCATTAATTGCATAACACATCATTGGCTATCAGGATATTAGTTAATTACTCAATTTTTCAATCTCTTTTTATAAGTATCAAGCTATGACTGCTTCACCCAGAGACACCAAGGCTGTAGCTGCCCTGCCAGACATTTCAGAGGGCTTGGTGTGAATGTGGACAGAAGAATTGAGTTCCATGACCCATTTTCAGACTCTTTTACAAACTTCCCAAATGTAACCATTGCGGGGTCATGCCCAAACCCCACCACACTGAATGCAAAGACAACATAACCCTGCAGTGACCCCTGTGCCACATCTGTATGTAAATAACACCTAAATGCTCCATAAAGCTCTTTTGGACCTGTAATCCATTTCCATTTTCCCCTTACTTCCAGATCCTGGAAATAATTAAGCCTTCAGTTAAACCAATTAAATATTGTGTGCTGTCTCAAAACCATACTGGATTTTTACCTTCCTCTGATAAACTTAGTCCAAAATAATTGCAGAGAATACAATTATCTACCACAGTCACCATCTGGGACATGAAAGCAATCATTTTAATTATTGCCATTGTAACTTGGGACCCACAAAGACCATTTTCTGGGCTACATATGGAGTTTATTTTTATGGATTAATGTCTAAACAGGTGGATGTAACATAGAAAAAGGCAGTTGGATAAATGCCCATAAACTTTTCTACCCAGTGTGGACTACTACAAAGAACTAGAGAACTGAATTTTATATCCAAGCTGGTTGTTAAGCTGCTGGGTGATTTCAAAAACAAAATCAGCACTGTTCTAAAGCACTTTTATGTATCATTGAAGTAGCTACCACTGAAGTAAAGAGATGGCTTTCTCATTAGAGACGTGGATTATCAAAAACTAGCAATTTTACTGACTGTATTGGGAATTTTGTTTATGGGAAAAGGAGAATACTTTACTCTGGGCATTTTTATTTGAATAGATACCTATGAGGATGCACCTCTAGCACAAGCCATCAAAGTTAAAATGGATTTATCCAGCAGAGCAATCTCGCAGAAAAGAGCAAAGGAGGACTGCAATCTAATTAAATTAATGAGAACCAGAAAAATAAATATATAGGGAATGAAATGTAGAGAGGGTATTAGCTTAAGAGTTTTTGAATATAGCACTAAAAAAAGCTACTTAAATGCCTCTGAAGATAGTTTTAATCTGGTTTAGCAAGGTCAAAATGACTGCAAAATGAGTAAGAAACTGGAAAACTTACATAATGTGGTAGTAAGCAAAATCTTCTTAGAGCCCTATCACAATTTAGGCTTCACACAGCTGAATGAAACCTGAATGGACTCTCATTTAATGAGCCCATTAGACCCGAGTCAAGAAGTGGAAGTCTGAAGATTATTAATGAATGCAACAGTCAATGGAATTCCCAGCCTACAAGTGTTTGAAAGGATCATCACTTCTTCATCCTGACACAATGAACTCCTCCTGTGGGCTGCAGAGGCTGTTTAACTCTCATCAGTATTCCAGGAAATGAGTTTGGTCAGTTCCCCCAGTCTGTATTGTGAATCCAGCAGAACTGAGTCAGCAGTAGCTTTCCATGCCACCACACACCCTGAACTATGAGCTAATAACAATGGCTATTTTCTGGTTTGTTTTTTGCTTGTTTAAACTCCAAGGTTGGTGATCATCAAGATGTCACTATTGCTTCTACTATTTTAATAAATGATGAAGACCAGTTCTGGGCTGAGGTGAGCTCAAAGCCAGTTTGCTGGCCAGAAGCTCTGCATTTGGTGAGGCAGGAGCAGCACAACCCATCCAATCTGCAGGGCTTCCTGGTGGAGCTGGATGGCACTGGAGCAAAACCCCAACAAGTCACTCACCATCACACCTGGATCAGTGGATGTTTCCAAAGATATTCATGACCACTACAAACACACTCAAATAGCCTACTGAGGGGCTGGGGAGAATGCTCTTCTACCTGATTAGGGCAGATCTTATCGTCCTTCTTCCATGCAGATTTCACATCTGCAGATTTCCTCTCTAAATTAAAATGATATCTTGCTTTTTGCTGGACAACACGCTCCAACCTTAACCCTCTGAACATTGTAATTGCTTTGAATGAAATACCATTAAGGGTTGAAATTAAATGCATTCCTGAAGTATTTAAGCACTGAGATCTAAATACCACTTTTTGGCAGGCCTGCTATGAGCATCCAGATCTAGATCTTTTTGTAAGATTTACCTGCAGCATACTGTAAAGTGCAAGGATTGAGTTAAATCTTTTAAAAGATAATGATACAAGTATTGAAATAAATGAAAAACAATCATACACGACCAGGAATATTCTAATAGTAATGTTTATCCACAGCAATGATCTGGAGTAGGTCTTCATCCCATAAGGAATATTTGACTATAGAAAATAAAAACATCTTTGCCATGTTTTGAAACTTAATAATTAGATTTAGAGAAAATACGCTTAATTATACCCAGAAAAATCAAGTCTGACTGCTTGGAGGGTGTGAGTCCCTCAGTCCATCTGCTGAGTACTTTCACTGCTTTTTTGGCACTTCCTTGAAGTCATGAACAGAACACACACGCACAGAGGTTAGAAACGTTTCAAAATCATGTAAGCAGATGGTGATACAGCAGGTAATAATTTAATTACACAACTCCTAGAACATGTTTCCAAAAAAAATCCTCAAAAAAACAGAAAGAGGAAGGGAATTAACAATGTCCAGTCTGATCTTTTAATTGCAGCGCGACGGCTTTCGTTGAATTGGCACTGATTTTCCACCCATCTATTCTGCAGCTGGAAAGAGAATAAACAAGATGTTCTATGTTTTACTCCTAACACAACATTTAAGATGAAAAAAAATAAAAATTAGCATGATAAAGTATAGGTTGTCCTCGTAGACAAGAAAATAACAGCAGCACCAAAAAAGGAAACTTATCTTTAGTTTTGCAGGTACAAAGAGGTCAGAAAGATACACACACATCTGCTCTTGCTTCTGTGCAGAACTCTGATAGTTCTGAAGTGTGAAAGCAATGAAAAAATGCTTATTAGAAGCACAAAATCCCATGGACATGGAGCAGCACGATACAGACAAGATATCAGAGTTGAACAGAGAAATTAAATGAGAATAAGAGAAGAGCATTAAAGAAAACAAAACAAACAGAAAACAAAAACAAAAAAAAACAACCCCAGCCCAATATTGTGTTGTCTGCTTTACACCTATGAAGGCTGAAAGAGAAAAAAGGCTCTCCTGAATGCTCTTATTGAAACTTCATGTTTTAGACAAGGAATTGCTGCCTACAAAGAGGCTGAGGATGTACTCTTGGCTAAGGATGTCACTTGGATGTAGAAATATCAAAATCCCCAGCATCATTCCAGCTAGGTATAGCTTGAAATGCTAAATAAACTCAGAAAAATATATTAAAATAAACCTCATAATGAGAACAAGATGAACACTGAGGTACACAAGGTTTGGAGTGTTAAGTCAGTGGTGCTGAGTCATCCTAACCTAAGGAATGTGAAATCACATCAGAAATACATCACCCTTTGCATTATGGGCATAAATTAAGGCATGAAAGTGTAAGGAAGGAAACACAAATGAACTGGAATAATCAGAAAACTGTCACAGACACTCAGCATGTTCCAGCCCCTGCTGGCATTATGGGATGCCTTCTAGTGAGACATTAAAATATGGGCAGAAGAAAGGAGGATTTGGTGTAAGGTAGAATTAATGGTTGTGAAATTACCCAAAAAATAATACAAGTTCATACGTAATACTTCAATTTTGTCACAGAAGGTGTATTTTGTCCTTATGGAAAGGTCAAATGGCTTTAAGAGTCACAATATCTGAGTCACGAAATATAAGTACTAATTTATATATATGTGCATATAGACATGTATAAAAGAAACATCATAAAAATCACTAGTTGAATTTTTGGGTTATTTTCACTCTGACTACAAATGCCATAATTGGCTGCCTAATTGGAAGTAAAAAAACCTAGGCTTATGATTTAGGCAGCTCATAATGCAAACTTTCATTGTATTATTTTTTTATTAGTTCAATTTCTCAGCAAACTCCTTACGGAAATGGATTATGGAAGTTGGGTTCTGGGTTTTATGATACTATAAAATAACATATGAAATATTATTTAGCATTAAATATTGTAAACAAGTAAGATAAGGTCTCTCCAAATTGTGCATCTAGTCAGCTCCAACTTGGGATCAGCTTCTCTCTCAGAATGCACAGCAAATGAAAAACCAGCACAGCTTCCTGGAGCATCACCTTCTCTTTGTTACACACTTATTTTTTTCCTATTTTTTACTGAGTAGGTATAAATGGAATAAAAAAGAGATGTGAAGCGTTTACAACTGTATTCCTATCATTTCATTTTTTGATTCTCACAATTTATTCCCCTATAAGTTAACAAAACAGAACAGAAATATCACAAAAGGTCACTTGGATGTAGAAACATCAAAACCCCCAGCATCATTCCAGCTAGGTTTATGATGTATAGCTTGAAATGCTAAATAAACTCAGAAAAATATATTAAAATAAACATCATAATGAAAACAATAATAAATGCCATATAATTCTGTGCTGTGCTTGTCACTTGAAAAGGAAGTTCAAATCAAATTTTAATAAATATGACATATGATTTCAGAGTGTAATAGTGCATTTACCACATAAGACAATTACTTTTTTTTAATTGAATTCTGTTTAATGAAGCTTTACCTTATTTTTCAGACTACCTACACCAGAGCGTTTTGGAAAAAGAGTCTGAAGACAGAGTCTAATTAAAATCCTCTGCATGTCCTATGCTGTTGTTGTTTGGGGGATTTTGGTTGCCTTTGGGTTTGTTTTTTTTAGGAATGGCTGTTGTTTTATACACAAATTATCCACTTTATTAAGTATACACAAGTATACATGCACACAACTATATATGTGCCTGAATTTTCTATATACAGAATAAATGGAAGTTATTATCTGGTATTTTCTTAAAAAAACTACACAACCACTCAACTACTGTTGTGGTAACAAATACCTTATTAGAAAATAAAAGTGGCAGTAAGAACTACCAGGTTTAAATGTTTAGTGGCAAATATTAGGCTTCTGACTATTAAAATGACTCCAAACAGCCCTAAAGGTGCTGTGGCTGGACATGTGAGGAATGGGCTGAGGGAAGCTCTTGCTAGAAGGGAAGTCAGCTGAGAAACAACCTGCTCTGTCCTCCAGAAAAAAGTGTCCTTGCTCAATATTGAGTATCAAATTGAGTGAGTTTGCCCCAGAAAAGGTGAAGAAAGTAAACCAAGAGCCAGTTGATCTCTTTTGTCCACCATCAACAGAGGTGGTGAAAATGAAAATGCTGTTAGGTTTTCTGATGAACATTTATCATCCGAAAGTTCTGCCATGGCAGTGAATAGTGGTAAGCAGCCACAAGAAAGCTCAAATAGAAGAAGAAAAGACAAAAATATTAAATAAGCTTCTAAAAAAAGAAAAAAAAAGGGTTTTTTTCAAACCTCCCTTGAATGCTAAAGACCCTACAAAGAATAAAAGGTAAGACAGGTCTGATATAACTCACACAGCCAGGGAAGAGTCAGGATCAGCATGAAACACCACCAGCAACCACCATCCCCAGCTCTAATTGGCTTTTAAACAGTGCCAAGCTGATTGATGTGTCCCTTCTGATTTACCATACACTCTTCTTTTGGTTCAGTGAAGTTAAACATGCAGAAGAGAATCATGTGTCAACCAGGAGATTAGTTTTAAAACCTATATGTTGAAATGAATAAATTGTACTTTCATTAACAGAAGTAGGCCATACGCCGAGAAAGTCATTGGATTCGCTTCACTGGTGAACTGGAGCAACAATATCTGATTAGAAAGCCTCAGCAGTTCAAAAGTCTTTAAAGACAGGTCCAGTGGTTATAAAATTAATTTTTAATGATATTGTTCCATCTGGGAGATTTACTTCAAGGGCCAAATGGGTTCCCTGAGCTGAAGTATTAGCTTTAACAAACCTGACACATCTACTATCTGTCTACTATCTGCTTAAAATACTATTTAAAAGTTGATGGGAAGATGCTTTCTCTATTTTTGTTTTTTTCTCCAGCAGTTTTCAAGGTCCTGTAATACATCCATAGTAGGAAACATTAGCAGCATTAAGCTGGGTTTTTTGGTTTGGTTTTTTTTGGACAATTTGGAAAGCCTGGAAGTTTTCTAATGGTAATATAAAAATGTTATAGAAAATTGGGGTTTATTCCAACTGGATTATATGATGACCCTTCCTTTTGGGGAAAAAAAAATAAAAATTAAGGTTTCCAATTCCAAAAATAGAAATGTATAATTTTCAAAAAATATATCAAAAGTAATCCCCATAAAACTTTTTTGTAACTTTCACACAGTTTCAAAACTGAACAGGGATTAGAAACTAAAGTCCTTTCTCTTAGAATTCCTGCTAAATATTGCCATTTACAGGGTTTTGGTTTTTTTTTTTGTATTCCAAGTAACACAAGGCTCAAGTGGCTGCTGTTAAACACAGAATCCAACTTTCAAATTTTAAGCACAAACAAATCAGGATTTATTTCTTTTTCTCAGAAATATTAATATATGTTACATTTGTTATATGAGCACAGATTTTTATTCAGTTAACCAAGTGCAGCAACAATGCTGAGATTTTATATGGAAATTCAAGGATAATTCAGAATGGTATTTAAGTGTATACTTTTACATACTTGTAAGTATTTAAAACTTATGACTTATGTACAATTAGAACAATCAAATTGCTGTAACACTGCTACATGAATATGGTTTTTGAATAGGCAGCCTCTATTCTAAAAAATGTTTTTGTCTCTGGGGAAAAATCAACATCTCTTCAACAAAAAAATAAGCACATGAAGCTACTGAGCTGTATTTTGCTACTGTATTTCTACTCATATCACAAGAGTGAGTTTAAAAATAATCAAGCAGACCTGCAGTTCCTATTCTGATAGCAGGATCTTTTTCTATGACCACAGGCTTCAGGACATGAAAGCAAAAAGGAGCAATTGCTTTGTAACCAGCATAGCAGGAAAGAAAGCTTTCAGCTAAGTCTTTTGGTAGCTAAAAAAAAAAACAAAACAAAACAAACAACAACAAAAAAAAAAATCCCCAAACTTCCTTTCTAAAACTGGGACATATTTATGGAAGCAGGGAAGTCTGTTTCCTTGACCCAGAGTGTATTCCATGACTCACATTTCATGGAGCAGCTCCAAGAGAGATGGGAAAGAGACCAAGCTGAGCCTCTGATTCAACGAGTGCTTAATAATCATCATCAAACTGAGAAGGAAAATTTTGAAGTTGGGGAATCTCCTCAAAAAAATATCTTGAGAATTTAATGCAAAAAAAGCATTAGCAGGTAACATTGCTACTATTCAAATGAAATTGAATCAAATCAAAGTATCTTTTTTCCCTTTTAAATAATAATTGCTCCAGCACTGTGGCTTTCTGTTTCTGTAACAGACAACCTAGCACAAAGTTTACAAGGCATGTTTTAATCCACTTTTTTCCCCACAGAAGCCATTGGAAAGCAGTTGATCCCCATTCTTTTATCAGTTTCTTTCCCTTATAAAATATGTAAATGCTTACCAAAGTTACATTTTAGAACAGATGTACATTTTACAGTCAGCAAACAGAAGTTTTTCACGGATAAAACGACACCTATGCCATTTATGAAAAAAACATCTAATACAGCTGAAAAGGAAAGAACATGAATAACCGAATTTTGTGTCATTTCTACTTCATCGAAAAACATTAAGAATTAAAAGTAGAGATTCACAGTACCAGAGAAAGAAAAAAAGACTAAAAGATGATTCTAAAGGTCACATTATCTTAACAAAGTGCCACTTTCTGACAGTGTGACACTGATATAGAAATAATATACTCCATTTACCAGCAACTGTTCTATGAGATCTGTGCCCTCTGCACTCTAAACAAAGAAATTAGTGATTTTCCTCAAAGGTCACCCTGTGAGTGTGATTCTTCTCTGCTGCTGAGGTGAGCAGCTCCAGGGCTCAGATCCTGCGCTCTGTTTTGGGCCATTTAGTCCAAGAAACACTGAGGGGCTGGAATGTGTCCAGGGAAGGGAGCAGAGCTGGGGAAGGGGCTCAGCCTGGAGAAAAGCAGGCTCAGGGGAGACCTTCCCACCCTCTGCAGACACCTGAGAGGAGGTTACAGCCAGGGGGGGCCGGTCTCTTCTCCCAAATCACAAACAACAGGACAAGAGGAAAGGGCCTGAAGTTGTGCCAGAGGGTTCAGATGGGATACAGGAAAAAATTCTGCATGGAAAGGGTTGTTAAACACTGGAACAGGCTGCCCAGGGAAGTGGTGCAGTGCCACCCATGGAGGGTTTAAAGGAAACGTAGCTGTGGCACTTAGGGACAGATTCATGGTGGCCTTGGCAGTGCTGGGTTATTGATTGATTTGACTTGATAATATTAAAAATGTCTTTTCCAGCCTAAACAATCTATCAAAAATGAGATACTTGCCAATAGGTATCTAAGAAACATCCGATCTGGGCCCTGAAGCGAGTCTTAGAAGTGTCACCAAAACTGAAACAACCTCTCCCCAGATGCACTTCTTTGTGCCACAGGACAAATTCTGTCTCTCTTGCAAGACAGCAGGCTAGAGAATTTAAGTCCCAGATCCAGAATCTTTTATTCTTTCCAGAACACAGCTATTTGAAGAAACGTTATCTCCTTTTAGCAGGCAGAAAAAGCAACAGCCTCCACTTTCCACCTGCTACTTGTGTGCATTAAAAAATACAGACACAGAGGCAGGAACGAAACATCAGCTCCATCCCTGGATGTGAAATCCTGTACATCAGCCTAAAGATAGGCTTGTTACATAAGATACACCCAATGCTGGTTCATGGGAACTGTTCCATAACAACAGACCATGACAGCCCATTACTTAATGTGCCACTGAGCTGATGTGACTCAGATAATAACACGCAGGGAAATTTAACGCTTCCCGGCACACACTCCTCTTCCTACAAGAGTCCCTTTTCAAACCCTCACGGCACAGTAGCTGCTCTGCCAGCAAGGAGTGGACCTATATTTAAAGGTTATTAAAAGGGCAAGAATCAAGAAAATAACAATGATCAGCTCTGCAAAGCTCAGTAATAATAATAATAATAAAAAAATATAATAATGCGCTGACATTTCTATATAAGATGCAAAACTGAAACAGAGATGAAAAGATGAATAGAAAAGAATTCAGAGAACTAAATGCATGTTTTGTGAATAAGATATGTCTCCAGCAGTCATTCACCATTCTGACCTTATCAAGCTTTTCAGCTTATCCAGGATAGTTAGAAGTGTTTAACACCTAAAGAACCAACCCACTGGAGAACTGTGAAACGAAAGCATCTCACAGGAACTTGATTACCAATTCACCAGGAAATATTATTGCTGTGAAAAATGTATTAAAATGACACTCCTTTGAATAGCTCCTCTTTCTAAATTTTTGAGGATCTATCTGTGTTTTAATGAGGATCTTTGGGAGAAAGAATCTCAACAGTTATCCAAATACATTATTTTGGTTAAAGGCATTAATCACATCTGTATGCAAAAACTTAGCACTGCCATAATATTGTGTTTGTGTAGCACAAACCATGATTTTCTTGCTGTTCTGCTGCTCAGTCTTCACCAAGATTTTACTGGGCTTTATTGATCCTTGCACTTGTAAATTATGAAAATTTGTTGAGGGGGAGGCTATAGATAAATCTGTCAAGGCAGGATTCACATGCACATTGACATTCACCTCACAAGGAGAAAACTGAGCTATGCCAAAACTGAGCTATGTATGGAAGAGTCCTAGAAGTGATGGAGAACATCTCCCTTGGTCTGTCCACTTCTCTCTTGACCCAAGCACGAGTCCATCATCTCTGCAATTTAACAGAGCCTCCATTCCCAAGACAACTCAAACCCAAATCCATCTCTCAGAATAATACTGCAATCTGTAACCTCAGTCTTCCCCCTGACTCGTATTCCTTCACACTCACTCCCATTCTCTTGTTGGAGAAATTTGTGAAGAGCACATGAAAATCTGTGGGGCAAAAGGGAAAAAAGGCAGAATTAATTATTTCCTTCATCCTTGGCAGCATGCTGTCCCTTGAAGGGATGAGCTGCTGCTTCAGGGGTTGCACACATATTCTGCATTGAGTTATCACTCTATAAACTTGCTAACTGAAGCACCTCAATGCTACTTGAAGGTATCAGAAAATACTGAGCTCTGCACCTTTTTTTTTTTTTGAGCTACACACCTTCAAGATCCTGAAACTAAAGGCCTTTTAAATGGATTCTTTCCACTTATCTCATAAGCCTCAGTGCTTCAATCTTTTTACTTTTTCAAAAGCAAGCTGGTAATACTTACCTATCATTAAAATGAGAAGAACAAATTGATTAGCAGTTGTAAAGTACATTAATTTGAGATAATCAAACAGAATAGAGTAGGTAAAACCAAAAAGTATGTAGACTTCATTGATGTGATACTGATCATATAAATATATTCTTCTTTAATAAGTAGTACTAATATTGTTTTTCACCAAGTCAGAAGGGTATTATTTTTCCTGAAAAACTTTTATACCTTATTACTGCAATCACTTTTTTAATTTCATGCTTCCCTAACTTTATTACTGTTAATTTTACTCACTTAATTCTATCTATTTTCTACCATTCACTAGGAAAATTGACAGAACTTCATAGGTTTCTGATAAATAAAAGTTAAATGGCTTTGAGAAAAAGGATATTTATGTGTACAGTATGCTTTTTACCACCACTGGAAGCCTTCTGACATCCTACAGTATTTATCTCTGCAATTCCCATAAAAAATCCTGCAGCCTCAGAGCAGAGGCCAAGGCAGAATGAAAGCAGCAGTGACTGGAGAGGCTCTCCTGGCTGTGACCCAAGGAACAGCCCCACCCTCTCCAATGAGATTTTGGAGCACATCTCTTGCTGAACTTCTGTCACTGCCAACTGAAATCCAAGCAAGAATTAGTATAATATAAGCCACAGCTGATCAACATCCTGCACTTCATCATCTTTACTCAGGAAATGATTCTTCCCCTCCAATAACAGGGCTTTTTAAAGGAGAAAAGGATCAACCAGGAGTTGTTCAAATATTCCTGTGATTTCTCTGTCAGGTTACAACTGAACAACAAATGGTGGTGCTTGTAGTTTAGAAAAAAAAAAAAAAAAGAAAAAAAAAAAGTCCATGTCAGCCAAACTCCTACATGAAAGTCAAAGATGAATGTATTTATGTAGGATTCTCAATACCTTTTTCCTTTACCATTCCCTTAATATTTGCAAAGTGAGCTTACAGAAGAGCTGTAAATCAGTGCTCTTTCAACAGCCTAATGCAGACAGCTTTCTTGTATGTTTTATGCCTAATGGTGGGCTATACAATGAAAGCCTAATATCTATAACTGAGAAGATATTTATATTCATAATGTAAAGGAACTGGAGAATGAGTCTTTAGAATATTGTAGCTTTCAGTCATCTTGGCTTTAACTCCCAAACTAATGCTGGATTATTAGAAGAAAACTGCTGTATTTCCCTCTTTCATTCTGTATTAGCATGACAGTGGAAACAGTACACTATGGAACTGGAAAGATGTTATTGCACTGTGAGTCCTTATGGGTGCATTGTGGTGTATAAATTAATCTTTTCAGTATCTGCAACTTTATCTGATGGCATTTTCCAAGCTTCTCCACTCAAAGTATGCCTCTGAAACAGCCAAACTTACTGTTCAATACTATCTGGCATTGTTTCCCAGCTCTAATTATAAATTATAATCTCCACAAGCAAGACAGATTAGAAGTATTTCAAGCTAAATGGGTGTAATGAGATACCTTTCCAGTTCCATTTGTTCTTATGTGATGAAATGAAAAGCTAAATGCTATAACCATAGCTCTCTGATGTTGCACATCCCAGGTTAGGCTCATTTGTTGTTTCCTTCAGAAATAAACACACTAAAGAGGACAACTTTAAAAAAAAAAAAAAAAGAAAAACAGGCTGAAGGAGACTATCTTAAGTTTGTTTTTTTTTTTCCTTGAAATGGACAATTCCCTAGAAACAAGATGACTTTGTGAAGATTTTGTTGTGGCTAAAAATGCCCTTTTGTGGGAGCACTCTGGCTCAACCATGCCATCCACTGGAGCTGATTATTTAGAATTAGATTTAGTGTTGCTTTGAGTTCTTACAACATTCAAAAAGCACCTCAGCCATGTGAGCTGTCAAAGTATTAGCAAGAATCTCTCTGGAGCAACAGAGCTGAATTTTTCACAACCCTTTAAAACATTGTTTCACAGACTGGAAAAGGAAAACCAGTGTGCTCAGCTTGTCTACACAGAGATGCTCCAAACTTTTCAGGTTTTTGTTCTTTCTCCTTTCTCCTTAAAAACACGTTTTTCTTTCATTAAAACACCAAAAAGACTTTATGGACTAAACCATCACGATCTTGATTAATGCAGGTGATTAAAACAACTGTCTCCCTGACCACAGACAGATGATAACCTTCCACCCCAAGGCTGCACCTCCCAGACAGCAACAACCCCTCCCTCCCCTGAGGTGCTGCGTGCTGCCTTTCACCCCTGCATCCCATGATATCATTTTAGCATTTGACATTGCTTAAAACCTGACTTTTTCCCTGGCAATTGAGTTGTATAATATTCTCCCTCGCTGTCACCTTGCTTTCACACACCACAAATACGTGCATCCCCTCAGAAACAGAGCGAGCCACCCAGCATAGCTGGCTAATTGATGATAATATTTCAATTTGCTGGAATTGAAAGGAATGGCTGCACAGACAGCATTACCTAAACCCACTAACTGTGACAGCATGCGAAGGACCTTGTGTCCCTAATGGGCACACCACTGCATCAAAGACAAGCAGAGCAACAAACATCTTATTAAACAACAAGTGCAGAAAAGCAAAAGGCAGAAGCCTCTAGGGCCATGTTAATTATCTCAGGGTCGAAGTGGCGGGGAAGCTGTCTCACAGACTCCAAGGCAGTCAGATGGCAGTGCCAGCGCCGCCAAGTCCCCAAGGTCCTGCAGTTACAGCACTGTCATATTTCAAATGACAGGTAATACTTACCAACACACCGACACTAACCTCCTCAATTATATTCAATGTCAAGGTTTTTGTGCTGAAGGAACTGCTAATTTTCAACATACACACTTGCTGACAAAAGGTACTTTATCAAAGAAGGGAGTTTAGGGTATCTGCTGCAGATCCTTTTTGAGACAGTGGGAATTCTGTCCTCCATGCAGGTTCTCCAAGGCTGAAATAAATACTGGCCTTAGTCAGGCACACAAACATCACAGCATGCTGTGTTTGCTGTGCTGACAGACACTGCCTTTGCGCAGAAATCTCACTCTGTTAGTAACAGCAGCACAGACAAACAAACACTCTTTTGGTTTTTATTTGAACTTCCTCTAGAGGAAAATGCCCAAGTGAGCTCTTGCAATGCCCCAGGTACTCCAAGAAGCAAGAGTAAAAATCCTTCCCCTGCTCCCTGGAGCAGCCATGCCTGCACAGAGCAATTCCAGGGCAATTTGCAAGAAAAATGTGAGCACTGAATTTCAAGACATTTGAACATGCAAACATGATTCCTTGTTTATTCCCATATTTGCACTTTGCAGACTTTAACTGAAAATACAATTAAATGAACTTGATTCGACAGTCTAGAAGAGAGATTAGGTGGCAGAGATATGGCTACGGGTGAAGGAACATGGTCTCATTAGAGCTTCCTCTCTGTTCAGGCAGCTTCTCCCTCTTGCAGTCATTAATATGAACTGGAGACAGATTCTGCTGTGAGTTGCACCAATTTAAATCCAGAACAACTCTTATCTGGCCTCCAATTTGCATTAATGGTCAGAGGTGGCACAGTGAGATGAAGCATGATGAAGGCAGCACCATGTTTAGAAGGAGAAGGAGCAGTACCCCAGCAGAGAGATTCACAATTTAAAGGGACACAGCACAGTGTAAAGAGACACATTTGAAACACTAAAAAAAACCCAAAAAACCCTGCTAATATTAAAAATTACATTTTAAAAATTCTTATATTTTTTTAAAAAATTGCATTATTCTGACTTGTTTTACTTGTGTATAAGAAATTCCAATGATTCATCATGATTATTTTTGTTAACATTTACAATGCACTAACACAAACATCGAAAAATGCCATACTCCTGCAGAACATGCCTGAATAGAATTTGACATTTTAGCAGTTCCTTAGTCAAATGTTCAGACTAGAAAAGTATTAGATTTCCTCTAGTTTCACTTGTCACACATCAGAAAAGCAGACAATTTTAGTTTTTAATAGGCAAATAGGAGCAGCAACACCCCCATTTGTAACTGATGCAAACAGAACTGTGGCTACACTGTGAACTTTTAGTGCCTCAAGTTCATACAGGAATTCCTGAGCTGCCCTGGGAGGAAAGCAATGACTTCCCTTCTTCTCATATCCAAGAATTCCTTCATAATGATTCCTGAATTGCCCAGGTTAACAATAAACCAGCAACCAGAACATGCCAAGGTACTAAAATCACAAAATATCTCATCAGTCCTTTACTTTATTAATTAGGTGTGAAAGGGTTAAGGAAAACACAGCAAAACATGAGATTTATACACCTGCACGTGCCTTTCCAACTTTATACAGACATTTTTGAATTGATCTGACTGATCCTCTTCAAAAGAGCTGCTGAAGTAATGAACCCATTCCCACTTTCATGAAAGGGAATATTTCAGCAACACAGGTTGCATTTTTTGGCAATATGTCCACAGATCCAGAGCTTGAAATTTGTGCTGAGCCAGCAGATGGATTTCATAAAGCACCATGCTCTTGTACAAACAAAACAAAACCAACCTCTCTCCCAAGTGTCACTAGTCCAAGAAGAAATTCGCAGGTCTGAGATTTCCACATGCCCAAACTAATAACATTCAGTATTCACAGAGACTCCTGAGAGGTCTGAGATTACTTAATGTCTGACTACTCTACCCTTTGTCAGCACTTTTATTCAGAATACAAAAATTCACATTTTCTGTGCACAACACGGACTTCTAAAGTCAAAATGTAGAAACATGCATTATACCGTAACATACTAACAAATCATTTCCTCCCAACCTTGGTTCTAATGAAAAATGCTCCAGGTAACTCACAAAAATGAGTTTAGACATTTAGACATTTAGAAAAGAGAAAAAAAACAAAAACAAAAATATCTTCTCTACCTCCATTTTACTATTAAAATAAGAATTTTGTGTTGATCTGGCATGAACTGAGAAGACACCTCCTCATACAATTTAGATGTACAGTAGTATTTCAGAGTTGTTCACATTTTATCCTAGAAAGATACTTATGCTATGAAGAGAAAAGGAAATATTTTCTTTCAATTTTTTTAGCTTTGAGTAACTCAGGGCATGATCAAGTCAGCAGCACTGACTTTTTTGCAGGTTGATTTTCTCGAGTTTAATTTTTTTTTTTCTTAATATGGAAGCTGAGTAGCTAATACCACTCTAAAGAGTTCTGAAAATGTAAAGGTTTTTCTGGTTTAGGGAATTCAAATATGCCCCTTTTCTTGCTTAAAATCTAATTTTCAAGCACTGCTAAATACTGGGATCATTATCAGAAGTCTAAGAATTCCCATAAACTTTAATGAAGAACAAAAGTGTCATGTTTTTAAAAAATACATTGTTTACAGTTTCAGATAACTTTCATACTTCTCTTATTACCCAATATATATATTATATATTACAAACCTGAACCTGCTGCATATCTGAAGAGAGGGACATAAAGTTAAACATCATAAAAAACACAAGTTTCTTGGCAGATTTCATGTGCACCTACAAAATACATAATTTCTCAACAAAATACATATGCATCTGTTACATTGACAGGTTATTTTACATGCTGGTAGACACTTGCAAGGTTATTTTTTTCCTGTATACAAACTTAGGTTTCAGTACACAAAAACATCTGGTTTTGATCCTATTAATGATACTATTTTACTAATCTCTGTTCTGCAAGAAAATTAGACTCGATGCACTGAATTTCAGGCAGCCAGAGGTGGAGAATAAATAAGGGAAAACAGTGTTTCTATGTTTCCACCAAGGTACTGAAAGCACGGCTTGGTTTAGGTACCATGAAGAAATTGAAGTGCTGTAGGTACATCTTTATCTTTGATTTTAAAATCACAAGTACTCCAGAGATACAGCAGTGACATAAAAGCACTGATCTTATGGCAGAATGTGAGGAGCAGTTCAGTGTTTTCTGCAGAGAGCTCCTGCTGTCCCTGGCGAGCGCAGCACCAAGGTTACAGGTGCTAAATCAGCTTTACAGGGCCATAGATTGTGCTGCTCCAGCCAAGCCAGAGCACCTGGCACGGGATGCTGCCATACAACTGCAGGTACCCCTGCCTTTGGTGTGAGCCTCAAACAGAGAGGGGCTGGCACTGCTCACACAGCCCCAGCACCCAAAATATGCTACAGCTGCCATTCTGTACTCAGCAGACCTTCCTGCTCCCCACAAAGGTGACTTAACAACGGGCAGAGATAAAATCTAGATTAACATCTGAAGACCCAGCCCGAAGATTTAATACAAGAGCAAGTAAAAAGAGCCACATTTCCAGAGCCAACTGTCAAATCAAAACTGCACTGCCAAATTAAGTTTCTCCACACGTGACATGACTTAATATTTGTTCAGTTCTTGCTCCAGTAACAACCCCATGGAACAGAAGCCTTGGAGAGATGAAATTTGCTATTGCTGCAGTGGCAAGTTATCTGGCAGCCTTGCACCACACTAAATCCTGTCAGTGCTATCAAGTTTAAAGGCAACTTTCTAGACCATACATGAAATGATTCTGCAGAAGCCAACAGTAAATGTTAAAAGAAAGAGCCTGGAAACCAGGATATTCCTAATGCTGTGTGTTGAATTTTTTCTAAGGATTCAGTTTTCACTGAAGAAAACAAAGAAGTAACCCTAAGAAAAATGTATTGTTTTTCTCCCAGTAATTGTTACATAAATCATATGACACTTTAAAATTTGTAAATATAAATAAACATTTATTTTCCTTGACCTACTCAGGCAAAAACCCCAGTCTCAAAATTCAGCGATTCAATGTGAACCAAAGATCCTGAGGCCAATAATCTTATTTAATTCCATAGCAATAAAGACTTAAACACCTGCACAAATATTATCTTTTTTCATCTCAGACATGTTCACATGAACTTAAGTAATTTTATAACTGGGGGCTGCACTGTTTGCTCATTTTTCCAATTACTATAATCACAATTCAGCCAACTCCCTCTGAACACTGGCAGCGTCAATCCCAAGATATTTAAAGGATTGGTATTTGCCCAGCACTTCTTTCACTCCCAAATTGTCTGACCCATAAAAACAAAACACACCAGATCTGCAAGGCAACACACAGGAAAGCTGTTTTTGTTTCCAAACTGGGCTGTGTTGCACTGCAGGAGCAGCACGTGGAGAAGGGAAGCTCCAAGATCACAGAATCCCCCAAAGGCAACAGTTTGGGTTATGGCTTCAAAAGCACAGAAACACTACAGCCACCTCTGCAGGACAGGATATTGCATGTTTATAAATAAATATATATATTTATATATCAGAAATAGGTGTGTGCACATATGTACATACAAAAATATATTTAAATAAATTTATATCTGCTTCCAAAAGTTGGGCAAGCCAAGCTTCCATCTCATCAGCCTTCAGAGCGTTGGACTGTGCCCATCCAGGACCCACCAGTGAGGCTCCCAAGCTCTGTTTGGAGCAAGGTTTCTCCTGAGAAGGGAGCACTTTGATAATGATCCCTATCACCATCACTGAAGTTCAGCATCACTCAGGTGCTAAAGCTTGAAATGACTGTTTTCTCCTAAGGTAATAGACTTAAATATTATTTAGGCAGAAACAGATTCTCTCCTGCACATATGTGATGGAGATAATCTGCGAGTACTTTCATTTAGAACCGCTTATGATGTAAAATTATTTCAGACTGTGGCTTCATTCTAGCATAGTATAAAAATTTATATTAGAGCTGACTGAAATATTTGCAAGCTGTAATATCATTCCAGTACCAAATTTTATCAAATCAAACTCACTGCAAAAGAGACTATTCCTTGATTATTCACAGAAGTAGCAAGCCATGGAAAGGTATTGTTGATCTTACAGCCAGAGGTGTATAAAATACTTGCAGCAGATGAGAAAGGATATTCTGCATGCAATCAGCTTTACCTCTCCTTATTACAAAGTCAAAAAAAAAAAAAATCTTCATATTTTACAGTTTTCCATCTGACAAATATGTCCCTTTTCTAGCAAAAAAGTGAGTCCATTTATAGAAAACCTGGACATGGTGAGTTACACAGAGTATAATAACATACCTTTAATTACTATACAGCCACTTAACTGAATATCCAAGTATCAAGTAAGCAAAACCATCCATTTCAAGCATCACAATTAACATTTTAACCCTTTCACATGTTCAATAAAATTGCCTTATTAGTCAATGGAGGCAACCTCAACACTAAACCTCTAAATCTCCTTTTAATACAGAGGGTTTCACACTTCACACACCCAGAAGAAGTCACATACTTTTGTCATTCAGAAAGACTGACCAAAGCTGCTTTAGACACCACAGCAAAAACACAGCTTGCATAAATCTTGTGCTCTGACCTGTACAGAAGAGAGCAGCCCCTCCTGGATGACACCAGAAGACAGACATTTATATAGATGGATCAGGCCCAAATGGGTTTATTTACATTAACTCTTAATAAATTCATACAATCCTTAAGGCTGGAAATAAACTCCAAGATCATCAAGTCCACAGAGAAATTATAACCATCAAACAGGCTCCAAACTACAAGAAAAGGAATTTTCTGTAGAGCAGGAGATTTAGTGGCTTCCTCAGGCAGTCCCTCATGGCCACAGGGCGCTCCTCAGGGCTGGCAGTCTTGCTAACATTCAAATATCCCAAACTGAGACATTTCTGTATTTCCTTTTATCACTCTGGACAGAAATAATAACTTTGTTTCATGGGTTGTTTGATAGATGACCCCACTGAAGACAGTCATTACCATTTATCCTCCCTGGTTACTATGAAAAAGCTCAACTGATGGAAAATTTGAATTTTGCTTTTGTTTTATTTTAAATTTAGCTGGTGCCTGCAGAAGAGTTGGATTTGTAGGAGCAGCAGCAAGACAAGCTCAAGCATGTGACAGGCAAAGCACACTGACGGGCTGGGAGATGCAAGGCTTTTACAAAAGCCAGAATTACATTCCAGCAGAGAACTTAAACTTTTATATCTCTAGCAATTTCTCAAAAGGAGTAATACTTACATAAATGTAACAGCTGCCCACACAAAAATTAAAGCAGTGATTGCCAGCGCATTTTACTTCATCTATAAAGGTGCACACAAAGTAGCAAAAAAGTTTTGTAGGTGTATTTCTCAGGGAAATAAACTCAGCCCAAAAGCAGCTTTCTGACTTGTGAAGACATTTGCTGTTCCTGGAGAGCAAACATCAGGCTTTACATCTTTGGGAATAAGCTATACATTTGTCCCTGGAAACCAACACAGTGTCAGACAAGTGATCCTGCGGGTTTCCTGGGGGAGTATACGAACACAACAACAACAAAATCCACTAATCAGGAGCACTGGAATTTGACAGAGACAGCACAGCTTCCTCCCACTAGTGACGCTGATGGATGTTTTCTGTACCAAAACTGTCAGTGACTAAAGAGGCTTTAACGTGAAGGAGCCTTTCCAGCCCCACTTCACATTATCTGGGAAGGCTGGCACTGACTGACAAGCAAGTCAAGTATTACGAGTGATTGACATCCCTAAAACAAGCCCAGAGGTGGGGCATCCTCAAAGAGCTGCTGGTGGGAGCTCTTTCAGCTCCTGGAGCAGGGACTGGCTTGGCTGCACAGCTGAGGGGACAAAAGGCTCCTTGTCACTGCTGGCACCAGCCCTGCCCTCACCTCCCAGCCCAAGGAGACCAAAAATAGTGATGCTGGCATGGATCCCTGAGCTACAGGACACACACTCTTGATCTAGGATGTTGACTGCTACACATACCAGCATCAGGGAAAAGAAAAACAAGTTAGGAAAAAGACAAAAATTGATCTGAAACCAGAGGCAGAAGAGTAAAAGCACAGAATTGTAGGGGATTTATTGTCTTTGTCATGTCCTATTTCCATCCCTGCCAGGTAAACACACTTGTCACCTCCAGTGTCGTTTCTCTGCTTCCTGAGCACTGCTTGGCTCTGCCTTCTCTGAGAAAAACACACAAGCAAGAGATGAGAAAAAAGTTCTCATCCTTTCTATATTCTTCTCAATTCCAAGTGCTGGTCCAACCCTGAGGAACTGTCTGCAGAGTCCTAACCCCTAATATTGCACAGACTGCACCATCCCACAGCCAGCAGGAACTCAGGTTTCCACATTTCAGCTCCATCTCCAGAGCCCATTCATGGCACAATCAGCACCACGTGCTTAAATTTACATCTCTGAAGTAGAGTCACAGTAAAGGTGTGTATTTTGAGTGAGATTAGCGCCTGTCACAAATAAAAGTGAGATTTATACTTGCTAAAAGTCTAGTCTACCGAGGAATAAAATAAATTTAATATTCAGTTAAGGAAACAAGAGCTTAATTTTAGTACAGATGAGGAGCATGACGTAAACCAGAGCATCCTGCCATCCATCATGGTTAGGATGATTTTAATGGATCTTTAGAAAGGCTTATGGAACCTATGAATTTCTGGGCACTACTTCGGGATCAGCAATAAAAAAAATTAATTCCCTAGTTACCTTCTAAAGCAACTTAGCAAACCATGTATGATGAAGAATTATAGTCTGCTTGAGAAAAGATACCTAACTCCTTACAATGCAGCAATAAAAGATGCCTGATCGGAGATGAAACTTGAAAGCTTTGAATTTGATGGGCTTTGAGAATACCCCTTTGCAAAGTACTATATTTTTATTCTTTCTTTTTTCCTTTTCAAAATGATTGTTTTCCCACACACTTTCTAATATGACCATACAGCCAGAAAATACTCAATATTTCTTTTCAATTATGGCAAACTTCTTTAACCATTTACTACATCAGAGAAACCTAGGCAAAGAAAATACAAACTAGTATAAATCACATACTTTGCACTACCTGCACCTCAAGAAGTTATGTCCAGAATCAGACAGCAGCTGGACTGTTCAGGAGGAGATCTTTTTGTAGTCAACATGCATCTCCTACAGGCACCCGTACCCACACCCCCTCTTCTCAGAGGAACCATCCTTCTTCCTCTGCTGCTTTAACCTCTCTTCATATTTACTATGCTCTGAAGAATTTTAATAAATATTCCATGTCGTATCCATAAAGCAAATAAAAATGATTAACTAACAGTCAGCACAAATGCCTCTAAAGCAGCGTGCACTCCTCTTTCATGCAGGATCATCAAGTTCAATACCATGATAAAGGTTAAGTTTATTAAGCATTAGAGAGAACTGAGTTCTCATCATTCAACCCCTCCTTCCACCCCCTTTTTTTTTTTTGAAAAAGTGCAATAAAAGGAGGTGCACAGCTAAATGGTGACCTTTAGAAGTACTGTCTTCCTATGGGAGGAAATGTGCTGTATTTGATTGTTACCTTTTAGAAGATTAATTAGTCTGGCATGCTAATTGATATTTTTTGGTAGGTGAGGACAATCAAATAATTGGTTTCCTTTTAAAGGAATTATGTAATAAATGCAATCCAATGAATAACTGCACTGCTCTATTATAGCGATATATTTGTTGTATGTTTAAAAACACGTAAAAAAAAAAAAAAAAAGAAAAGCATCCATTTGGGTAAATGACAGCATTATGTGGCACAGCTTTTTTCAGCCAGCACGTCCTCTGTGGATTTAAATCACCAAAGCAGATACCTAATAAATGTGTCCTGTTTAACAGGATGACAGATGTCACCAACACAAAGCCTTGGTATTCGTGAGCTACCAAGCCAAGTAAGCTCCTGTTGCACTACCTTAGGGATGGCGAAAGTACGACAAAGACAGACTGAGCTTGGTTGCACAAGAGAGCAAGTTTTATTCTTCCAGATCTTCTTCTATAGACAGTTCTGAGAAGGTCCAAAAAGGCAAACCTGTCATTGGTCACCAAACAACACATCACCATCACTGCACAGTTGGCAACAACCCCTTGACTGTTTCTTGCATGTAAACAACAAGGTGACAAACAACATCTGCAAAGATTGTTTTCCTTCTCTAAGGACTGTTTGGATTCCTCCTTATGATTTCTCAGGCCAGAGTGAGAACCCTGTGTGACTTAGTTTCACACAGGCTCAAGCTAATGCCTGAAGCCTAAAAATCTCTCACTTGACCACTGTCAGTTCCCACAACTTCTCATCTGTGCAAGCAGGGGCAGCCCCTGTGTCCTGCAAATCCACAGGAGCGCACGAACCGTGCAGAACCCCGCAGGAACCCCACAGAACCCTGCAGGAACCCCACAGAGCCCTGCAGAACCCCACAGAGCCCTGGAGGAATCCCACAGAGCCCTGCAGGAACCCCACAGAGCCCTGCAGGAACCCCACAGAGCCCCGCAGGATCGCAGGAATCCCACAGAACCCCACAGGAATGCAGGAATCCCACAGAACCCCACAGAACCCCACAGGAATACAAGGAATCCCACAGAACCCCACAGGAATGCAGGAACCCCACAGAACCCCACAGGAAGGCAGGAATCCCACAGAACCCCACAGGAATACAGGAGCCCCACAGAACCCCACAGAAGCCCACAGGAAGGCAGGAATCCCACAGAACCCCACAGAACCCCACAGGAAGGCAGGAATCCCACAGAACCCCAGAGAACCCCACAGGAATCCCACAGAACCCCACAGAACGCCACAGGAATGCAGGAATCCCACAGAACCCCACAGGAATACAGGAACCCCACAGAACCCCACAGAACCCCACAGGAAGGCAGGAATCCCACAGAACCCCAGAGAACCCCACAGGAATCCCACAGAACCCCCCAGGAAGGCAGGAATCCCACAGAACCCCACAGGAAGGCAGCAGGCCTCGGCGTGCTGCTGCTGTTGTGTACAGCCCACCACACGCTGCCCTCACCTCGGGGACGGCCCCACACACCCCAAAGCAAATAAGGGCCGAGTCCCACAGCCCATATCTCCTCCTGAACTGTCCTCTGCAGACAATGCACAGCCCTTTGAGAGGCTGCACCAAGGCTTATTGCCTTGTGTGTCACTCCAGGTGACACTCCAGCTCTCGCCACGCCAGTCGAAATCTAAAATTGGACCTCTTAAATTTTAAGGCTCCGTGGCAATACTTCAGCTTACCCAAAACACCCCGGAACAAGCTCCTAAATGAATACAAATTAGGTGTTAGAAGGATGACACAGTTAAATGATGGAGTTTCTAAAACCCCAGTAGGTGATGTTTTTTCTCAGGAAATCAGCAATTGTGACAATGAGCACAGGAGGCTCAGCCCAGATGTGCACAACCAGGAAGATGCTGAACTGGCACTGGCAGTGGGGACCTGAAACAGAAGAGAAAAACCTGCCCACCTCAGTCAGTCTGGCCTAAATGGAAGTAGTTTATTGCTCACTAATTACAAGTTGGGAAGAGGGATCAACCAACCAGCCTGATCCCCGGTGCTGAGAGAAGTGCAAGGATTTAACTGTAATATTTGGTCTTTCTAGTAGAAGAAATACAAATCCATTTTGATGGGCTTTATCAAGCACCACACGTCTCTTTGGACTCCTCTTAGGAAAGGTCACTAATTAGTGGCCAGACTCTGTTGGGTGCCTCTCATCAGTTTGGGAAGGACCACGGTGGAATCTGTGAGCCAACAGTTCCCATTATGGTGTTGCACAGTGAAGAAAGCAGTAACAGAATTTGAATTTGGAGACTGAACTAATTAATTTGTTGTTACTTTTGGAAGCCAGGAACAGAATTAGAAATTAATTCTTTATTAAATGAGAGTGCCCTTCCTATCTAGGAAGTGTTTAATTCAATGGACAAGAGTGTCTCAAAACAAACCCCCAACAAACCCCAAAAGCACTTCTTTTACCAGAGCAGTGAATAGTGAAGTACCTGTACAACACACAGAAACACCAGCAGGACAGACATACTCCCCAGATGGTTCCTTTAGCAATGATTTATGGGAATCAATGGGAAAGGGACGAGAGGGAAAAGGCAATATTTGTATGCCCAGATCAGAATCCTGGCTGGAAAGCAAAACAACTGTGCACAAATTGAGGCTTTTGGGTTTGTTTGGTTTGTTGGTTTGTTTTTTTTTTCATTTCTTTCAGGAAACAGCTCCAAGGTCACAGTTGCTTTCTTGCTCAAGCCTGGTGAAGCAGCTGAGATACTTTTTTTGTCTTTTGTTAATTCTCTTCTAAGCAGGCTTTTGACTGCTGGGCTCTCACTTTCTTGGCTCTGGGAAGCTAAATCTAGACAATTTTGTTGATAAAGAATGGCAGAAAGCAAGCAATGTGACAGGAGGAGGAGGACATTTCCTAAATGAGAGGTATGCTTGCATCAGGTACAAAGAAGAATGCATATGGAGGACTTTTAAACTAGAATTATACTGACATTATTTCACTCTTTTCATGACTGGAAATGAGGAGTAAGATTAATTTTACAGCAGCAGATTTTCCCCATGACTTCAACAGAATTAGGTTAAATTAATGTTTCATTTGTGCTTAATCTAAATTTTTGTCTTCTAAGCTGTAGGCAAATGGTTTCTAATCGCTGTTTCTGTACCATCTGATGTTAAAGGTTCATCAATTTTGTTTCCCACCAATATGATTAAACTCTTATTCAGGCAAGAAAACATTGTTAGTAAGGAAATCAATTTCTTTTAAAACTCTCTCATGTACTTCCATTTAATAAATTCTTCAACTAGAACAGGAAAAAATCACTGGTCTTGGAGTTATTTTCTAGCTTTATGCTGAGCTGTGAGATTGTGATGTTTCTCCTCTAATTCTACCTGTCCCAGACTAGCAGCATACAGAACAATAAATCTGAATTTCCTCCTACACAACTCTTAAAAAATAAAGATCTGTTAGAATCATGAACTGACAAATAGTGCAATTTTACCTTATTTAATGAAGGACAGAATGAACTTCTACATTAGAAAATGTAACTCCTATTAATATCCAGAATAAAACACCCTGTGCTGTTATCAAAAAGCCATAAAACATCTGGGGTTACCAATAATCTGGCTGGAGAGTACAATATATAACAGGAATGAAATACCTTATTGCTGTTCATCATTTTCCACCTTAACAACGCTACTGTGCTCACAGATTAATTACAGATATTAGATAAGCAAATTGTATCCCGATGCCCTGGAAGGCTGGCACTCCAACAGCTGGGAGAGCAAAAAAAAACCATTAAATGGGTGAGATCCATCCCTGCCAGGTTTGCTAGCAGCGTGATTTCACAAGATCCCACTGCCAGGCCTTTACCTTCAGCTGTACTTGTGAAATATTTCCCCCCATCAGCACCTCATGCATTCCAACTCCTGTTAACAGGTGAAGGAGATTTTTTGGGGTGAGGCAAGGGGAATTCAGAGGCTCCTGACACTGCTCTCAGACAAACCAGTAAATAACCTGCCAGCAGCACAGCAAGAGGGAACTCTGCCATGTGGAGTTAATTTGTTTGCTTTAAAGGTACAATAAACATACTGGAGGACAAAATCAGTCTGTAACTATAATATCTACTTAATTTAGGGTAAATGCACATTTTTACAACAGGTACTGAAGCACTACTAGTGCCCAAGCTCTGGTGGAGAAAGCCCTTTTTGAAAAAGAAAATAAGCAGTACAGGATTTCAACCTCAGCCATCAGCCCTGGTGCAATGCCACAGCTTTTCAGACCCTTAGAGATTTTGGGGTCTTTCCCAAAAAGCCACATCTGGTTTGGGAAGCAGGGAGAAGGGACGTGCTCTCCCCTCTGCCTCCTTGGGCACAGCTGGAGCCTGATTTTAGGGAGCTGGCTCCAGGGAGCCAAGTTTAAGTGGGAAGGAGGGTGGAGCACATCTCTCCAGCCAGTTCATTCACAAGTGTCACTTGTGCACTGCTGAAGGGGAGAGGACAAGGCTGTGTCACCCTGCGCTGCCCTGGGCGAGGACAGTCACCCCCGAGCCTCACACAAACACCTGCAAAAGAAAAAGGTATTTATTCACAAACTGACAATCCACCCTGGCCTGCTTAGCAACAGTCTTCCTCCTCTGTGAAGCATTAATAATATATTTTTAGCTATTTTCAACAACATCACACCTATATGATAACGTATTTAATTCCTTAGGAAAATAAACTCAGCCTCCAGCGATGATAACTTTGTAGCTCACCAGCAGACACAGGGTTTTGACAGCTGACTGGTCATAAACAACCAAAGGTTTGAACAGAAGATAAAATACTTGTGTGGGCCACTATTTCTGCCAAGAATTTCAGTGAAAAGCGAGGAACAGCAAAGAGAGAGGATAAAATACCACAGCCTGGAAGCAAAAGAAATCTGCAGACAACAGTGGCCTGAAAGGAACAGGAAACTACCAGGATATGTCACTAGGCATAATTAACAGCTAGGCAAGAAGCAGACAGATTTCAGAGGAAATCCTCCTTTTGTAGAGGTTTAAAGGTGACAATAAAGCTTAAACTGTCAAAAGCATTTGATTAGTATGTTACAGATGGAATTTAAAACTGGCAGATTAATAATGAAGAACTCCTCACGGTACCCGACTCCAATTAATGCTTCTCCTCCTTTACCTGGACCAATTCATAGTTTCCCACCACCTGACAAAATACAGCTGCTGATAAACAAACAGCTTTTCCTAGAAACAAATTAAATATTTATGCCATTCTATTACGAAGTAAACACTCCAACATTATTTTCTAGCTGTAGATCACTACCTTCACTGCAAAATTTAATTGTGCACTGTTCCCTGAAAACTGCTTAAAAGTTTGTTTTAGAAACTGTTCACAGAAGGTAATAAACCACACTTAAAGTCACATAAAACTTATGATCACTGCTCCAGCCATTTTAATACTGAAAAACAACTGTGCAGAAGTTGAACAGCCTTTGCTAAGACCACATATGCCCTTTCAGTTCCTAATTAGCTGATAATACTCCAGGTGCCTGTAATGCACAATTCAAATGCCTTGCTTACCAAAGTGTTTAGCATTCCACAAATAAGTCTTTATAGCAATTAAATCCCTTGTTGTTATTAAAATGCTTCCATACTGTTGTAATAACACAGGATAACACAACCAATGTTACTCTAATTGTGCGGCTATTCTTCGAATAATTGTGGGATTTATGAGTAATCATTGCTAAGGATACGCTACTATTCAGTACAGAGTACACAAAACCTAATAATACCTTTCAAATAAATTTGATTTATGTTACAGTATCTTTTAAGTGTGGCATGTACACTAAAATATCTTCCTGAGCCACTGAGAAGCAGTATTTTATAGGGCAGTAATTTACTGTAGCAATTCCACAGTAATTTACAAGCACAGTAATTTAAAAGTGTACGCAGACAACAAAAATCTATTTTTCTTCTCAAGATCTGAAAATATTGCTAAATATCAGGTTCTATTCAGGAGAAGATTATTATTTTTCATTTTCTCTAGAAAAGACAAATTAAGAGAGATTATTTGCTCATGGGAAACTTTCAGGGCAAACTCCAGAATGAGTCCAGATTCTCTATCAAATAAACCAGCAAGTCAAGTACCTGCATTATCTCCACAGAAATATTTAACAGCAGTGGCTTATAGTTTAGTCCAGTTCTAATCTTTTCTGCTGAAACTATGTACAATGGGAGAAATACTTCATTTATCATCAGAGTAACTCAATCTGTTACTTATGCAGTAACACATAAACCCATCATATTACTTGAGAAATTTGTCTTACTCTTACTTGAGCAAAAGTCTAGAGAGCTGCACAGCAAGGAGCTCCTACTTTCAAAAAGATTAACACTAATATTTAGAAACTGGCAGGAACTCTAAGGAAATAAATAAGACTTTCAACAAGTAACTTGACATGATCATATACTAAGTTCAACTAAGGAACAAAATTAAAAAGCAGTCACTACTAAAAAATTTCAACATAGAATCGGAACAGAAACACTTTAGGTAATCATTTAATTTTTAACTTACATATATGGAGACATTTAAAATTATTTTCACACGCAGGACTAGTCAAACCTGCAGAAGTCAATGTAGCAAGGGAGAAATACAGAGAGATTAGATCACTTCTTCCAGGCTGAATTAGCCTCAAAATTCCTTCTCCTGTAGTTAATATAATGCCCCTCCTACCCAAACCCATCCAGCCTTTAACTTTTCACTCCTGGGAGCAGCTGAGACAAGTGTCCAGGAGATCCCCACGTGTTCAGCTTCCTCCCCCGGGAGGACTGGCAAAGCTTCCAGCGTGGGACCCAAGCTGTGCTTCAGCAGCCAGGGAAAAACCAAGGACCAACTCTGGAATCAGCACCTTGAAGGGACAAACACACACATTCCTTTCAGACATCTCTGCTTGTTTCACCAGCAAGGGCTACACTTGCATTCTCATCAGCTTGGGAAGTTCCCTGCATTGCTTTAATACCATATCCATAACTGCTTGGAAAATTACATGGTTTTAAATTGCACATCTGTGATGTCCATTTATAATACAAAAGGAAAGTGTGAGGATTCTGCTAAGCAGCAAAGTATCATCTAGGAGGGGAAAAAAAAAAATGGACACAGACAACTACATTAGAAAAAGATTATTTGTAAAAATTATTCCCCAAGATATCAATATTTATACATTGCATACAAAATATAATAAATACAAACAGAGAAAGAAAGTGAAAAATCACAACAAGCTGCTACAGATAAACAAATCTGTTTATTTTTTCCTTCAGAAGACATTGGTTACTCAGGCAAAAAACTCTATTAGCAAATCACGCCAAAAAGAGAAGCCTAAATATTCCAGAGATTAATAACAGCTAAACTGTTGCTTCTGGTCTCCTGCCCAGCAAGTGCTTTTCTAAAGGAACAACAATATTACTATGCCAACCATCACTACACAGCATTGGACTCCACCTCTTCCTTTTTTAAAAGCAAATTACCCAAGCACTAAAAAACAAGACATTTACTGATTTTATTAAGTCTCAATCAGATGGACAAAGCTCACCCAAAAGGCATCAGAATCACCAAGTGAAGCCAAGCAATTCCACATTAACAACAGCATTCGGCAGCATCATAAAGGAATTTATTACAGAAAAGAAAAAGGAATCTTGGCACACAGATACAGCTCAAGACAAAACAGTAAGATAAGAACAGATGTGAAAAGCTCTTCAGAAAGATAGCTGCTCTCAACAAGTCTTTAATGGAAAATCAAATTCTTATTTAGTGCACCCAGAACACATCACTAACTACATTGTACATGAATTGACACTGTGCCTCAGGGGCAGCAGGTTCCTGCTAAATAACAACAGGATTTCCACCCAGGGCAAGGGCCTCAAATTGCACATTAAGTATCAGGTCACAGAGACTTCATTCAAACTGGGGCCTCAACGTGGGGAAAAAAGAAAATCCTCATTTTCCCAGAATGTTGAATTTGTGTTGTTTGAAAGCTGAATGTTTGTTTGCTGACTTTGATTAGAAGCTTTCCTAAAATTTTCTCACATATAGAGGTGCCGTGCACTCTACAAGCAACTTGTAGCACCCCACCACTTTTTTGCAGTATTCTTACAAAATCACAGCATACTAAATGTTTGGGTGTTTTTTTCCCCCAAACATGTAAAATTGGGAGAAAAAAAATGTTTACATAAATGATACAAGCACTTTGCATACATTGAAAGAATTTGTTTCAGCAAAGCAAATATCTGCAAACATCAGATTCCAACCCATTTCTTTACATCCAGGTATCCAGGGAATCATGTACTTTTCTTTCTTCTCTACTGTTTTATTACATGGATTCTTTAATATGTGTGGCAAGCAAGCACAATTTCATTAAACTAGTGAAGTGAAAGGCAAGAGAAACTGGTAGAGTTAGAAGGCTCAGATTAGTAATTTATGACAGCCAATCTAATCTTTTAGTGGCAAAGTAAGTTCAGAAGATTGTATGTCTGAACTTTTTCCTGATGCTTCATTAATCTACTTGCTCACATATATCTAAATTGTGCTGTCAGCATGTGCCACATCCCCAGCAGACGAATATGGGAGCAGCCCTACCTTTGCATCCACAGAAAAAATTCCACAGTGCTTGAGAGTGATCATTTGCAATGAAGAACTTCCTCATTAGCCATTTTTACCAAGCAGACACCACTTTGCCTCATCGCCAGCACCTCTGCCTGTCCACACCTTTGACTTCCCATCTTGGAGTTAAAAGATAAACAACCTTTCTCTGCCTTCCAAGCTGTCACTCTGAAAGCCACCCACGGGCAAAATCACAGCTACAGCAGGAAGTCATTAAATAAATTAAGTGCATGCCTCAACCCGTCGTTTGAATTAATGTATATAAAACATGGGCAGCAAATAATACAATTAACTGTTTAGGCACCCTTATCTTAACTTACATTTACTTGTCTAGTAATTTAAATTACTTTTTTTTTTTTTTTGTGCAGCACCTGGCAGTAATCATTAATATTATATTTAATTTGTATATGCATTACAGTATTATCCAGAAACACAAGGTGCAGGAGCAATGGAGGAGCCAAACACAACACCTTGAAAAATTTCAACCTAATTTAACCACACCGATTTTTTGGATGAAGTGCAGATCTCTGTTAGGAATCCATATGCAAGTCACTGCAACCAAGAGCTTCACACAAGAGGAACTTATTAAATGAAGGTAAAATTTACAAAGTGTAACGCAGAGTCTGAGAACACAGAAAATACTCCTTTGGGTTTTGCATTTATCAATTTAGTTGAAAACAATTAAACCTCAGAAGCTGCATGCCTAAACAACATAGTGCAATTTATTTTGATTACAGAGTTGTTTTTTCACATGTAACCCACCAGTTAATAGGCAAACCCAGAAAACCATACATCTCCTTGGTAACAGACTGAGCCCAGCTCGAGATCTGAAAAACACTTGATCCCCTCCTGTCCCTTGGCCAGGGATGGCAGCTGAAGGGACCTGGGTGCCAGCACCAAGGGTTTCATCTGGAGACAGGTGACGGTCTCTGTGCTGGTGAATGGACAGCCAGTCCTTCCCAGACCCAATCACCAGGCACTTCTCACAGTCACACCCACAAATACACACCAAAGGATTTTGTCATGGTTCCCCTGCCCTCATTCCAGTGTGGTTTGGCACATCCCACACCCCAGCCACCCCAAGGCTTGTCCAAAGGGCAGCTGCCACTTCCTGGCTTTTCCCTGTGGATCTCTGGCGCTGGCTGTTTGTGCTGCTGTGCAGTGAGTGATAGCTGATGAATATCTCCCGAACTGTACCATGTGAAACTGGATGGAAGGAACCTGTTATTGATGGCACAATACATTATAATGGAATTTTATATAGATCTTATGGATTTCTTCACCTACGAGCATTATTTCAGAGAGAGGTTTAAGCAAGAGCCAACCTGACTTTTTTTTTAATCTCTCGACTATGACAATATAATTAAGCTGTAAATGATATATCAAAGTGCCATACACAAAGATGAATTGACAGGAGTAATTTTTACTGCTCAGAAGCCTTTGGTTTCATATATCATAATATCCTGTAAAGCAAGCCCATGACATCTGCTTGACTGTAAAAGCAATAGCTGGGTACAAACCTCAATTCATCCTTCAAACAGGCATTTGTGCTCCCTGCTTATTACCACCGCTGCCTGCATTACTGCAGCTGGAACCTGCATCATTCTTTATTTCATTTCTTTATTAACTGCTTACACAAACAGAGGGGAGAATGTGCCATATTCCTGCACGACAGTGTTTCACATGAATTCTCAACAGATGTTTTGCTTCTTTTGAAGGTCCTAAAGAACAGAATTTGGCGTATTGGTGGACTTGGCAGGACTGGGTTAATGGTTGGATGCAATGATCATAGAGGTCTTTACTTAAATGATTCTCTGTCTGGCTGGGATCCAGATAGGTCTCCTCTTCTTTTTTTTTTTAACTGATTTTTTTTAGTAAACAAAAAGGAAGGGAAGATTTGTATTCAAGCTCTCACTGCTTCTCATTTCACTTCTTCTTGAGCTGGAGAGGATCTTAGTTTTGTACCTACAAGAATGAGAACCTCATTTACAGCTAGGATCCTGAGGCACTGATGTAACGCAATTATTATTATCATCACCATCACTATCAGTCCAATCAATCTGACTGTGTGCTTCTAATGAGTTTGTGTCTTAGGGCAGTTAATGTTCACGCTATTTCTTTGTGGGTTTTTGTTGTTAAATAACCATTCTTTGCTGCAAATAAATTGAAAGCTTGATCAAAAAAAAAATAAATAAATTAGTATTTAGAGAGCAACTATGAAAAATCTGATTAAAGCAAAACATTATCAAGAAGAGCAGATTGACCCAGCTCGTTTAGGGGGTGAATTGTATTTTCTGGGTTAAGAGATACGACTTGGCCAAGAGGCAATTTCTTTATATCTTTGCTTCTTCCGTAGAAGAATAAAATAATTTCCTTTAAATAAATAAATTATACAGGAAAGATTAAATACTCTCCCACAGAGGCCATGTGTAGAAGGAATGCTTGCTATTTAAATGGCTGTTTTGGCAAAACAGAAATTAGGAAGATTTGTTTCTTGTACATTCCTTTGAAATTCATTCCAATAAATCGCCCCACCTTCCTCTGACAACACCAGGGACAATCCTTCCTTGGCCATCAGATGCCAGAGAACTTCCAGCTTATAAAAAAGAACCCGAACTTAATTTGTTCTTGCCTGGTAAAATACTCAGCTACAGAAGTCGCAGTTGTGAATAATCACCATTCAACCACATGAATCAGTCCTTTGTGTATGGATTTACAGGGATAGACTCATTGTCAGCTGTGTGTTTGCAAGCTTTGCATTGAAGCCACCATATCCAAGGCAAGAATATAAAGAAAAGTGAAGGAGAAAACTTTTTCATTATCTTAGAAGACAGCCTATTACCTATATCACTTTCTCAGATATCCATCCATCCACACCTAATGAGTGCTATCATTTAGTCAGAGCACATCCATAAAGATGATTCATGGCTGCTATGCAGCCACTTGATGTTAATAGCAAAGCCGATGTCTTAAATCACAGCTGTTTCCCTATGATAGCCAAGGGGCAAGGCAATACTTTGGAAAACACAGGGAAGAATTTATTGGAGCAACTCTACAAAAGCAACATTTACAAGAAAAACGTAAAACAAAACATCAGGGTCGAAAGTACTATAACCACAGCACTAAATAGTATCAGATGCTGTACATCTGCATATGTAAAGATTGCTAAAAGTTTAGTACATCTAGGTTAAAAAACATCTGTATTCAATTTTAATTTTACCTGTAATCATTTTTTGTTGTACCACTGGCACAGTGATCTGTATAGCCTTAATAGCATGAGGCAAGTGTCATTCTTTCCTGTGTTAGTAAGCATTTCACCACAACTGAGAAGAGTAAATTTCAACAAAACTAAGTCTGATTAAGTGAAATTAAAGTCTGATTAAAGAGATTTGCTGATGTTTAATTATATTGATTAAGGAACAGATAACACAGTACGTTATGAGTACCAGTACTAAGCCAGAAAGAAACACCAAATGACTCAGTGTCTCCAGGAAAACTACTTACATCCCTCAATTTTAGCTGGTTACTAAATTCTGCTGAATCACAGAGCAAAAAGGGTTTTACAGGGCTGAGTCCTCTCTACATACACCCCACTCACAGGCAATTTGACTCAGAAACATCTAATTTAAGTAGGCTGCAGACTCTGGAGCATTAAAGAATATAATATAGCCAGGAAGGAAGGAACACATGAGTAACTTTGGCATCACACAAAAGATGACAATTAGGCACATGATACCCATCAGCTCTTGGAAATCTCTTAGCAGATTCATAGATAAAGAGATGTTGCAGCGTCGAGCTCTGTTGAGAAATGGGTGCATTTTTAACTAGAACCAACAATCCCTGACATTTCACTTGCTTTCAGCAGGGCTCCAGTTGCCTTACTCATCGCTATTAAAAACACCTAAATGAATCCAGCAGGATTTCTGAGAAAGCAGTGAATGGGCTGTGATTTTGCAAAGCACTGTCTGGTTCCTGCCTCCATTCTTCTGGCCAGTAATTTTAACAATAGAAATACTCAACTCCAGCTCCCATTAACAACCAAATGGTATTTTTATCAAGGAATAAAACGACTGCCAAAAACCGGGGGAAAAAAATACGGAGACAAGAACATGATGTGCATACACCCAAGCAAAGTGGAATAATTGCACAGATTAAGTAGGTCAACTACAGGTATAGATTTCTTTTAAGACGATCCAAAAAGGTATGAGAAATTGCATGTGAAGGCACGCTCCAAGAGAATTCCCTTCCCACATGCAAACAGGCTTGTCTTACTCAAATCAAGGGAGGCAAAACTGAAACCACCTACCCTAAGGAGCTTCCACTGGAAAGCAGGTCCTATTTCTCAACTTGCTCTCTGGAAAGTAGCTGTGGAATAACCGGAGTGACGGCCGAGCACATGTCCCACAACTACTTCTTCATGATCTTTTTGTCAGGTGATTTGTTACCAGGAGCCTGGATTGGACAGGAAATTACCTTCTTCACAAGTGCTGTCTGGTGTTTTGCATTGTGAGGAGCTGCTGTTCAAATTCAGGAATACAGCAACGCTTTCCTCACAGGGAGCTCTGAAGATTTCCGTGACTATCTTGATTTGCAATGTGATTTTCAATACAAAGCTAAGCCAGTGTATCCAAAACAAAGAGGTGACAGAAGGTCAAGAACTGCCCCGTTAAAAACAAGCCTTCCATTTCAGGAGCAAAGAGGGGATACTTTCAAAAGGAAAACAGCTCTTGGGAAGAAAATGCTGGTAACTCATAGGAACCTGTGGATCAGTTTGGTTGGTGGGTTTTGGTGGAGGACATAAGGTAACACACCAACACACATGCCAATTTCCTCCACTTACTAAATGCTCATGGAGATTTTTAATCTATAGATGTTTTCAGCTGCCAGGAGTCTTTTAACCCTCTCATTATTTTCTTCACAATTTTTAAAAAGTGATTTTTAAAACAGAGAGGATTGAATGGAATCAACGAGGCTCAAGCAGGCCATCAGAAGAACCACTCATTTCTGGAAGTACTAAAACATTAGGTTTATAATGAGAAACTGGTGCCAATCCTAAATAAATCTGAGATTTTCCACTTAACTACATACATGGCTCAAAAAGGAGGTGCTTCAGCACACAAGTTCAATAAAGCCCCTGGAAATCTGCGTTTCCCAAGCACAGGAGCACTCACAATGCCCCTGACCGATGTCAGAACCCCAGGGAGGGGTCAGCAGCAGTGGGACATTTTGTTACAAGCCAACATTAATCTGCCTGTGAACCCCAGAGTGGAAAAACACAGACTCCTGAAGGCACCTGCCTTGGGAAGGGAATGAAAAATTCAGAGCTGGGGAAAACCTCTCTCCATCACTCACAGCTCCTCTCTGAAGTAAAGCACACAGAGTCAGAGGCAGCAGAAGGAACACTCCCTCCTCCCTACCTGAGAGAAGCAGCAAGGAGACGTCGCTGTCCCCGGGATTTCTTGTTTGAAACCCCTGCATGGCAACGCTCGCACACAAACTGCTGCCACCACAGCGGGACACGAGTTTCCTGACGCTCCAAATCCTGCTTGTGTTGGCAATCCTGGCTCAGAGCCTCCAGGTGAGTGAAGAACACGATCTTACTGATAAGAATATGTATTAAATACAGAGGCACAACTTCCCATGGCTGCTGAGTTCCCTACACCCATCTCCACCCAAATACCAAAATCCGTGGATATTCAGGAACTGTAAACATGGTTTAGAGATCATTACACACATTCTTCTCTGGTCTGAATGGCAGCATTGTTAGTGCAGGAGGAAAAAGAGACTGCAAAAAACCAAAACAAACTACTGAAGAACCTGTCACTGTAAATTAATGGAGTTTTGGGACCATCCAGGAAAGTTCCTGAAGTTTCTTCCTCCTCTTTAGAATGTCATGCTTCTAATTTACTTCATTTATATTAATAAACACTGGATTACACGACTATTAATCTAGTTGAGAACTGCACTAAAGCTCACTAAATCTGTCTCTAATTATTATGATTAATGGTGCAAAATTATCAGCTTCTCAAATTAACAACCTAAAGCAACTGGTATAGGATAAAAGATATTTTCTTAGTAAAGAGGCTCCTTCGTCTTTCTAGCTAATGAAATCTTGAGCAGTCCATTCAGTAGGACTACATTCTAATTCACCATGGCTTCCTATTTACGTAGATTTGCATTGATTATGCTGCCATTATGTATTTATTTAAGATTAATTATTTTTAAATTGCATTAAAACTCTGTCTCATGCTTAGCATAACACAGCAGATATAGATCTTCAAGAGCTGGCTGCCTTGGCCTTATTCTTTTTATCTCTGTATCCAGAGGTTGTACTATATTTCTTTTTTTTTATTACTACTCTTAGTATTCACCAATACAAATTTTCAAAGGACAAGTTTTACATTTAATACCTAAGCTTTGCAAAATAGTGTCTGACACTTCAAATTAATTAACAAATTTTAAAAAATAATACTAAAGGAACAATTGTTATTGCTGCATTCCTCCATTACTTCTGTGATTACTACTCCAAAGTCTGTTACTTTATGGTGGTTTTTTGAGAATGTTAAAGCAATTTCCCCATGCAATCTAAGTTAATTAAGAGAGACCATAAGGAGAGTCTTATCAAACCCAAAAGGAAGTATCAAATATTTTCAGACCCTCAGATTTGGGTTCCTACACTGGCAGTTCTACCCAGCCATCACTGAACACAGCTAAGCCAAAGTCAACTCACAAATATGATTAGAGAAAAGAATTATGAAAATAAGAAAAAAATGGTAAACTCATTCTTTACCACCCTCAAACTAAAAAAAAACTTCTCCCACCCCTTAAAGACAAAGCATCCAGTCAGAACTGCCCTGATTTCCAAATGGGAAGACAATAAACCCTCCAAGCACCAAAACACAGTGTGAGGACTAAGGAAAGAAAGCCTTTCAATAACATTCAAATGAATGGCTGCTTCCTTTGCCACCCAAGACACACTGAAACTTCAGTGTCTTCTCTCCTAAACAAGGATTGATAGCTCTTGCTCACTGTATTTTCACCAGCAGTCTTTTTTTGCCAACATCTCTCACCAGTAAGGCTTTTATTTTTTTCCCTGTGAACTAAAAACATGAACAGCCCTGCATGGAAAATTAAGCCCTGCAGAACATAATGAGAAACTTTCCCACAGCTGCAGGAAGCCTAAGGGATTTTTCATTAAGAATTAGACTTCAAACTATATAGATATGGTCAATGCCATGGGGATGAAATGTGTGTTTCAAGAGCAGCAAAGACAACTGATGTTTCTACTTTGTCCTTCCTCATCACAATCCATTCCTAGGACAAGTGGAATATTATTTAACAATGTGCTCCTATTGCAAAGAACCAGCATCATGTCCGTGTTTTTTTATTTCTCCTGCCCTTGTCCAATGGCATTAAAGTGTGCAGTACCATTGTGACAGATGGTTTCTACTGCAGGTCTCACATTTCCACTGGGAATCTTTTGTGGGCTGTGGCACATGGGAAAACTTGCAGTATTTATTCAGCAGATCCTCCTGAAGCAGCCACTGACTGCATCCCTCCACACCACTGCCCCAAGGCAGATGCCACATATCTCACAGTCCCTCCTGTTTCCCTGTTTGTAGTAAATTTATATCAGTTCAGAGGAGCCTTTCTCTGACACAGGACTGAGAAGAAAATATGGAAGTGCTACTTTCAAATAAGGATTGAGGAGCTAACAGAACCTACAACACTGTTGGGGAAGAACTTGCTCCCACTTGAAGATTCCTCTTAAAATTTTCAAATTACATACCCAGTTTAAACAAGTTTGTGTTCATTGCTTCTGTCATCATCCGAGTTAATAACATTCATTCTTTAGCACATGTGAGTAACCAAGGCAGCAAAGATTAAAAGGGAAAGCCAATAGCTAAAACAACTGGTTTGGCAGCTGCATGGAAGGAACAGGAGTGGTTCAACCCCGAAATTCTCACATTTGAGTCTGGGAATGCCCTGCAGAGGACTGCTTAGGACACACTATTGGCTGCTGTGTGGGAAACCGAAGTACAAGACTGTTTCAACATGAGAGATACATTTGAATGCTCTTCAAAGTAATTGTGAAAGCCATGCAAAACCCACTCAGCTCTGCTTGGAAGGTTATTGGGAAATGGTAAATTACTCATCGCTGCGTGGTTTTCCTTCTGTTTCCTTGTGCGAAATGCCAGAGCTTGTAACTAACCTGGAAAATCTCAAAAATAATTCAGATACCTGAAAACCTCACCAAATGCACCCCTGACACTACTGCACTGTGATCACCCCTCTGTGAGATGAAATGTGAAGATAAAAAGTGAACAAAAACTCCTTTAAGTGAAGGAATTGCACTATATCCATAACTGGAAGATATAACTGCAATTGAGAGTGATGGGATATTGTTCTCTGCAGGTTCCTGAGTTGCAGAGGTGAGAGGGGGCATGGGGGAATGTTTCTCCTAATGCTGGAAAGCATCTCATATAATGCTGGAATTAAGCTTCATATAACCAATTTAAATATTTTAATACATTTTTTCTTTTCTTTTTCTTGGCGGATCCATTCTACAGAATATTGTTCTAACACTTTTCCTCTGGGGGAAGAGGTAAAAAGTAAATTGCCAGTTTTACTCAGAGGTAATTGGGCTTTACTTTCTTTCTGAAACTATGGTTTTCTTCCCTTACTGTATCAGCAGAACCTGGAAGAACAATTTAATCACTTCTGTGACACTCTGACTAGTCCTTTCACTTACTTTTCCTCAACTAGCAAGAAATTCACATCACACCGAAGAGTAAAACCACCTGAATTTCATCTGCTTTCATGTCTCAACAAGAAATTTCATACAACTCTATCCATCCAAAGTAACCCTGCAAAGTCTAGAGGGTTACTGATGTATTTCTTAGTGCAGACTGAATCAGCCAGAACAGACAGACCCACTTGCAGATACCCTGAAGACGAGAAAATGGCAGTTTGCTTCTGTGCATGTATAAGATAAACAGAATTTGTGAAGGTGTTCATGTGTCAAGGATATCCTAGGGCTTCATGTGACAAAAGCTCACAAAACACACTTGTGGACTGATGGCACCTACTATTTTGTATCTCTACCACTCACCTCTCCTCTGTTCCCATGAAGTTTCATTAAGGCAAGAAGAGTCAAACATGTAAGGAGAATTTTAGTAGTAGCTGATAGGGTAAAGGGGATATTGAGTTGCAAATATATTTGCCCCATTAAGACTATTTTACTAATGCCACCGTGAAAATAAGGTAATATCAGGTACCACTCCTGGAATGACATTCCTGCTCGAGATGGCTGTTAAAAATTGTCCCCAGAGCTAAAATTCACATTAGCAATTAAATTGAGGGGATATGGAACAGCAGTTTAAAGAAAAAAACATACAAATGCTGTGAAGCCCATTTAGCTCAATAAACTTCAGAGTTACTACTTTAGTCATACCAAAACCCCCTTCTTTTTTATTTTGCAACCTTTTATAAGGCATTGCCCTTATTTAGGTGCCACGCTAAAAAATATTATCAATAGATGACAATGTAGCATGCAGGCATTGCTGCTGTGAGCACCAGGTTTTGATCCAGCTCCTCAGCCTGTAATGCAGAGAATTCGGGGAAAATACAATTTACTGCAAAGACAATGTCACACTGGGTTTTGGACCTCTGAGTGAATAGGAAATATACATCCCCACCGGACTCCCAACACGTTCCATACAAAATTCTTGCTGATTGTAAAAAGAAAACCCTGATTAAAAAAAAAAAAAAAAGTCAGTCTATAAGGTTCCAAATCAATAGACTCCAACGATGTAATTGCACATGTCCATGTTCTCTACAGAAAAAAGGGTCCATTTTGTCCTCACATCTGGGAGCCAATTAAGCCACATTCAAGACACTAGAAACTGCTGTGACATACAAAGTCTAGGACCAACAAAACCTTGAAGACTTTGGAATCTGTTCACACTGAGAAAAGTCAGTGCAAAGTTTCTTTAAAAAAAAAAAACCTGCTAAATTTACATTATACAACTGTACCACGTGCCCAGTGCTGAACAAAGAGAACTGACAAATGCTCAGTGCAAGCTTCAACGCTTCACAAATAGGTATTTATTTCTGAAGACAAATTCTTGCATTATTTCCTACCTCCAGCATCATATTCTGAGGTTTAAAACACACACCTTAGGTATCCCCAAGTCAGGATGAAAGGAAGCAACACCAAAACAGACAAAAACCAAACATCTTTGAAATGGACAGAATTTGCAATTCTCCACGCAGAAAGAAAATTACAGTCCTTAAGATAGAAATTGCTTAGATAAAGGATGCAAACAGTGAAGGATGGAAAGACCTAGTAAAGAGTAAGAAATATCTCCTTGGTGGTCATAATCTGCATTTTATAAATTTGCATTCATTTGAAGTCTCACAAAAACAAGAGCCTGCTGTTGTGAGAAACTAGAGATAGGGTAATGTAGATATATTTTAAAAGAATAACAACTAATTTTTTATAACCACATTATAGCATGCAACAGAGTTTTACCTATTAGAAAAAGTTGGTGAACTGAGGATCACACAGAACAAAAGTTCCTGGCAGATATCTCCCTCTTGCCACACACAGCTTTCTCAGGTTCTCTGTTTATTTACTTTATTTTCTCTATTTTAAGCATCCTCCTGACCTGAAGTTAGACTGTGTGTTCCACCTTGAGCTGCAGATAAAGATTATGGTCCACCCACAGTGAAGTTCATAATATAATTTCTCACCAGTTAATGAGAAATAAACATTTTTGACAGAGGTAAATCACTCTTATTTTTAAAATAAGGCTCCCACAGACTGCTGAAACAATAAAGCAGAAGTTCTGCAGCATTGTTATTGCCACACTTCCAAATCACAGGTCTTCAATTCTCTGAATAAGACAATAAACATCCCCTCTCCACCACCACGAATAGTGCATTATGGAGGTTTTTTTTAGATTATTTTTTTTTTCAGAAAGCACTGATTCTTATAAAAAGCCAAGACATTTCTCAGAAATGCATTCTAAAATCCTCTCTGAGAGCTTTCACGTTCTGGAGAAGCTGCTGAAGATTCCCATGTGAGCACTATAATGCTCGAGGTGGGTGCTCTCTCCCTCCCTTCCATCATCCTGTGGGAGAAAAAGGGTGGGGACTGGTGGGGAGCGAGGGAGAAACATTTCCTGAGCATCTCTAATTACAGGCACCACTATCCTCAAAGAGAGGTTTAATTGGCCTGATTCTTATTTTAGCCTTTTCAGTTCACTCACATTTAACAATTACTGAAAGACATTATGCTGTTGGTCTTGAAATTATTTTTAGGCACCATTAGAAGCCTGGCATAGGCGAAAATTCTTAATTTAATTTGTCACAAAGAGAGCAATAAAGTTACTCAAATAAGAAAGACTCCACACTGACAGAGAGGGGAAATTGAAAGCTCATCAAGTCACACACAAAAATCTACAAATCTCCCAAGGGTGAGGAGGTGCTCAGGCTCAGACAGCTCAGGTTCACTGTGACACTCCTGCAATATCTTAGGGTATCATCAGCTTGGAAAGAAACTGCAATCTGACCTAATTCCTGCCAGGTTTGAGGTGTGGAGTGCTCCTCTACATCCCTGGGAATACCCAAAACAACCAGGCCAGGCTGGGATACCAGGAGCTGTTTCTGGGAGAGATTATGCAGGTTTTGAAGCACCAGGTAGGGTCAGCATGGCCCAGCCCTGGAGGAGATTAATTCAACACACACAAAAAATTATCCTCAAGACATCGAGCTCCACCTTCCAGAAGTGAGCTGCTCTCTAGAAGCTGAGAGTGCTGCAGAAAGCTGTACCCAAAAGCCTCAACATCATCTGCATGGAGATGATAACCTCTCCCAGAATGGCTGAAGAGAGGAGACTGAAGCAGAATATAAATCCTGGGAAACACAAAGCTCCACAAAGCACCCCAAAGTGCTACACTTCACACCAGAAAAATGCTTACTTGTGTGCTGCAAAATGCTGCTGTAATGGACAGTGGCAGAACTGAATGGGGTAATGCTGGAAAATCCTAACAAGACAGCCTTAAGCTTTGCACAGATTCAATGTACTAGCAGAAATAGTTGGGTTTGGTTTCCTGCCATCAAAATTAATACTAAAATCTAGAAGCAAATGAAAAACATGTTTATGCCAATGTCAGATAAAAGTTCTACATTTATGTCTCCAGAGGATTTTTTAATTGATTTTTTTTTTAATTAAGCCATGCTACTTTAGAGCTATAAAAGGCATCCTGAATCACTTATTTAAAAAGTCAAACTTTCTAGTGTGTCACTAAGATTGTTACAAATTGCTTAAAAAATGTTGCACATCAAAATTATCTATTCAATTAAAAAAACCCTTTCATTGTAAGAATTAAAAATTTGAGTTGTAGGTTGTTTTAAGAGAAGAATTAAAATCAAAATGTGAGTACCATAAGAAAAACAAACCGAAGAACTTCACAGTTCTTTGTTATTCAACACTCAGGTTCATGTTATTTTTGAGATAAAGTTCCACTGCAGATTTATAAAAACAGCACATTTATCTTCTGTCCATATATTTATGACATTTGGTGGCAATGCAGATTATAATCTAAGTCTGAATTTCCTCTTGCGTTTCACCAGTAAGTCCCTTCTCCTGAATCGTGGAAAGATTATCTCTAAAATCTGAATTTGCTATGACTAAGTGAAAGTTGGAGCTGTTTCTTGTTGATGAGTGAATGAAAGGCACAAATGCAGTCAGCTGGATTCAGGTCTGCACAGTTATTCTATGGCTGATCTTATCTTTAATTAATCCTCTTAGAATGAGATTTTTAGGATGTAAAAACACCACAAAAATTTTGAAGTGGAGTTTTACTTGCTAACAGACAGGGTTTGGGGTTTTTTTAGACCCTGTAATTTTTCTGCTGCTTTCTTTCTGTATTGTTATTGCCACCCTCACTTTTTTTTATATTGTGTTTACTTGTACCAATCAGATAATATATTTCTATTCCTTTCTTTATTGTTATTTTGCATGTTGCAGAAAGAAAAAACTCATAACCCTGACTTCCCTAAGCTTAGAGATTGTCCCTTATGTGTGAATAACACAAAGGGTGAAGGATACAAACAGAACAGAACCATAGAACATTTTGGGCTGGAAGGAGCCCTTAGAGGTCTAATCCAACACCCCCACAATCAGCCCACAAAGTGCATTTTGGTTAAGCACCCTGAACGAGAGTTTGAACTGTGAGCAACTAAATTCTGATTACAATCTCCAAAAACCAGGGGAAATACTACAGATTATTTGTTACAAGACAAGATAACTCACAGGATAATAAAGCAAAAAAACAAAAAACACAAACAAAAAAACCCCACAAAAATAAAACAATCCCTTTACAAAACACTCAAATTCAGGACAGATTTTTGTTCAAACCAGATGAAAACACTTACTTGGCCTTTGTTACTTTGGCATTTTCTGAAAAAACTCGAATCAAATAAAAACTTCTAAATGAATTAACAGGCAAAGTTACATGAAGCTCTGAGCAAGACAAGAAAAGCCAGCAACTGTATTATACAATGTTCAAATTAATCATTAAAAGAGGGCAACATTTAATATCTTTCCTTTGAAGTGCAGTGGTGTGGGAAAATCCCAGTGATGGAAAGCCTTGGGTAATTGCAGCGAGCAGGTGGTTTAGCCTGAGGAGCTGGAATCAGGAAGACCTTTGTATTTTCATTATTATTTCTTTGTAAGACATCAGAAGACAATGTCTTGAGTTAACACCAGGGAACTTCAAAGTGCAGGTATGGTTGTGCTGAGGAGTTAAAAACCAGTGCAGAGAACCTCAAGGACTGCCAGCAGATCCAGCAGAGGCTGCAGCCACTGGCCAGGAGGATGCTCTTACAGGAAAGCTCTCAGGAGGCTTCCAAAGACAGTTAAGCCCCAAAACATACAGTGATTAAACTGATTTTCTCTGTACATGAATAATGCTACCTCTCTGTACAGGCCTGGAAACTGCCCAGAACATCCACAGTGTTTTCTAAAACATGATGATGTGTGTGACTAATATATCTTAAATATAGTTTAGAATTTGGGAACTGAATAAAAGAGATCTATCCCTAAGAAATGAGTTACAAAAGACCACATGACACAGAGAGTCCTTTAAACTATCACTGAAAAGGTTGCATTCCTCCAGAAGTGCAAGTCACTGCACAAATGACAAAAGAGCTTCCAGCTAATGAGGGAAATATGACTGAATTTCCAAGGAGGCTTCACAATGGCTTATAGGAGATCTTCCATTAATATTTACCTCTGTGACTCAGCTCTGACAACCATTATTTCCTCAGCTTCTAGATAAAAATGAGATCCTTTCAAATGTTATCCTGCTGTATTTGGCAGCATTGTGACACTCAGGGACATTGTCTAATGTGGACTTGGCTGTGCTGGGTTAATGGATGAACTTCATGGCTTTAGAGGCCTTTGCCAGCCTAAATGAGTCTGTGCTCAGAAAATGAAAATAAAAATAAATCCCATGCAGTTTGCGATGTGTCAAATTAAAACAACTGAATATATTTAATTTCATATATAATTTTAAGGAATAAATGTAAGGAGAAGTTCTAGACTTTCACTAAGAGGAAATTTTCAGGAATTTGATGGTTATGGGTTCTCCAGCCAACTTCTCTCTGGCAGCAGAAGGGAAGTCCATTCCCAGCAACAAGCACCCAGTACACACATCTAAGGAGCATCATGGGGAGGATAAGGAATGTGTTCAAACAGTTCATTAAATTAACTTCTCTCTGCTTGCAGGCATTTTCTTAAGCTGTACAATTGCTGAAATTTAGAAACTAAGACCAGTGATTACGAAAATTTAATTTGACTTATGTGATGAAAGACAAAAAGTGTAATTTATCATACAACAGACTCTCTTTCACCCTGTGCTGTGGTCTTTTTCCTTTATCCAGGCACCCCTCAGTTAAGGAACACTGCAATTCAGTCAGCTGCTGTAGAAATACAGGTGAAAGGCAATTGCCAGAAATGATGCTGGTGGGATTTTTGATCACAAATTCAATTAGAGCAGGTGCTTTTTTTAATGCCTGTCTTCTGGGGTGCAGGGACCCAGCAGCCCAGTTTTCATTTCTGTAACAGCAAAAAACTCCAAAAGGATGAAGCAAAAATGCCACAAACCCACACCAAAGGGTAAAGAGCTGGATTTCAAAAAGCTACTTGCTATCTGGATAAAATTTGTCCTTTAAACACTTTTTTCAAATTGAAAGAGTAGACCACTAGGTCTTGCTGGTGATGCTCACCAAACCAAAAAAGCACAGTATTTCTCTGGGCAGAGGGAGACTCAGTTTATTGTGACTGCTGTTGATAACAACCAGAAAAATGCCTGTCAACCCACCAAAAAATTGAGCTCCAGCTGGACAATACTATACAGCTCTTGATAGCTCAATAAATTGCAAGGGCTGTGGCCTTCACGTGAGGAAGTCTGCAGCAGGACTGAAATGCAGTTGTGTGTGATGCCCAGTGTGAAATTCAACACAAGTACCAGGACACTTGCAGGGATAAAAGGTGACAGGAAATCTTTAAAAATAAATCCAGATTTCACCCAAACACCAACACAGCTCAAATCCATGCAAAACAACATCAACCATTAATTTTACGAGACAAAAAGCACAATGCAAATGACAGAGGAGAACAAAAACCTGGAGCACTTCTATGGTGCATCATGAGCAGAGAGCATTTGCAACACTTCAGGACATCTCTGCAAGTGGATTAGGAATTACTGTTTCATGAAGTTCCCTACTACTTCCTCTATCAACCTCTTTTGCTCCTTTGTATTTTCCCTGTACTCTCTCTGGCAGAGGCAGCCATCCATCCACACACAACACACACAGAGGCACAAAAGCCCTACAGCAGGCCAGGATGCTTTTTCCTCACTTTTGTGTATAAAAGCAGCCTTTTATTCACACTGGCATTACAAAGCAATCCAGCATTTAGTTACTCTCTTCCCAGTCCTTCTGTCATTATAACTTCAGACATGCTGGCTGATGCTATCGGCTTTAAAGACCCCGGTCCCCAGGTTGTCTGTGTGCAGTTTATAAATCTGCTTTGGATTACATTGATTTACTAATTGACCAAAACACTGGATTATACACTCTGCTGGACACTTTACACATTAAACAAAGTAACTGATAAAGACAGCATGCTCTTTGGGCTGATTTTTCTAGGATTTGATCTTTTCTAGGAACGTACATTTCAAGTCGATCCTTAAGAGCAGAAAGAAATAACATAAAAGGAAAGAAGAAGGGAAAAAACAGTCTTTGGAGGGTGTTATTTGCTACTGGAGGAAGGCTGGCAGAGGCAGCAGCAGGAGCAGGGGCTTGACTGGCAGCAGGGACCTGATCAATGCTTGCTATCATGCAATAAATGGAAATTCATTAGGTAACACCCTCAGCAGCCCAACAGAGGCGCCTGCAGGAACTGAGAAGCAAGCACCTATCCATCACATCCCTGCAAAGAGCAGTTTATCTTCCATCCCACAGAATATACATCTGTTATTAATCAATAGCTGTTAGAATTTGTGTCCCCTCTCCTCCCATTTTTACATGAGCTGGCAACTTTCCTGTGACTGAAATAACCCAATTAATCTTGCAATTTTTTATTATTTTTTTTTGGACAGGCAGATGTTTGACAATTGATCCGAACGAAGTGAGGAAAAGGAGAAGGAGTAAGTACAAAATAAAGAAGCACATGGGAAATCACGATCCAGTGCTGTAAATTGTTCATTGCTCCACCTGCTGTTGGGCTCCTTTTCCTCTGCAAATAGCATGTTCTCCATGGCTAATGCCAAACACAAAAAAATGTACCTACAGAGAGCCTCACCACACAAATCCATATCATTAAAAAGCACTAAATGGACTAAAAATGCACAAATCTGAAGGCAAGTCAGGAGACAGAACACTGATTTATGGCTTAAGCCTCTTCTCATTGGGATGTAGAAATATAAAAGACAAATGAGCAAGGATTGACACATGGGCTTAGATGCATCTTTGAAGGAGATCTCTATTGTCCAGAGAATAAAAAAAATAATGCTGCAAAAGAACACATTCTACAATGCAACTATTTCTTACCTGTATTTCAACAGTGATTGCTATTCCCAGCAGAAGGCCACATTCAGTTAATTCTTAAACATTTTGTAAAGGAAAACCAAAACCAGTCTGACTTTGCTCTTCCTCTAAGGCCTTTAAATCCAGTTTTGCAGCCTGAGTTCACCTGACACAAAACTGTGTGTCCCCAGGTGGGCCCTGCTGGGACCAGCTCACTCAGACAGTGCCTGATGTGCTCTTTCACCTGCCTGGGGTGAACAACCTGCTCCACTGGAAGGTGTCCCTGCCCGTGGTAAGGGGCTGGAATAAGGTGATCTTTAAGCTCCTTCCCAACCCACACCGTTCTGTGATTCTGTGTGACCCAGTCCCAAGGACCACAGCAGAAAGAGGGAAGGGATCTGAGTCCCCAGGCAAGTGCTCCTCTCTCCTGGCACCCACAGTGCCACCCAGCTCAGGATGCTCCCTCCAATCCATCAGCCAATTATCCTCCTGAAGCACTCTCAGAGATCAAACACATTCAATTCCTGTGGCCAGAGGTGTGGGTTTAAGTGAGCAAGAGCATTAATTGCAGTAGTCAAATTACATGTTCCACTGCAGCTAATGAAATCTGCATTTCATTAACTTTTCTCTAGGCCACCCATAAGTGAATGTTTAAATGGAAAAGAGCTGCGACTCAGGTTGGTGCACAAAGGTATTAATATAAATAGGTGATGTATTGTGAGATGCACTGCAGAACTGCTTATGAATGTAATGGCTCTGACACTGACAGCTGTTCAACAGTGGAAGGTCAAAAGGGCTTCTCTGAATTTTTAGCAGTAAGAGAAGATACTGAATTTAGTAAAGCATTTTAAATAATAACACATCCTTTTACCCTTTGATTGTTCTCCTTTAAATTATCCACAGGAATTTTCCTTTTTAAAAGCTATTTCCTTTGCACAACCATGTTGTTTATCAAGTGTATGAACTGGATATCCTAACAGCAATACTCTGCCCATCGAATCTGTTGGACTTGTACTATCAACCAAAACCTCTCTGAGCTTCATACATATCCCACAATATCAGCAATATACCGACATTAACACAAGCAGCAGCACAGTTGCATCCTAAATCTGTCATCCCTGGCTCCCCAAAGGCCTTGCAGTCCTGCCCTGCTCTACATTTAGCTCCACGCTCTCAGCGTTCCAGCCAGTGATTCAGAGGTATGAGAACAGCTTTAAAATCCCAGGACTGTAAGCAAATAAAAGCCCCATAAGACAGCAGGTTCATGACCCTTAGATCTACAGTATCTCAGCTTCTGGCCTTTTAGTCATGGGTTTGATTCTAATCTCAGCCCCACACTCCACATATTTGCATCACAAATCCTCAACACGTGCCCACAATAACAATCACTCTACAAGAGCTTGTTCTCAAACACTCCACTCCTGCATTCAGAGCACATGTCCACCCAAATCCAGCTTCAGATTCCAATTCACAAGGTGTAGTAAATGAGAATCAACCCCTGTTTGCAAACACCTAACATCTTCTGGCCAATGATTTCAGTTATGTCATTTATTATTAGCACAAGTTATTTGGCTGCTTTTTAAATATATCTTAGCAGTGTATCTCTGACTGAGAATACCAGCCTGTAAATAATGCAGCACAGACAAATTATTCCCCTGAACTGATTATTCTATGGAATGCATTGTACTTATTAATATCACTCCAGAAACAGAATTGCTTTTAATGCCTCTGAATCTCCTTATGAAGAGAGGAGTTTATACACTTTAATCTAAAACTAACTAGCAGCCAATTTAGACATCAAGACCATCCCTTTTTCAGTATGTTATATTCAAGCACAAATTCAACTTTCCCCATGCTTCAACCTTTCAAAAATACTATGGCTCCATCTAAAACGTTTTGTTAGAAAATATCACTTTTATAGCTAAGTGTGAAATGACACAGTTACTGTTAAATCCTCTGAAATCCTGCCCACTGCCCATATTAGAAAGACGTTCTTCCTCCAGTATTATGTTCTTATTTATAAGAACCACACAAAATACCACACTGCTTTTCTATACATCAGAAAGAAAACTTCACTTTCTCATTGTAAGAAAGTTGCCTCACATTAAAGGTGTATTTCAGTGACATATCCAGTATTCAGCCAGCTGAATGCCCTGGACAAATGTATGGAGATCCATTGTACACTTATCACTGCATCAAAACCCTTGTAACTATAATTACTGTTATGAATTTCTGAAACAGAAATAATAGGCTGAGGAGTTTTTTTTCCCAGAATTTGTTCCATTTGATAGCAACACAAAATTTCCTGTTGAACTTATTTTTATCATTTGTCAAAACCAGACATGACTCTCTTTGTGATTAAAAGCCACAATTAGTCTGAATTCTCTTAGAATTTATGTATTTTTTTTTCTGTTTGCCAGTATGATTATCATGTCTTTGGTTATGAGGATTTTTTTATTTCACTTCCTTTTCTTTCACTTCCTCCAAGCAAAAATATCTGCCTGATCCAAAGAATGTCAAAGACTTGAGGAGTTGAGACTTTCTACATGGGAAAACCAAAGGAGACAGAGACCCAACACCTTGCTGCAGTTTTAGGAACTGCACACACAAGGAGGGATACACACCTCTGTCACACTTTCTCCTCACTAGGGCAGCTCCTTGTCATCAAGCATGGAAAAAATTCCCTGTTCCATCCATCCTACACCCACATATTTTATATTTATCACCGCAGTATAAGATCTTTCTGTCACACTTTCAGTGGTGGTGGGTTTGCTCCACCTGTTTTATTTCCAACAAAGTAGATGAGAACCAGACTATTAGTTTTAGTTATCATGTCTAAACTCCAATGTTTGGTCAGCTCCTTCACTTCTCCCACTGACAGACTGCAAACAGACTTTAGGGCTAAAAAAAAAAAAAAAGGAAATTCTTATTTTAATTCAATTCTTCTGCAAAAAAATTTTCTGTCCAAAGAGGATATTTTTTTATTTTTTTTTTAAATACATAAAATCACCCATTTTATTTAATGGGTTAAAAATGTGGTTTATGGATAGGCTCCAGACTTGTTTCAGATTGACAGTTATCAGTAGTCTGGATATTCCTGGCAGAGGCCAAGAACAAGAACACTTTTTCAATAAATCTTTGAGATTTCTGCTGAGCAATAATCACCATTCATCGAAAAGGTGGCAGAACTTATGCAGGTGTTGGTGTTTGCCATGAAGTGACACCATTTATCCTCCCAAGAGACCTTGCTGGGGTGGTAGAATAATTAAAGGATCGTGGTAATTAAGAGATCTGCAGAAAGAAACTGAGAAATTCTGAACAGCAAAACAACTGGAGGAAGCAGAGACTGCAAAGAAAGAAAACTATCACTGCTGAGGGAGGCCTAGAGAGGAGAAATCAATGTTCTCACTGGGAGAAGAGAGATGTCATGAAAGTAAATTCTCCAGATAAATGTGTTTTAAAAGAGAGAGCAAACAATAATATATTTATAAAGATGCATATTTTATGACCACGTTTATCTCCCCACTCCGATAATGCTGTTTGGAAGTGTGTGCTACAAAGCACAGACACACAGGATGTGCAGTTTTGAAGTGCACATAATTAGCATTTTCCACCTAAAAGAACCAAAACATGAGAGATGCAGGAAACTGGGTTTTATTCCTTTATCTGTATTTTTAATAGAGTGTCCAAAGCCCTTCCCTCCAAGGGAAAGCTCTCAGCATCTCCTCTCCTCACTTTTGGGAAAGTGAGGATGAAAATTGATGAGGCTGCACGCTAATAACTTACTCCTTCTTATATGGTCACAAATCTCACTGTAAAAAGCAATTCTGACTGCAAGTGGCTTGAAGAGGCACAGAAAGTTAGTTAGGTGAAGTGGAAAACACCCTGGGAAAGGATGTAAGCAATGTCAGACCAATGTAATTGTCGCTTTTATAAAATCTTTAAGAATCCCCTGGTCCAATTCCGAGCACAGGTGGTTGGATTTGAAAGTGTCTCCAAAATGAGATTCTGGTAATCACTGAGCTAGAAGGAATGAAATGGAGGAGATTTCTGAGCTGGGACAAATAGATTTCATTCATCTGGACAGTCTATACTCAAAGACCAAGTAATTCTGTATAAAATGCTACCTGCTTAATTCTAAAATGTATTTCTTCCTGTCTATGGAGTTGCACTCTGCAGAATATTTTCAAGACTGTGTGCAGACCAGCAAACCCAAACTCCACGTAGTGCTGTCTATGCCTCATTTCCCAATTTAAAGTTCATTTTTACTGATTCCAACCTCCTGAATTGATTAGGCAGACTCAACAAATAATGTCCTACAGCATGAAGTCTTATTTTGAAAGTTAATTTACACAATTAAACACAAAACCTAATAGTCAAAATTTCCACATGCTGAAAAAATTACTCATTAAAATTATTCAAGTAAAAGCAATTGCAGGAGTTTCCAGGGGTGGGGGGAGGACCAAAAAAACAAACAACAAAAACCCAAAAAAAACCAACCAACTCAACTCCTTAGAAAATTAGAAGCTGCATTTGTGTTTCCAGCTGGGAATCAAAACTGTAACAAGCCAAATAAAATCCTTCAACTGCTTACTCACGGCTAATTGGTAAATACCATTACCGACTTAAAATGAAGTAACTCTGTACTTTTTTATTTTAAACTGTGAATCTGAACTGCTGCTGTGTCTGATCTATCAAGTAAAGATACTTTGTATTCCAACTGGGCTAAATCTAACCCAAAAGAGATGCAGCTTTACAGTACATACTAATATAGATATATATATTTAATACAGATATATTAGTATGTACTGGCCCTAGTTTCACACATAAAAGTTGCTTCACCTGACAAACCAGGGGCTGTGTTTGGTGCTGGAGCTAAGCTTACCCAAAACTTCTGGTAGTGGGAGGAAAGTACCAAACAACAGGAAGTCAAGGGTAAGGAAATTTAAAAATAAAGATGTTTTTTCAACACAGAAATGGATGCTTCGCAATATGGGCACATAAAATCACTGATATCTAGATACACCCAGCCTGTTTGACAGTCTCCTGGGAAAATAATCCCAGCTATGAATGGCAATGAGGACAATCATTTTTATTGTTAAAGGATTTGGAGCCATTAATAGCCATTCACTATTCTTACTGTTCTCATTTTCAGTCTTTAGCCTCTAGTACGACAGAAATTCAGTAAGCTTCTCCTCCCAAATAAAATCCTATCTACCCCTCTGTAGATGCATGACCACATTCTGACAGGAGTCCCAAGCCATCACTCTTTAATCACATAACAGCATCAAGCTTTCATTCTGTCAAATTTATGTTTCAGACCTTTTCAAAACATGCCCTAGTGGTCACCAGCTGGTTAAACCCAGAGAGCAGCCTGGGCTCCATCTACCCAGGGCTGCCAGGGTGTGAGGCTGAGCAAGGGAACTGCACACACCCAGCTGCTGAGCATGGGATGTGTGCGATTGCTCAGCCTCCAAGGGGACCAACTCTGTTTCTTTTCTAAGAGAGCCTTTATCCTCCAGGAGAAGCTGAACAGGAGCACTGGCCACCCCTCCTGCAGGCTGAGGGCAGCAGGTGTGCAGGGTGTGAGGTTCCATCCTTGGAGCATCGCTCAGCTCCTCTCCCTCCGGAGCTGTCCCTGCAGCCCGCAGGCAGCTGCCAAACACCATCCCATCCCTCCAGAGGAAACACAGGCAAACTCATTTTATCCTCACACACAAGCCAGGCTCACCCCTGCCCACAGGCCCTTGGAAGGCCCAGCACCAAGCTCTGCTTTGCAGGGAGGTGAAGTTTTCTCTGGAGTGGGAGCACTACAGGGAGCTCGGGATCATCCTCCCCATCGTGCCTGGGCTTCCCTGGCCGGTCCCAAGAGCTTAAACTCCAGCAGCTGAGGGCAGCTCGAACCTGCCTATTGACAATTTACAGATGTTTTGCTCACCTAATTTGTTCCACTATTCACAAAAGCATGCAGTTACCTTAGCAACTACTACATTATATTTTATCTCCAAGCTGCAGAGCTTTTTCTTTCCTAAAAACAAACCCCACAAGTCTACTGATACCACGTGTAGCCTTTGATATTAGTCCTAGACATTTCAGGAAAGAAAAATAGGCACAAGTGTAATGAAAATAACAGTCTCACTTCTAAAATCTATTTAAGTTTTCCATTTATGAACAGATTTTCTCCGTAGATTTGTTTTATTTGACTCCTTTTTGTGTTTGCTATTTTTCTGTGGGTTACAATTTGCATAAAGGAAATTAAGAGGACAAGGAGGAAGACCTGTTTTGATATAAGGAACGAGCTGGAATCCTGAGAGAAGACATATTAAAGAATAAAGGCATATCTTGAAAATTGCTGCAGGAAGAAACAAATGCCCTTAGGCCACTGACTTCTAAGTCTCCTAATGAATGGACATCTAGAATGAAAACATATCTATTTTTATATGACCAACAGAATGCTGAAGGTTTTTCTAAAGTGAAAGACGTTTCTCTATGAACATATCTTAAAAAAAAAAAAGAATAATTATACTTGGGAAATAGTTATAGTTGGTTATGCACCAGCATTGCTCCTGAGCACCACAGCTTCCTGCACCACGTGAATTTGCATTCCAGTGAAACAAATCTGTTTCGTTGTCATTGTGTCATATGAAATGATTGGAGACATGTACACAAACACTGAGCAACCTGGGACCTGCACCCTGCCTGCTGCCAGAGGAACCAGCCTGGCATCTAGACATGACTTCCACTTCTTGAAATGTTCCTGTGCTGCTGCATTGCACAGACAGGGGGGGAGGGAAATGGAGAGTTTTTGTCCAAAAGGAATATATTTTTGAGGACATAATTTGGTTTCACTTTAATCAGCCAAAAAGCACAGCCTGCATTTTCTCGTAGCTGTAAAAAATTATTAAGCTTTATCTTCAGGGATAACTAAAGTCAGTAAACATGTTGGGTCTTCTGATTTAAGCAGCTTACTGATTCAAATCCATAGATCAGTGCTTATACTCAATTGCAAATATATTATTTTAACTACCTTTGAAGTTAGGAATAATCTTAAATACTGTCTTGAGTTCATACTTTAATACAATAACTTCTGCAAAGGTCTTGTACAACAGTGTGTGATAACCTTTTATAGCTGTGACAGGATGTTTGATTTCCAGCTCCCTGCTCTACAGTGCCCATTTGTGCATATTTAAATACACCAGAGAATGGAGCTTCTGCTTTCTGCAAAAGTTGGATACCTTTCAAAGGTTAATTTTCCCATTAAAGATAGATAAAATAAAATGCAGCTGGACAAAGAATTTTTCTGGCCTTACTTTTTTTCAAAGGAAGTTTTTTTTTAATCAAAAAAGCACAGTATCTTTACAAAGTAATAAAACTTTGCGGGAAGCCATCAGTACCAAGTTCAATCCAAACTGACAATTTTAATTGAAGTTAATTAAAGTGTATGGAAGGTATGGAAGTAATCTAGCATCCAGTTATTAATCTTCCTACAAATCTCACTGAGGATGGGTCTGGGTACTTTAGCTCTACATGGTTTTCCAGTTTGCTGACCCTGCAAGTTTTCTCCTGCCAGTTCAGACCCCAGTACAGCAAATTCAGGCCACCTGATAGTTTGTTTTTTTCTTTATTACCCTCAAAAATCCTTGGGTGGGTCCACTGCCTCTGACTCTGTGGCCACCAGGTTGCAAACACCTCTGCCAGCTCCAAGTCCCTGCCTCATTTCAGCTTCCCCCTCTCTGCTCTGTCCCCCTGGAGCACCTGAAGCTCAGCAGGGCTCTGAACCTGCTCCTTCTGCAGTGCTGGAGAAAGGCACCGAGGCTGCCCTGCCAGGATTACCTCCCCATCTCAGCACCTGGGGCTTCCCAAAGCCTCCTGACTACTTCTGAAACCACAGCAGCTCTTGAATGAGGATTTATAATTTAGTTTTGTTTAATAACAGATACAACTGTGACCTTTCCATTTATCACCTGCCTTCCTATACCCACCACTCTGTTCTGCCCTGAACACCACGATTTGCTCTGACCAGAGGTTTTAGAGGAAGACACTGAATTCCTGTCTGCTGGTGTCTATTGAAAATTGTGTTACACACTTTGTATCACCCCCTAATTCACCCTGTTACAATATGCAGTGCTCTACCCCAAGCACAGATGCAAAATAACTAACTACACAGAACATTAATACCACTTTGTCAACTTATCCTTTACCTACATCCCTTTCAGCCAGGGAGATGCAGAATGAAATGTTACAGATAGGTAAGGCTTTATAAATTCATTCTGTTTTTTCTGCATTAACATTTATTTAACTAAGTGAATAATTCGATGTAGTTAAAAGGCAGCAGGAAACCACAGTAATGCCAACACAGCATTGAAATGCCTCAGCACTTGTTCCATCCTTTCTCTTACACCACTTAGCAGACAGAGCAAACCTCCCCTCCTCGAGCTTCACAAAGAAGCGCTACAGCTTTGATCAGCGATATTAAAATTGCACATTCCAGTTTAGTGTGGATGAGTTTCAGTGTTGTGGGAGAAGACTCACAATGTGTGCGACAACAACTTGTCTGGGCTGCACACAGGCGCGACCAGCACATGTGAAATGAGTTACAGAAATGATATGAATTAATAGACTACTGTAATTTATGCCACTCGTTCTCTTGGCATAATGCAGCACCATGCCAGCCATTAAAATTCATAAAAACAATTCATCGCTTTTTAATTTTTACATATTTATGAGCACTCATTTGAAATGAAAATTATTTTCTTATTGACACTTTCTTCCATCTTGACAAAAAAAAAAGAACAATTTTGAACATTAAAGCCTAATGACTTCAATATGTTTTGCAGATATTAATCATACTTGGAATGCCACAAAAATGAAGAGACATTTACCCAAATCCAAAATACAGCAATCAATTAATTAAGACACCTAATCCAAAGCCAATAAACCAAGCAGCAAATGCGGTGATGTAATTATAGCTGTTTTAGCACCTTTGCCTATTAAGAATATTTGAACAACAAAATAAAAATTAATGGCAACCTCAGCTGCTAACATAAACAGAAACAACTTTCATTTTAAAAGAAAGCCGATGTATTTTCTTAGGTTAAAATGCACAAAGCGTATCCTGTAATATCCACATCACCTTTATTTAGAGCAATCAACTTTCTTTACACTACTGTATATGAGATGGCAGACAAGAGACTGTTTAGTGAATTAGCACACAACTTAAAATGACTGAACTTTACAAACCACTTCATCAGAGAGAGGGAAAGTCCTCCCTCTGTCTTGCAAAATAAACACAAAGTTGCAACATAAAAATTGGGAGAGACATGAAAGGCACAGGAGCACTCTGACAGGGTAAATTATTTGTATTCATACTAGCATTCATCTAAATTTATCCAGAACGATTCTTTGGTAACTTTTTTGCTCATCATTAGATGGATGTGACAAGAGGAGATGGATTCTGGAATTGCAGCTTTGGAGAACACAAACTGACCCTCACCTGTCTTCTGGGGGAGGGAGGAGAAGATCGAAAAGGGAAAGAGAAGAGGAAAAACTAACAGCCACCTGGAATAGAAAAGCAGCTTTTCCTCAACACTTCAAAAAACACAATCCATAACTTCTCATCAGCTCTGTTAATGCAGGGAGCCTGTCCAGCCTGCTCTGAAGATTTTAAAACACCCCTGGTGCCCATTAGCATTCTCCTGCAGCACCACCTCTGCAACTGTGTTTTGTTCTGATGCACTGGACAGAGCTTGGTAATGACAAGAATTCAGGAGGACCGGTCTGAATCTGTGTCCCCGGCTCTCAGCGTGGCAGAAGCAGAGCTCTGCAGGTCCCTGCTGTGTTCTCACGCTGCCTGCAGCCCCAAGCAGTGCTGAGGAAACAGCACCGTGTCCTGCCATCCCCAAGCACACATTTCTTCTTTTACCCACCACTTTGGACCACATATTCCTGCTCCTGCTCCAAGGACACACTGAGCTGGAAATCAAGCTCAGCATCGCTCGCTACTTCAGCGGCACATGGGTTTTAAGCAGATTTCTCACGTATTTACGTAAGGGTTTTAAAATGTGCTGTTATAAAAACCCAGATGGATGAAGTTTTCAAAATAAAGCAGATGATAAAACTGCACTGATTGTTTGATAAAATATTGACATTTCCACACCCAAAATTTGTGAAGCGCTTGGGAGTTTCCATAACTGTTACAGAGCTAGAAAAAGAACCTAACAACAACAAAAGCAAACAATTTTTATTCATTTTACTCTCTTCATATAGGTACATATCTTATCAAATTGGGCCTGGAACTCTGATCAATGCCTTTCAAAAGTTTTCTACACAAGAAATAGTTAAATGCCAAGTAGTAAAACAAGTATTTAAAAGGATTTTTAGACAAAAAATTATTACCGGGATTGTCGGGAGGATATATCTCTATTTTCAGAGTGATTGTGCATATTTCCCTTTGCTTTGAGAAAAAGAGGATCATTAACATCTAAATTGAAGTAAATGAGACCAATTTCGACTCTGAAGGGCCTGCAAAGCAGGAAACATGATCCAGCATCCAGCAAACCGGCAAATCAAGTCTGTTATCAGCACCTCTTGAATAAAACTCTGTGTAATGTTGTGTACCCAGCACACAAGGCTTTTCTCAAGAGAGGCACAGCCCACAGTGACCTTTGAACAGCCAAGTAGGTGTTAGAATAAAAACAGCCTTGAGATGCTCGGGTTTGTAGTAACTTTACATTTACAAGGTGTATGTCAGCACTGGCGGTGTTTTAGGAGGCTTAGGAGATCCCTGCATTGTTAAAAATAACACGGAGCAGTTCACTCCTTACAGGACTCACAGAACCTGAAATAATCTTGAACCCGACACAAAGTGTGACTCAAGAGGAAAAACTGCAGAAGGGTGAAAAAAGGGTTTTCATTTTCACAGACTCCATCCAGCCACAAACATCTCACATCCTGAGAGTCGAAGGAGCGTGGGATCCTGCAGGGACACGTGGAGCAGGGCTCCATGACAACAGATCCCTGACATCCCTGTTAGGATCCAGATGTGTCACCTGAGGCTCAGATTTAGAAAAAAATCCTCTCAATCATGCACCTGTCCTCCTCACAGACAGGTGCCACTCGGTGCAGCTGAGTGGAGCCTCAGCACTTTCATATATCACACATTAGCTCTGAGCTGTAACTGCAGGGTGAGTCCCTGTGGAATAATCTCTTCTGTGAGCACTTGCAAAAGTGCCTTGGGTAGGATTAGCTTCTGGCTCTGAACAGGGAAAGAGAACAAAAATCTTTTGCCTGGGAAAGGGACTGTAAAATACTTATCTGTTTGTTATTCTTGCTCTTAGAATCTTCCCATTTGTAGTTTACACTTTTATTACTGTATCAAAACATGGAAGATAAAAGTTGAATGCCAGCTGCAGCCAGGTTCATAATGAATAACACTTCAGAGCCCTGATGAGTGTTTAACGCTCCCCTAATGCAGGCAGTGCACAACAATCATCTCTATAATCAGGTTATGAAGATTCTTTGGCAAAGTCCCCTCTCTCTTCCCTCCCCTCCAACACAACAAACAGCCAGGCTGCCTCAAAAATTAGGAAGGGAAGGACACACCAACATTTCTACCACACAGATTTAAAAAACATATTTCAAACTTCAAATAGTGCTGGGGATCTGTGAGAAAAAAAATGGGGAAAAAATCTGAAGAGTAAGACTGCAATATGCTTTTATATTTTTTACACCCTGGTATTGCCAACAGCAAGATTAAACTGTAAGAAAGAATGACAAGCTAAGGCTTTGTCATTTGTGTGATACGTGCAACAATGGAAATAGCAAAGGAGTTGTTTTTCTTTCTATTGTCTAAGACTTGGTTAAGGGGGTAAAAGCACATGGGTGGAAACACTGGAATGTCTTTGTTCACTGGTGGTGTGGCAGCCAAGGAGAGCTGCACAGGCCTGGATGGGGATGGAGGGAAGTGTTCACATCGGACAGGGCTTGGAGCAGCCTGGTCTGGGTGTTCCTGCCCACGGCAGGGGGTGGAACGGGATGAGCTTCAAGGTCCCTCCCAACCCAAACCTGTCCATGGTTCTATATTCATTTGAGTGCTACAATCTCTTCTTCCCCAAGTATGACATTTCGGGAAATAAACCAGCCAAATAAGGATTAGCATCTCTTATTTTTTTTATTTTGTTTTTGGTAGTATCTACTTTGGAAACTTCAGACTATTCAAAATATTTACAGTTCACCATGTTTCACAACTGGACAGCAAATGCTGTGCAATCACACAGAGGCCTTCGTTATCATTGATTTTTCCTCTTTCTCTTTTCTCCACATTCATTAAGCCTTTCATTCTTTATCGGAAATGCATAGAGAGGATGGGAATCCTTACTCCAGAAAAAACACTTTATTGTTGCTTCTTTCAGAATTTTAATTGTCTTTTCCAAAGTTAAAAACCATTTATTGTTTTAAATTTGGGGTTAATTATGTATTGGATGAAGACTGAATCATCCCTCTAAATTCTGTGCAGTCTCTGGGCTTCTACCAAAAAAATAAAATAATTTAAACATATTTTATTTTCTTTAATGCATGAACCATTATTAATCATAAAATCACAGAACTGTAGAATGGTTTGGGTTGGAAGGGATGTTAAAGCCCATCTAGTTCCACCCCCCAGCCATGTGCAGGGACACCTTCCACTGGACCAGGTCTTTGGCAATATAAGCACAGGAAGGAAGTTAAGAATACAGCATTTCACCATTCCACCCTTCATCTTTTGTCTGATATTTAATACCCACAAAATGAACTATTTCTGTAAGCAGGAAGTCCTTACCAAAGGAAGTGTCCAACTCCCAGCTGGGTTTTTTCAGAACTAGCTGCAAATGTCATTTTTGCAGTTAACCAAGCAGAGCATTCCAGCTCAGCTGAGAACCCTCTGCAAATGCAGTGAATGGAAACAGCAGCACAAAACCAGGCGTTCTGTAAACACTTACTACCAAAATAAACACATTTCTGCTGCTTACTGGTAGACAGCAAGGTGAGAGCAGCATCCTAAGGCAGGCAGAAAAAAGGGGGTTTCCTACATAGGGAGGGTTACTGCATCTTCTGCTCGAAGGTTTTGAGATGCCAGTCATTGATTTCTGAGCAGGGATGGAATCCCCAGTGGGGATGGGACCAAACCCATCATTCCCAGGTATTTCCATATCCTGCCAGCACTCACACTGCTGCACTGATGCTCCTGACAGATTCCTGGTGATCTATTAGCAGTTTACTCCTGCTGACTAAATGCAAGGCAACCAGACAGCAATGCAAATTAGTAAGCAGGAAGAATCATTAGAAATTTAATTCATTATGGGAAGGAAGACAATAATTTCAAATAGAACTAATAAGTAGTTAAAAAGACATTTTCACTGTGTCCTAATTTCAGTTAATTACAAAAAGACAAACTGTCTAGAAATACTAAATTTTGACTGGAGAAAGGGAAGCTTTAATAATGGGTAAAGGCAACATCTGCAGGATGTTGAGCTTTTTTTACAAAAGAGTGACCTTATTAAGAAAAAAGTGCATTCATATTCATATGGAAGTTTAAATCTGCCTTTAATGATTTAAGACTAAAAGCTAATGGGCACAAAGCTGGGTATATAAAATACAGTAATTATACAGTTATAATTATACAGAAAATGACTAATATGATAATGTTTGTGTTTAATAACATGATGCAGATACACTGTCACAATGGCCTTAGTAAATCAAGCACAGGCTTCTCTAAATTATTTCTCTTTGGCTCCTTCTCCCTCACCACCCAACAGCTCTGCAGAGCCCCAGCATCACTGACTGCAGCTGAAAACATCAGTTACTCTTGCATGAAATTGAACTTTATGAAGAATAGGAAGTTACTGATGATCTCCAAATTCAGAAGCATAATAGAAATGCTTATCTTTATACTTGGCATAATTTAAACATTTATACACTAGTAATTTAAAATGGCTGCAATGCCTCATGGTTACGGGGTTTACAAACGATAACTGAACAACCCAGGAACATTTAAAATTCTGCTTTTTCAAATGGGCCATCTCAGCATTCTGCTGCTATTCTGCTCCATGGAATATAGGGATTTAATTTTCTCCTATTACAGTAAGCAATCATGCCTCTATCAGTTTTCCATCTTCACAACAGATGTGCATATTCAAAAACCTAAACATTCACTTCCCAAAACAAAAACCAAAGTCAAACCAAGACAAAACAGAAAATATGGCCAATTATAACTTTTAGCCCATATATGCCATAAAAAAACAGAAAACAAGAAAACATGGTTGCTATAAACAGCCTGTCAAACAGAAGCATTCCAATAGGAAAAACATGACCTTCTCTTTAATATATACAATTAACTTGCCTTTCTTAAATGAATGTTTCAGTATTAAATTTTGTATTTAATAATGTATTTCAGGATTGAAACAGACAATTTTTAAAATTATTCTTTTATATTTCTGTTTTGTTTTTGTTTGTTTCCCTGGAAAGCCAAACATGGATCAGTGGGTGGACTGGATATTTCCACATACAATTGTAAATGAGAAATACAAACAAGATAAAATGAATTAAATGAAATGCAGACAATTCTGCTGCAGCCTTTAAGAGGAAAGAATTCAAACAGAATATGATTGTCAGGACAAATTTGTTAAATAGATTTAGCAAAAATTTAGCAAAAACAAACATGTACGTTTGTGCTTATAATGCCTGTAATCTGTTGAAGTATATTACTGCAAGTCAGGAACAGTTTTAAAGCTTGGGTTCAGTTCAAACCCTCATTCTCTGAGATTTGTGTTTGCTTATCAGCTAAGGATTTCCATAAAGGAAAACAAGATGACCATCACAATATTTCAGCTGGCTATTTCACATCTGGTCAGAAATAATTTAAAGACACCAGCTGGGTTCCATCGCCCCCACTCAGGACCTGTCTGCACTCAGAGGCAGAGAGGATGAAATGCCTGAACACAGCCAGAGTCCCACAGTCAAAATATTAAATAAATATATAAATGAACACTAAAAAAACCCCTACAAACTCCACTTTTTAAAAGCCTGAGCTTTAAAGACTGAGATTTGATTTGGACTGAACTCAATTACTCAGACTTTAGCAGAGTTGTTCTGCAAACTGAGGCTGCTGCATTTTTAAAACTCTGACAAGTATCTATATACATGAGCCTGCTTCATCAGCAATTTTGTTTCTTTTCCTAGGATGCTGAACTCTGCTGAAAGAAGCCTCATTCCAAGACTTCAGCATACAGAAAACTCCAATTCACTTGCTCCCAAGGCAGTTTATTTACTAAAGTCTGGTAAAAAAATTAAACAATAAATTATATCTGAGTACAAGTTCATGATTGGGTTTAAACAAACATCTGCTTCTGAGACAACAGAAAATCCTTTTTTTTTTTTTTAAACATCTCTTTAGAAATATGAAGGTGATTTTTCTTTCCTGGATCTTTTAGCTTTGCTGTAATTGCAATAAAAGATGCAATCCAGCTCAAATGGCTGCAGCTGACACCAAACTCAGGGGGGAAAACAAAAGGAACAATCCAAGTTTCTTAAACCCAACAGCTGAAAAACAGATAAAAGCCAGGTTTTACTGGACCTTATCCTCATTCATTTGGAGCACAGCAGGAATCATCCACACTGCAGAACTGGGCACAGACCTTAAATCCAGCAAAAATGGTTCCTTTTGGTCTGCATTAAAGACAAAGCAACAGACAGAAATAAAGCTACAATTTTACATAAATAAAAGAAACCAGGGAACACAATATCCTGAGGCTACATATATCTAGATACCAAGAGTCCTTTTGGTCTCAGAATTACTTTGATTTTTCTCTTGCTTTTGGGTATATCTAAAGGAAAAAAAACAAAACACCTCTTCCACCTTAGCAAACTGTTCAGGAAACATTTGTTGGCCAAGGTGGATGGCTGGAGAAATAACATTATTGCCTGTGGATGTACCACTAACCTCCCATGTTAGGAGTACAACCATGTATTGGAAAGGCAAAACACATAAATCCTAAGTTTTTTAAAGGTGAATTCAGTAATAAGCTAAGGGCATAAACAAGGGTGAACTTTAACCACTGCTCTTGTGTGTGCAAGCACAGAACATGTGCACCAAGGTGTTGTGCAAGCCTCCCTTGCTGTCCTGCTCCTTTGTCACTGTCCTGATCTCTGGGAGGGGCCCAGGGTGGGCAGAGAGCGTGTTCTGAGTGCTCCTGATTTCTGGAAAATGGCTGTAGGCAGAGCCAGAGCACTGCTCTGCCTGTGCATGCACACACTCCCACCCACCTGCAGCCCTCCCAGTGCCATGGGTTTCAGGTCACACATCAGTGAACTCCTGTGCTTGCACCACCATGCAAGGCTGGGGCAGGATTTCCAGGTGTGGAACCTGCAACCTCTGATCTGCAGCTGAAGAGTGCAGTGGTGAGTGACAGACTGCTTCATGGACCCTTGAGAATCCCTGAAAGATGCCAAGAGCCACCTTCAGCAGAGCCAGATGTCAGCACCTGCTGTTTGCTGACTCCAAGACATCCATGACCACACTGGAGGATACAGCTTACCTTAAACATACAAAATGTAATGATATCAAAACAAACAAAACAATACACTGCATTTCCAACCCAAATTTCAGCTTTCACACTTAAGAAAGACTGTATTTGGGATAATATTTGATTAAAGTAAATTTAGGGGGCTAGATCTTTTTCCCCAAGATGTTGAAATCTTACAATACCTAGAATTTTCATGAGTCAAATACCAAATCATTATGCTAGATAAATTTCCATCCTCATTTTTTAAATAAATAAATTAATTAAATAAAATTAATAAAAACAAACAAACCAACCTACAAAACCCTCCCAAAATAATCCCTGCAAACACTCGAGAATTCATGTACAAATCAAACAGATATCTGTGTTATAAAAGGAGCTGGAATGCCAAAAAGCAGAATAAGAAACAGCACTGAAGTGACACACTGGGAACCTTTCACTTCTGGATCACCTCTGGACTGTGCTTAGAGCTACTCAGACTGACACTGGAAATTAAAGCACAAGGTAAAAGCAGAAGTGTTCATTTTGCTGCTGTACACCGGGCACTGAAGGAACTAATCCCTCCCTCACCCAGAAACCTGCCCTGAAACTTCCACATGGCATGGGATGGAGGGAACAAACATAATTACATCCAGACTCACATTCCAACCTGGTTTATAACCCTGTCATTAGTACATTGCCTGCAGCATTTTGGGTGTATGGCCAACTGGGGGTTGGAAAAGTCTCTCCTGAAACAAGAACACCCTGGGGAAGGTGGAAACCTCCTCCCTGATTTGAGGCTTCCATCAGTGCAGTGGGAAGTGGCTGGTGCTGCCAGGTTTCCTAACTGACCACAACTGCAGCACAAATGTTTTCTGGGAAAATTATCACATTCACTTTGCTGCTCATTCTTTCCCAACCTTTCCCTTCCCATCCTTCATAGAGTTTTATACATCCTCTTGATTTTCAGCTCAGTTCAAACCCCACTGTTTAGAAAAGCTTCCTTTTGCACAGAAGACCTTGGTTTTTTTCTATTTCATTTGAACACTCTGCTGTTAGAAATGAGCCAATTAAGCCCACAAAGGCACTTGTCAGTAGTCCTTGAGATATCGATATAGTATTTACCTTCCTAAGATAAAGTCACTTGAGAACTATTGAGGGAGTTTAACCCTGCACTGCCTGCAGAGCACAGGCAGCTCCTGCTGCTCATCTCAAACGAGACTTGAGGCTAAAAAGTGAAACAAGTGACTTGCACAAAGCAAGACAAGGGGCAACTCAAGCCTACAGAGAAAATCTTGTTCAACCAAAAATTGAGAGAGGTCCTTCTTTCTTAGCCCATCTGTGGCTTTGAGTCTCCCGAGCACAAGGTGGTGTTGAGCTTTAATGGGTGCAAGCAGCCACTTTACTCTCTCCCTGCCAAAGAGCCTCTCCCTGCACACAAACATCCCAAAATTCAGTGGCAGACATCTATTGTTAGAGCAGACACCATACTATAGCAAGCACAGATTCCCTCCAAAGCAAAAGCCAATTAATTGCATGTCTTACAATTTGTTAAAAAGAAACAAACAAAAAAATAAAAAAATCCCAAAGTTTAATTGCTTTTTAATATAAAATCTTTACACTTTTTCAGATGATTAGGTTATTTCACAGCTTATTATTAAACATTTCCTGTTATCATTAACTGAAAGTTAATAGTTTTCTGGTGTGGTGGCTGGAGTGTAGTAACTGCAGTGACACACCAACATGAATTTTAAGTTGCTGCATATGGCAGCAGTACAAATCTGACCTGCCAGCCAGAAACAATAGACAGAAAATTCCAAGTATAGGAAAATTAGAGCTTACATTGTTCAAGGTATTGAGCTTCCCTTTGTCACCAAAATAAATGGTAGAACACATAAATGGCAGAACTTTCCTGGAGTACAAGGCCTAAATTAAATGGCTAAAGGGTAACTGCAGGTCTGGGTTCAGAAGCTGTTGGAAGCTTTTAGAGAGAACTGGGCATTTCAATGATTCTTTTTCCCTGTGAAAACTGCACACATTTCATACATTTCACTCTTTTTTAGAAAATGAAAGCAGACAAAAAAAGTATTATTCAAGTTCTGCTAGGGCTCTTCAGAGAACACAAAACTGAGGATGGTGCAGTGTTTTACATTTTGCTGAGAGAGCTCTGCAGTCAGATGAAGATGCCACCTCGGTCCTGCTCTGTAAAGTGAACGCAGATACAAACTTTGATTTAGACATTCAGTCCTACGTGAAAACATTTAAGTCAGAACTTGCCACAGAAATCCTTCAGAAACCACACTATTGCTCCATGTCCTTGAAACAGCCACAGCTGTCTGCCTCACTGAGGTCCATCCCAAAAAAACACCTGATGCTCACACAACACGTTTTGTCTCTGTGTGCTCTTAATAGGCTTCCGTTTACCTGCTGGAGTGCAACCTGTCAGCTTGGCCACCTCACATGCCTGCAAGCCTCAATGGTATTTGTTTCTTTCCCTTTTGTTCCAAGGCAGGCTGAGTAAAGTCAGCCAGGAGGATTCAAGCATCAATACACCACGGGCAGATACCCTCAGAGAGAGCAATTTCCTGCCGAAGAGTTGGCAACAGCCACCACAAGCTGCCCCTCTGAAATCAGCTTTGTCCTACTTGGCTGAGTTTACTTTGTCAATAAGAGGTCACAGTCCCGTGCACAGAGTTTGAGAAACTTCAGATGCAGTGTATGGTAACACATGGTGAAGAGAAGATGAGAATTTAAGTAAAACTACCGAGCAGGAAGGGACAGAGGTGTTTCCATCCCTTGCTGTAACTGGGAGGAAAGCACAGCATTTCTCAAGGGTGTTCCTGGGAGTCTCCTGTACAGGGCTCCTCCTAAGCCCGTGGTACAGCTTTACAAACCTCCTTCATTTTAATATCCACACACCACCACAGTGCTTGGCACTGAGACTGGCTGCACCGTATCTGCATTGAGCCAGCAGCACTCATTTGTCTCAGCACCACACAAATTCCCTCCTGGCTTCAGACCTTTGGAGGGAAAGCACCAAGTGCTTTTGGTGCCCCAGGCACCTGCTCAGCACTCAGAGAGCCTCTGTTACTCCTGCCACTGCGGTGAGCTGCCCTCAAGTGTCCTTCCAAGGGCCACTCCTTGGAGCTCTCCAGCCCATTTTCCCCTTTGCAGCTCCAATTCTCCTGGACAGGGAAGACTATCTCCCATCTGCCTCAAAGCAGTGTCTCCCCAAAGACCATTCTGGATATGGGAAAAGAAAGGGAGCTTTATGTTACCCTGCCTACCAGGATACCTGCACTTGAGTTTTTCTGGAGTACAGCCTGCATTTCCAGTCACCTAAAACAACCAGTTTTGGGGATCACCTACAATCTCACCCCATCAATCACATACAGACCAACCACCAAACAACACACCTTATGTGGAATAGAAAGGTGATCTGCATCTCTAGTTCTGTTCTCAGTACATCCTGCTCTGAAATTCAAACTTCCTAAAAGTTTTTCCTTCTGCAGCATCTGAGTAAGAGCTCACTGTGCCACAGAGCCACTGATCTCAGAGCAGATGAGAATTTCTAGGTTACTATTTTAAGCCTGACTTAAAATTTTTACACTAACAATCATCATCTAACAAAAAAAAAAAAAAATGCAGAAATAAGGATCCAGCCTTTGTCTCATCTGGCCCTTGAAATTATAATTCTTCCACAACAGAGAAGTTAATTGAATTCCAATTTTAAATGTACCTCTAAGACAAGAAACACACTGTACACATTACAGCATCCCATGGTGAGAGAGAGTCTTTGATAGAATTAGAATTTGCTTTCTTGCATCTCAAATGCAAATTTCTCTGGAGATAGCTAAAAAAATCTGGTAAGAAACAAAAAACTCTTCAGCAATAAAATATTTTTAGTACATAAACAAACCAAAATATTCTCATTTGCATATGGTGCATCTTCATCTCCTGTGACATTTTTTATTTTTATCCTATATGACAATGCTACTGACAAACTAAATAACCAGAAAAAGCAGGCGACATTTCTGATGCCAGATGCTGAAGATCAATAGCTATTTCCCAGAGTTTATGGCATAATTAAAATTTGTAACAGGAATCATTTTCTCTTCAACCCCTCAGGCTAAGTCTAGAATTATTGACTAAGCCTAAGTTATGTAGTGTAGCATTTGTTATTATGTTTATGGATAATATAAAGGATTTTATGCTTTTTACATGTAATCTGGTAAGTATAGAAACAGTAACTAGGAAAGACTTCTCTGTATCAGGAAAGCAGGAGTTATAAACATTTTGTTGTTCAGGTTGTTGTTTCTCAGAGGGCAGGGTTTATATAATTATCTGCTATTTCAGCAGTGCTCCAGTCTGCAGGAGGTGGCCACAATGCCCACGAACTACCAGAGAACTGAATCTCCAGAGCTCACAGGGCCTTTGCTTCATGGAGAGAGTGCCAGAGTCACTGGTGCTGCCAGGAGCTGGAGCAATATATGGTAAATTAAATGATATTTACAGCCATGTGGGAATGGCTGAGTATTTATAACCCAAAGAGTCTGCCTATGCTTTCCTCTACCCAAGGCATACAGACAGCAAAAAATACGAGAGCAGAGTTCATGAAGGACAACTACACATCACTGCCAAAAGGAGGGAGAAACAACAATCCTTCTGCACAACCATCCCATGGTTTGGGTTTGCTGTAACTTCAGACTATCAGGTCAAATAGACCCGGTTTATAAGTGGAAAGATAGATATTTGTTTGCTGTCTGCCCTAAAAACTCATTCCTAGGCACTGGAAGAGTAACTGGATTATTTCTTGCTCATGTCTCAATCAAGGCTAATAACAACATAAACCAAATTAAACCCTCTTGATACCAGTGCAACCCCATTACTTTCATTGCATTTTCACAAATATAGCAAAACTAGAAACTTGGTAAACGTTTCTGCTGATGAGGCACAAGAACAAATACAGTCTGACTCAGTCCCTCTTTGCAAGGCTAGCAGGAATAAAATGTGGTAAATTTAATTGTGTTATGAAGGCACAGAAAATCTGAGCTTACATAGACAGCAGAAATGCCACTTTTAAAAGCACTATTTGAAGAAAAAGATGAATATGTACACAAATTGACAAAGCCAGCTACTATGCCTAGCACTGTGGATGCACAGTAACATTCGGGCTAAAAAGCACAGCTCCAATTTCTATAACTGTTTCTACAGGGATGGATTTAGTTAACTTCAGCTTATGCTTTTTATACTCCTGAATGCTAAGAAGAAATTCAGGATATGACCAAAATATAACCAGAAACATGAAACAGGAAAAAGGCAGAAGCAGCTGCAGCAACACTCCAAGAGAGCTGACCCTTGGTACCAGGCAGGCCCAAAGGAACCTGTGGCTCTCCACCAGCTGCAACTTGAGTGTGGGCTCTAAAAAACCCAGAATTTGAAAATCTGAGTGAAAAGCTCCAGCATTACATGCACATTTTCCTCAAGAGGGAAGAAGATAACAAGTCTCTTGGAAGTTCACTGTTGGTTTGCAATGATTTCTAGCTACTTGCCTGATGTACATGAAGTCAATCTTTCTTGCTTCTCTGATTGCTGATTAAATGCAAAATGAACAGTTTTGCAGTTATTAGTCTCAGTTCTGTATATTCCATAACCAGGAGACTAATTAGAGACCAGGCCTTGAGGAGGGCAAGGGGGAAACAGAACCAAACAAACCCTCCAACACAAAACCAAACACTCAGGAAATAAAAAAATTCTAAAGACCTGGATCAGAATGACATTGGAACAAAATCCCAACATCGCTTGTCTTTAAAAAACACACTCAAAAACTCACTGGTGATGATCATGGAGATGCTGTTACTTCAAGAAAAGGGAAAAAACAAATAAAAGAAAACCTCTCACCATCACCACCTTTTCCACTAGGACCATGGAAGGAAATCCCTATACAGAGATGGAAAAATTTCCAGTCACTTCCAGAAAACTTCCAGTACTTGAAGGAGGAGAAAGGAAGAGAGCTTGTCAGGACCTGCTATGAATGCAGAGCACTCTTTAGTTTATGAACTAGTTCATATCTGCATAAGAAGTTTACATAAAACCAGATTTCCTTTGCCTGAACTGCTCAGACCACATTGATATTCCCTCTGCGCCAGCCTCCGCTCTTTGCTTTTCTCCAGTAAGTGACTGACTTTTAGAAAAAGAGGTGCAGGAGCAGCCAAAATAAACATAACCCTTACCACACACACTGAACAATGATGTACTGGGGGAACAAAACCAACAACTTGCCTTGGCTCACTTCCCTAGGGTGGCAAACACTGAATCCAACAGAACCTACTGCTGACAAGGGCTTATTCCTACATTTGGTAGAATTTCAAAGTTTAAAGCAGTTTTATGAGGAAAAGTTTTCGAACACTTTGCAAACATCATCCTTTTGCTGTTCATCTACTATGTTTTCAATTTCAGTTTTATTTATTGCAGCAAGATGTTGCTATCTTGTTTCATTTTCAGGCACACATATTAGGATGCAATCATCTGCAACATACCTTTAAGAACTGGAAAGGATTGTAACAGCAAAACAACAATAATACCAAGCAGATTGGGAGCTGAAAGTCTTGGACTTGATATCCAGTTTTGTGGTCAATTCTCACCATTGCAGACAGATTCCCTCTCATCATGCTTCAATTTATGCAGTTTTCTCAGATTTAATATGCTTATATTAGTGATAATATTTGTGTAGAACTGAAATCTCAGCTCCTGATTTGTGAGCACATATAAACTGGGAAATGAAAGCTAAAAAAACCCAGGTATTCCTGTGATAAAAGAGTTAAAAGCACCCTGAAAATGTTCGAATGACTTCAGCTGAAGTAAAAAGAGCGCTCTGTGCTGTTCCAGCTGCTGATGGCTCTGCGGGACTATTTAAATCTTGTATTTTTCACAGCACCAGGATAGTGATCAGAACATACTTCTCCAGCTCTCTAGATTCACCACTTTGAAATGAAAGTCAAAAATCTACAGGAGGCAGCAATAAAACGAATTATTTTAAATTACCCATTGTTACTGTACCTGGTTGGGGAATAGAGCCAAGCTGTGCAAGAAATGCTGTCACAGGAAACCCTCGCTATTATCATTCAAAAAGAGCCAAAAAGGGGCCCAGTGATGTTCTGTGAGTAACTGTCCAGAGAGCAAACCTCGATTTGCAGGGCTGAGGTCATCCAACACCGAGGGGAGAGGAAGCACTTTCACAATGCACCTTCAGAACTGCCACTCTTTTTACAGAGTCCCCCAGTTAATAACTGCAGCTGATTAAAACATTCATTAACATTATTCAGAGTTCTGCTGTCAAAAACACAAACCTGAAATAAAATTGTTCATGTAGCCTAACAAGCTGGGTAGACCTGGTAGCCAAGAAGCAAATTTGAGACTGAAATTTGCTTTCTGGGACATTTCCTTCTCAATTCCCAGTGCTCCATGCAAGCACGCCAGGATCTTTTTGTAGGCTCTTGATATTTTCCCATCACCTTTCTCAGCAAAAAGTAGTAGCTGCTTCTTTTAGACCTGGTCTGTAAATATTTCATGAAACTACATATATATTGATCTAAAAATCAACATCAGAACACAAGAACAAACCCTAAGGAACACACATTCGGAGCTGATCCAAAGCCCAGATCAATTACAGAGGGAATCTGAACTTGCTGGGAACTGCTTTTAGAAATAATACAGTTGTTTAATAATATATTTATATTAAATACATATATATGATGAAACCAGTTATAAAAACGTTTAAATTATGTTAATAAACAGCACATAGGGGAGCCCTGAAAAAACCCCAAAATTTTTAGGAGGTTTTATAAATAATGCTCATATGTCTCCTCTCATTCTTGATCATTTACCTGTGCCTCTCAAGAACTGAAAGAACAAGCTGTTTTAACTTGAACTTCTCAATTCAGCTCTCTCCTCTGTCGGCCAGAGGCAAGCACAGATTACACACACTTAGCAAGCCAGCAAAGCTGCTACCATCATCTAGCAACACAATACAGTGTAAAATCAATTACAACTCATGTACAATGTCATCAAATTAAAATTTACAGTAATTGCATCTTGTGGGCCTTATATTGTCTCATTCTCCAGTAAACAGTACTTAATTCATGGGAAGACTGAAAACAACTCGTGTGAAGGGAATGGATCTTGATTCTAAAAGCAAAAATCCCAGCAACAACAGAAGAGGAAAAACCCCAAAGCAGCAGAAAAGTGCAAGGTGCTCCTGGTGAGTTCCAGCGCGTTTCTGCAGGGCTGCCTGAACCAGGGATCAATCCAGGGCTGGCAGTCAAAGCCCCATTGTTCAGAGCTTTGCTCTTTTCACTTGTCACACCCCGGCTGCGGGAACGGGGCTCTGAACCATTTCCAGCAGCAGCAAAACAACAACAGAACGGAACCAAGAGTTAATTTATTCTCTGGGCTGACTGTACTTGGTGCAAAACAAAAATGCTGTGACGGCAGAGTGACCTTATATTTGCTGATTGACCAGATGGCGAGAATTACTGACTTATGTAAGCCCCAAGCCTCCTTCCCCATCTGACGGCTGCTGGGGGAAATCAAATAAAGGGCTCTGCATAGTCTTTAGGGCTCCAACCTAATCATCACAACACCATTAGAATGAAATGCTGCAGGGAAAGGCAAGGAGGGAGCAGGACCAAAACCCTGCATCCTCAAAACCAGTTTGTTTTGTTTTTTTCACAGCAGAACCGAAGCCATGGGTACAGCACAGCAAGAAGGTTTGTGCACCTGCTGCCCGGGCCGTATCTCTTCTGCTAATGAATAAGTGAAGCCAACCTCCAGGGCTGTCAATCTGGCACCTTTAGTAATTCACACAAGCCTCAAAGTTCTCTAAAAATAAGTAACATGAAAAGGAACCTAAGTTGTCTCACTAGCAGTGGTTTTGACAGGTATCTTGAGTAATGTTAATCTCTGCACCTTTCAATCCTTAAAAAAACACCAGTTGGATCACCAATTATTTGGGACAGTTTCTAAAACCAAGCACACATGGAAATAAGGTGGATGGCAACTGAAAAAATGAAACTGGGGGTGTGCATGTTTGTTTGCATGTATGCACACACAGAAACCCATTTATTTTTTTTAAAAAACAGAATTACTGTGCAGCTCTAATTCTTGTCCCATTTCCATTAACGCAAATCAAGAGGAATTGCATTTGACTTAGCTCACTTAGGCTAATGGAGAAGAGGTATGAATTAAGCCAGAATTGCAATCATAGTTCCCAAAAGACCTGTATAAAATACAACATGCCTGAAAGTATTCTCCATCAGTTTTATTCATAGATTATATTGGCAGAAATGAAATAGCTCCTCACACACAGCATAAAAAATAAGACTGGAGTTAGACTGGATAACCTTCTGAGTAGCAAACCCCTGTAACCACAAGTAAGCTCCTGAATGAAGAAAGAGAGAAAGAAACAATACCAATTCTTTCATTACCATGCCTGAAATAGTATTTAGACCTGTACAGCATTGAATATTCCTGGTGCTTTATTCAATATTAAAATCTGGATCAAAATCTAATTTGCCACCATATGTTTTCTGGATAGTTCCTACATAATTATTGACATACAGGAAAAAAACCACATAATAAATAAATAAATAAATAAATAAATAAATAAGGCAGTGGAATAGAAGTTCTCTGTGAACTAAACCTGCTCCAGCATTAATGGAGTTATTCCCTATTACATATGGAAATCTGAGACACACATTTGAACCCCTGGATTACATGTGTGCACGCATATAAAGGGTATCTTCAAGGGAAAAATAATAACATATCTTGTCACTGACTAGAAAGTTACCACTCCAGCTCTCAGAAAATCTTTTGCAAATTTTACAATGGTTTGAGGATTCTTGAAAAATATAAAATAGACACAAAACTATATCCCTTGTATGCAAAGCATGAGAAAGAGGCCAGGAAGAAACTGGTAAAGTCAAGCAAAAGAAAAGCATAGGTTGAATGTCAGGGGAAAAAAATCCACTGAATGCTAAGAAGATAAAATAATGGAACAACTCCTCAGGGTGATAATACTGTCTGGGATGTTAAAACAGCCTGTTGAAAGAAAAAAGGGCTACTGGGAAAATATTATTTCTCAAAGCAAAAATTTGACATTAATGTTGCAAAAGAAGGACTAAGCAAGATTTATGAAGTGTTGTGTTCAGGATTCTACTGAAAATTTAAAATACCTAGGACAGAATACTCTGTTCTAACAGTAAGTCACACAAGTGCCCACAAGGGCTATTTTGCATGCATGTGCTGGTGTAACCTCAGCACAACCCACAAAAGGGAAAAAAAAAACATAAAGGCAACAAGCTGAAATAAGCCACGAATGCTGAACACAAACAAGATCCTTCATCTCCCTGCATCTGCCATGCCCTGCTCACATGCAACAGGCAGGAAATTTGTGCAAAGCACCTCCTACCCAAAAAAACACTTGCAGAAGGTTTAACCGAGCTACAGAACGGTAACCCCAACATCCACAGATCACCTTAAATTGAAGCAACCTTTATTGACAGTACGGTGCCAAATGCTTACATGATCTTATCAGACCTTTCCTCACCCTCCTAAATGCAAGCAGTGGGTTGTTGTTTTTTTTTTAATAATGCATTTCAGAGATGAGTGATGTGGATTTCCTCCTTGCCCCAGAACACCTGCAAGGACAAGTCCCCTCGCGTGGACACGCTGCCACAGCCAGCAGCAGAACAAGCTCCCGCACGCCGAGCAAGGATGGCCCAGAGCTCCCCACAGCACAGCATTCCACGTGTGCTTACCTGGCTGGGCTGCACTGGCTGCACTGGGCTCATTCTCTCCCATTTCCATAAAATAATAAACTCTCCTGAGTGGAATCGAGCCGCTCCAGACAGGGCACTGGGTTGCTGTGCGAGTTCTGACCTCCTGACTTCCCACTGTGGCGCAGTAACCCTATACCTGACTTTCTCCTGGGAATAATCAGCACCCTGCTTCCTGAGCTACCTGGGCCTGCCTGACCTGTTTCTCTATAAACTGACATCATATCCTTTGATCTGCTTTGATTAACATGTGCTTCAGGCAAAGCTGCTTTGTCTCCTCCCGGGCTCTCCTGCTCCTCTCCTTTCACTTTCTCACAGGCAGCAGGATGAAGCGGATCTCTGGTTCGTGGCAGGTCTCTGGTTTGTGGCAGGTGTTTGGGACAAAATGCCAAAGGCCACAGAAAGTTTGCAGCTGCTTTTAAAGAACCTCTGAATTTGCATTTCGTAGGAAACCTAAATGTTAGCTATCACACCAGTGTCTGGGATGGGAACTTTGCAGCTCTCCACCGAAGAGAACAATGATTGCTGCCCATGCAGAGCCCCTTGGTAAAACCTTTGCAAAGAACTCAAATCCAACCCACCCTTCCCCTGTCTTTCCCAAAGATTATCCCCAAGGAAAATGCTTTCCTTCAACACTGCAATTTCAATATTGTTTTGACTGTTTAACAAAAAGGGCTTCTAAACCAAACAAAAGGTTGTTTTGCTTGTCTTATCCTCCCTCTCCAGCACAAGGAGATAATCTTATCCAGCCACACTCCCAGCTGAGTCCCAAGAAAATATTTGCTCTTTTCTGCCACATAAATCAAATAACAGGTGTCTGATACATTTGTAATCAATTTGTTTAAAAAGTACACCTCTCTCTCTGCCTTCAAAGTTAGCTTTATTTCAACATTTACATTTGCAACTGCCAAAGACAAAAATCAAAGAGAAGACACAGCATTATTTTAAAGGAAGAAACAATTGCCACTTAAAAGAGGTAATTAGCTCTTCCCATGTTAATCTCCATCTGGATTACCCTCAAAATGGTCTAATCAATAGCATTAGAAAATTTTGTAATTGAGAAGCAATGAAGTCTGTTTTTAAAACTACAATGCATTGGTTTTTCTTCTCTTTTTTGTTTTCAAAGTACTGAAACAGAAACACAGAGGGTAAAACACTAGCAGATGAGTTTTTCAAGATAATTCAGACTAGGTAAAGGATACTTTACAAGTAAAATTCCTAAAACAAACTACGTCAATTCAAACAAAAACCTCATTTAGGAATAAGAACATCCCCACAAGCAGTAACACCTCTCATGGTAAGCATCACATAAGGTGAAGAAAAAGGTATTCATGTCCTGAGTTTTGCTATAGAAGGTAAATCAGACAGTCCCCAAATCTCAGTCATCAGAACAGTGAAGTCCAAAAGAAGTTCTCACTTGGTTCACAGAAATGAAGCAGTTTACAAGAAAACGCTCATGCTTTATTCTTGCCTGATTATTATATGAGCTGGGTTAAATCAACCATTCCACAGTCAGAACAGGCTCTTTACCAAGAAAGCAAAGAGAGAAAAATTAGGCTTGAAATTAGGCCTTTTATTATTTTATTTCTGTTAGCTTAGCTGAGCTATTGCTATGTATTCCCCCATAACCAGCTCATGGCCCAAAATTTGCAGTCAGTGTCTCGTGCAGTTCACCAGGCTTGTCCACCCTGCTGCCATTTACTGCCAACGAGCTGGAGCTATCCCTGGCCAGCTCAGGGTCAGTGCAAGGGGTGAGACTCGAGCAGAGACCTGGGGCACCTCCCCAGCTGCTCTGTGACTTCCAGTTCCAATGCTGAACATCATCTTTGAATTAATTCACTGAGTTTTCACTGGAAAGTACCAGTGAAACATTCCACTGAAACATCCGTTCAGTGGGTGGAGGTTTCCAGCTCAGTTCTAGTGCAGCTTCCTCTGCTTAAGGACAGAGACTAAATGAAGTTATTTTGATGTGCAGGGAAATGAATATGTAAGAACTTTGGTGGCTTCTTCTTCTTGGTGACTTCACTACTTCAAGAGTGAAAAACCAAAGTGGTTTTTCCTGAAAGTTTCTGTTAGGACAGCTACTGGACAGCAGCTGTACAAGAGCATTTCTATTCCTGCTTTTCAACCAGGTCCCCATTAAGAAAAGAGATACCTAATTTGCACAATTCCTTCCTGGGGACAGCAGAGGAGCACATTAAGAAACTCCTCCCTGATCAACAAACTTGGGGAAGTCAAAGATTTGGTGCTGAGCTTCTAAAAACAAGTTTGAGTTGCTCTATTTTTAAAAGAGATCTTGAAGAAAAACAAGTTTATTTATCAATGAAGTTCTGCACTGCAAAGCAAAACATATGAGATAATTAACTAATAAGAGAAACATCTAAAGCATTTCTGCCCTCTCCAAACACAAACTGTCCATCTCTTGAAAGAGAAATCCTTAAATAACCTGTTAGTATTACTTCTAAGCATGAGAAAAATCACAATGATTAGTTTTTTTACCCTCACTACAGTATTCTGTGAGGTGTCCCCCCACCCCCATAAAGAGAGCTACTAATTCCAAAGAAAACGGAAGTCTAAGGCAATAAAAATAACTCTTCTCCTCAGCTCCTAAGTACCAGCACTTCCTTTAAGAGTAAGGTTTTGATTTTAAGCTTTTAGCACCTACAGAAGGATTTTGTAGTTTAAGTTCTAGCATTTTCTCACATCACCTTCTGTTAACTCTTAAATATTTTTAAGAATTCAAGAGATGAGAGTGATAGTACTGAAAATACTTCTTCCCTTGAAACCAAGCCTACAAGTGGGAATAGCGCAAAAAGGATGGAAACTCAAGATTTTTCACACTCCCTCTCCCAACAATGACTGACAGTGAGAAGTGGCTTTCTTGCTTTTATGTTCTCCTAGAACTGTTTGTTTGTGCTCAGCTGTGTGCAATGATTTAAATGGAGTGTTTTCCAAAGGAGGAACTCTTAATTCATTCACCCTCTCTAAAAAGACCCAAGTGTGAAAATGTAGTGGGGCTTTGTTCTGCTCCCAGGGAAGAAAAAAAAAATAAATAAAATTGATTATTTGAATTTACTGCACATCAAATATAATATTTCTTAGTCTAAAGAGTGCATTTGACAATCAATGAACAGAAATTTGATGACTGCTGTGATCAGGGCTAAAAAAGAGAAAATTCAGTTACTATGCTGTGCATGAAACCATGGCAAGCAGATCACTGCATCATCCTGCTGACACCAGGGATGACTACAAGCCTAAATTCCATGTCATTAGGAACAGAGCACACTCCACCAATAGTGCTGAGAATTGGCAGAGAAAATTAATTTTGTCACAAGTTTCCTAGAATATGTCTGCAAAACTAGAGAGGCCCTCACAACTCAAAGCCTACAGAAAAGCAGAGGTTTGCTCTTTGTGCTGGCCCAAAGGCTTTCAGGGCTCTCACTTTTCCTCAGGAATATTGCTATTTTATAGAATTAATGCAAACAAAGCAACATCACCAACAGCCAACACCACTGCTGTCCTTCTTTATTGGTAACACACTTTGTTACACAAGACACTCTGCAAAGGGAACGGAAAGACATGTTTGGGGCTTTGGTTTGATTTTTCCTGAAGAATATCATTCCAATGTTTCCAAAACATGAATAATGAGACACTCTTATTACATATGAAATTGCAGTGATAATAAAAACAATATCTAGAACCTAGACATAAGAACTGTGACTATGCAGAGTCTTTTACACAATTGCTGAGCTGACTCTGATCCAGGCTCCATGAACACTTGCTCCTTGTTAACCACGTGTTTTAAAGTGTATCACAGGACAGAAACAGCCAATAAAGTTTCTTGCACTGACCACCATGGGCTGACAGTTTTGACAAGATAATAATTACAAATATTTCACCTTCAACAATGGCAGGAGTGCTGGGAGCAAAGGGACAGTGCCAATCCTGTCTGCCTCACTAAAGCACAGGACCACAGATTCTGATGTTTGTATATTGTTGGCACTGGGTTTTTCTTGTTTCTAGTGCTGGTTATTTATTTGCTTTTAAGAGCAAAATGGCTGTTTCATTTATCTCATGAAAAATTGTACAGCAAAAGGAACAGCATTATTTGGTTAGCCTCTAAATTACAAGCAGTTGTTTAGGCTACAACCTCAATTAAAACAGGAGATGCGAGGGTAAATATTTTCTTCCACAATTAAAAATGGAAGAAAATTAAATTAAACACAAAGGCAAGGATAACCAGTCTCCAAACCCACAATGAAAAAGGTTTTCAATGTCTATGCAAATGATGCACTAAAGAAGAGTGAGTGCCAGCAGCAGAGACCTTGCACAGACAGCACTGAGCAAAGCCCAGGAAAGACCTGCCCATCATGGATAAAATGTTCATTCCATATTCCTCATCTTGTCCAAGCTTTATTTCCAACTCCAATCGTGCTAGACACTTTTGCAGCAGTTACAAGGATGCTGTGGTATAAAACTTCACACAGATGCAAATGTCACCTCTTTGGAGCTTAGTGAGAAACAAATATTTGTCCCCATTTATTTCTAAGCAGTCATCACAGGTAACTATTAAAGGGACCAGAAAAGGCTCCAGAACACCACTCTGACCTGCAACTCACTGATGTGCACTGAACAGAATTAAGATTTAGGTCTTCCAGACCCCAGAGGAGATGTTTTTCCCTTTTGGCCACTTTGCTGGGGGATGGCTGCACACAGGAGCAGTCTCCTTTTTCAAAAGCACATCCAGCAAAATGACTGACATGTTGTTCAAGCTCTCCCTAATCCCTTGGTGAGTGAGAAAATCACATGCCAAGGGAATTTATTAGTATGCAGAAAAAAGAAGGATTCATTATTTTTTCTTGTTTTGTTAATAATGCATACATTATTTTCACAATACCCGAATTATGGGTAATTCTTCTGTCTCTCTGAGACTTAGCAGTCCTGACATGATTGACAAATGTAACACCATTTGTGACCTGTTTTACCTTTATGACCATAAGAAAGCTCAACATATCTCTCCTTCTTCACTCTAAAAATCCTGATTTGGAAGGCTGAAATAAGATCACTTTCCTCACAGAATTATTTTTCTCTCCATAGAAAAGAGGTGCTTTGTCAAAATGCAATTTTTGAAGTTCCTTTAAATTTCATTTTCTAATCAGTTCCTGCTCCTCAGTTTTCACTCCCAGAGCTTTAGCAACTGAACCTCCAAAAAAAAAAAATAAAAAGAAAAGTTAGCAATCAAAATCAGCAATGGCTTCCTGATTCACTTCTAATGTTTTATACTTCCTAGTTAATGAAAATATAGGTCTGTAGAAAATAAATAACAACTCAAGCTTCAGCAGCTTCAGCCTTCAGTAGCTGAAGGATGAGTGTACAGAAGCCAAAGCTGCAGACACATTACTGTGAAGTTGGTTTGCAGAAGGTAGAGAAAAGAAGGATTAGTTTCTCCTGTTTCCTTCTAATTTGGTCTTTTCTGTATTCAACAAAATTAAACTCCTATAAAGGTCTGCTGCAGAGATGAACTTTTTAATCTGGGGCTATAAATGATAGTAATGCAGAGTATACAAAATGTAATAAAAACAATTTCCCTGCCCTTTGAACCACTTGATTATTTAAGAAAACCGTAGAATTAAACCAGTGCTTTTTAACGATGCTGTTTGTTTGGCTTAAAAATCCCTTCACAATTTATTTCTACCACCCTTACTTTTGATGAATCTTGTAGTTATAATTGAAAGCAAAAGAAAAATTGCATGACAAAAGTAAGCAGCTTAAAAGAAGGAGAAGGGAAGAGTGAGGGAATGAAGAAAGTTTGTCAGTAAGAGAGCTCATGTTATAAATGCTAATACTAACTCCATCTTGCACAACTAAGAAGTAAATCTTACTATTCCAAGATCACATTAGGAAGCACAAAGTCTATAAACCTAATACAGGAAATCAAAAGCTGATCAGCTCTAAACAGAGAAAAAAAAAAAATCACCATTTTATCCTTACTCTTAGAAAAAGCATCTCTTCAAAAATGGGTTTAGATTTTGGCAAGATGAACACACATCTCTAGATCCATCTAGCACAGCTGGGAAGGGCTGTCGTTTAAGTAGGTCAGCTTGCATTCCAGGCACATATGTAAGCTTTTATAACAGATTTACTATATGAAATACAGTGATTTAATATGGAGATTGATTCTCAAGCCAACCAAGACTTGAATGCTGAAATATCTTCTACCCCAGCAAATATAGAAGGGCCAGGAAGAATCTCATGAGTGAACCTTCAATCACTAAAGAGTGTTACAACAGGAGAGCTGTAAAACACATATATATGGATATATAAAGATATATATCTATGCATATCCTCCAGAGAAGCAGTACTCTGTGTGGGACTGCCCCGTACAGCAGGACAGGCGGCTCCTGCAGTGCCACGAGCTGCAACCCACACATCCCAGCACACAGCAAACAGCTTTCTCCAGCTCTGCCCTGACACATCACCCACCAGCCTCAACAGGGTCTCTGACAAACACTGCTGATCACACCTATGGACAAATGAGGGCACAAACTGACCAGAAAAACCTGATGTTCCAACACCCATTTACTGCTTTTCTAGCCAGAAGACTTGCTGCCCTCTTGTGCCAGGTGTGGTTGCATCCTGAAGGCACCTGGTAAGCCACTGCTGCCTCTTCTTTGATTCTAAAATTAAGAGCCAGACATAGTTAAGGGATAAAGGGTTTTTACCTCGGTGTTTAATGATTTTTAAGGTGCAACAATTTGCCAAGGTGGAACACGCCAAAATGAGCACCCACGGTAGATCACGTATACAATTTTACAGATCTCGCAAATTAGCATATCTAACAAAGATGTGCCAGTGAGAGACGAGAATGAAGAGCATGACATCTCCCTGTCCCAAAGTACCTCCCTGGATGGGTTTAATCCTAGTCTACAGGATGTGTTTTAGAGGGGACCTTGGTTTCTCAAGAGAGCGAAGGGTTTTTCAGCCTCCAGCTGCGAGGCCTTTGGGATGTTTGGTCTCCTGGCCTAACAGAATAGCAGCACTATGCTAAAATATCAGATTTAAGGAATTACAAGCATTCAAGCTAAGGGTACTGAGAGGTATATAAGAGGTATATAAGGTACATAAGAGGTATATATAAAAGAACAGGCAAAAAATCATCCTGGCATCACCACAGTAGGAAAGCATCCAGTATCTCCTGCTCCATCTCTGTTTCTTGCAACCTAAGGAATGTGAATCAGCCCCCGCAGGGACACACCCAGGGACACACCCACCCAGGGACACACCCAGGGACACACCCACACCCAGGGACACACCCACCCAGGGACACACCCACCCAGGGACACACCCACACCCAGGGACACACCCAGGGACACACCCACACCGAGGGACACACCCAGGGACACACCCACCCAGGGACACACCCACCCAGGGACACACCCACACCCAGGGGGACACCCACCCAGGGACACACCCACCAAGGGACACACACCCACCAAGGGACACACACCCACCCAGGGACACACCCACCCAGGGACACACCCACCCAGGGACACACCCACCCACCCAGGAACACACCCACCCACCCAGGAACACACCCACACCGAGGGACACACTGAGGGACACACCCACCCACCCAGGGACACACCCACACCCAGGGACACACCCACACCCAGGGACACACCCACACCGAGGGACACACCCAGGGACACACCCCCACCCCGGGGGACACACCCACCCACGGGGACACTGCAGCTTTCCTCCCTGCTGGCAGGCTGTGGGGTGGGCACAGGCTCCCTGACCCAGCTGCTCTGTGCAGGGCACAGCTCCAGCACAGCCTCAGCCCCAGCTCCTCCTGTCCAGTCCAGCCTGGCACATCACACCTGCCTGCAGCCCCCTGCACACCAAGCACAGCTCAGTAGTTTCTAACAGCTAAATCACATGGGCAGGCACTGGGACTGCACAAAGAGAGGCCCAGGTTCTGGCCCAGCACAATCTCCACATCTGAGTTGTGCTCCAGACTGAATAAATTCCTCCTTTTTTCCCAAACTAGTTGTTAGATCAATTATTTACCATCAGTAACTCCCCATACAAAGCCTTTCTAGCATGGAATAACACTCTTCATTGTTGTTTGCATCTCTAAATCAGCTTTGCAGTACAGCTAAAAAACAGAAGGAGCTCTATTTTTCCAGAGAGAGTAAAGGCAGCAAAATCTTACTCTTCACAACAGAGGAAAAAAAAAAAAAAAAAAAAAGAAATTCTTTTTAGATTAGCACTGTTTTCCATTTCTCCCTAAATCCACAATAAAGTTTTATTTTTCCCAATTCCAGTTGCAGTGCTGTACTCTTAGAAAACACAGCTGTTGGCTAGGTACTTGCTTGAATGCAGTTATTGCATTGCTTCCTATCTTTTCATGTGGATTTTTTAAATACAGAAGCAAGACAGGAAACAAGATCCAAAAAAAGCATTAGCCATGACCCTTTTTTTCTGTTGGATCATATGTTTTAATCAATAAATAGTCTACATATCTGGAATGGAGAGGATATTATGTAACACAAAACAGCACAGAAGACAAAATGAAGGATGAGAGGTTGATTTTGTGTCCATAATTAAGGAAAGAAATCAGAATCTCACTTTCATACAGTGCTCATGGTACACACAAAAAAATAAAATCTTTTAATTCTTGTCTGCTCTGGGTGGAACTTTCCATGACTTTTTGTGTTTCAGTTCCATAAGAAATTAAGCAGCCCAACAGAAATTACTACAATACGGGTCAGTAAAAAAAGATTAAAACGCTTGAAAAACTAAGTTGAAAGTGTCAAAACTGGCTGATTTAAAGCATCATAGTGTAAGTTTCCTTAACCAACATTTCAAAGTAAGCAATGTTTTAATAAATCAGTAATACTGAAATTTCCTAAGACAGCAGTAGGCATTTCAACAGAATGCTGAAAGCGTTTAATATACTCCACTCACATTTCCTACTAAAGCTGGACAACAAAGATTAAAAATTTAAAATTATTCCATTTGAATTGCAAATAAAAGAACATTTCTGGTAACATTACAGAAGTTAGTCAGGCTTTTTTCAACAGAAATACATTGAACAGATAGAGAATAATACAAACTGCCCACAGGAGAAAAAATAATAATAAAAAAAGCTTACTTATTGTCTTGGTTCAATTATAAGTATTTTTAAGGTATTTTGCTATCTTAGAATCTGCTACAGGGGAGTAAGCAGCCTGCAATTTGGACACCTTGGATATGAATACAGAGTCATCTTAAAATTTTAATATTTTCCCTCATTGATACAGAAGATTAAAGCACAACTTCAAGGCTTTGGATCCAAGTTTCTGTAACACCAGTGCAGTTGCAGCTCCCTCAATGCTAGCGGTTAAATTTGGGTAATACAATTCTATGCACAGACAATCACACGTGCAGAAGATGAGGAGGAATCTTGCCCCAGACCAAGGCTGCACAAAAGAATACAAGTTACCATGAAATACAGTCTGGAGCAGTTTATCCAAACTTTCCCATGAATCATCATGAGCTATGAAACATCTCTCAACACCCTGTAGCAAACTCAGGGTTTGTAATATCAGTATAAACCATTAAAAAGATAAATAGTAAGTCAGAAGCTACAGCTTACAAGAGAAGGAAGGAGAAAGATCATTTTGTTAATGACAATGGCCTCAAGGCTTTGGCTATCCCAACTGAAACATTTCAAACCTTTCACCTGATTTTCTGAGGATCTCCAGTTTGAAGGAAGTATTTCCACACAGCTGGCTGCTGCTGTCTGGCCTCTGTGTGTTTGCTTGGGGACAGAGAGAGAATGGATTGTGCAGAAAAACACAGATAAAAATGCTGATAAAAATGAGATTATTATTCCAAGTCTGATAATTACAAAACCTGCAGTAAGTTTAATGTATTTCTTTGCAGTTCCATCAATACATTTCCATGCAAACTATGTTTGGCTGGTCAGGTTTCACACTATACCAAAATGCTCTAAAGTTTCAGAACAACTATTAAGAAAAAGCTTGAACTCAACAAGAAAAAAGGCAAGCAAGCATTTGGCAAACGACAATTGCTCTTACCAGTAAGAGAGAGGTTTTGATTTTTTTGTTTAAGAATCCCCAAGATGATACAACTGTAGATATACACACACTTCAACCTCACTTTTACCTGGTGTAAGAAATGGGCACAAAATTGCCATGTCCAAACAGTTCAAAACAAGAACCCAACCTGTTTCCTACAGCTTTGTCCTCATCATTAGGCACCAAATTTGCTTCTGAGAAACAAAAGAGCAAAGAAGTCTCTGGAAAGGTTCAAATTACACCAGATAATGCAGCCTCTGCAAGTCAGCTGCACCTTTTTCCTTAATAATTATCTCCATATAAAAGAAAAATAGTTACTGGACCAATATTCACTTGATGACAGCAAGGTTCATGTGGTAGTGTCCATGTACTTTACCAAAAATGTCTTCTAGGGAACACAAAATTAACACCACCTCCCAAAGGAAGCATCACCTATATACTGCACAAAGACAGATCCACCCCTCGTGCTGACACCCGTGTTCAAAATCCATTTGAATTGTTTAAGAACAACTTGTACAAGGTCAAGTCTGTCAGAGTCCTCAGTGTGTTCGCAGCCTGACATTATTTCTGTGTAAGAAGGGAAACAAAGCAGATGTGTCACATCAGAGCTGTGTTTAACCACAAAAAGGCTTCTTCTCAAGGCTGCAATTAGAACACAAACCCCAGCTCATTATCTTTTAGCACTAATGATAATTTTCACAGGGCTCTCGAACTAAGAAAACAGAATTTTACCTGGTAATAAGTCTAAGAGCTCTCAATTTTAGGCAAATCTCTTCCTAGACTCAGCTCCCTTCTTAAAAGCACAATAACTGCATGGGACAGGAAGCACACATTTTCTTCCTTTAAGTAAAATGCTTGATTTGCTTCTTTTCCTCTTGTGCTTCTTTACAGAAGTATGAAACACACAGAGACAAAACATGTACGATGCAAATCTAAGCCAGCCACGATACACACTGAGGACAGAGTGTGCAAACCCTCAGAAGTCAGTCCTCATGAGCACAAGAGATGAGCCAGTGTCAACTCCATGCAGTGACAAGGGACCTCAGCCCATCCTCCGGGGTTGCCAGGCAACCGCTCCTGTATCCTTGGCTGTATTCATCAGCCATTAAGCACCATCAGGCTCCCTTTCTTTTCTCCCTCACACAGGCTCCCACTCTGGGAGATGGATGAAGGGGAGGAGGAAGTTTAACAACATGACTTTCTTCCCAAGCAGAAGCAGCATTCTGAGCTTTAACAGCTGATCGGTTTTAGCCAATTCACACAACTCAGATAACTGCTTTGTAGTGAAAGGTACAGAATGATTGCATGGTATGGCTGTACTAGGAAGAGGATTCTATTAAAAGTTGACATTAATGGACATCTAATATTATTAGACAATGATGACCTCATGCTGACAGTACTAAAGTGCCCTTTGAATTTGTCAAAAAATAAAGCAACAGATGACAGTTTTTTTGCTGAATGCCAGAAGAATGGCATTCAACATGAAGAAGTGCTGTTCTAAACCATGTCAAGATAAATAAAAACCAACTAATCTCAGAAGCAGCAATGTGCTATCTTTAACTTATTCTGGGGAAACAAAGCAGTACTTCAACCACTGGAGCACTGATCCATTCCAGTGCAATCCCCACATCTGGGGCAGTTGTGTCTCTGTCATTCCCAAGACACAGGTTCAACGCCACTGGCAGGACAATCCTGCAGCCTGAACAGAGCTGGGCAGTGCAAATGAAGGTGAAGATTCCTCTCCTCCCAGCCTCAGGCTGGCTTCAGCCAGAGCAGCTCTCACTCAGCTCCTCACATGGAGCCCAAGTGTCCCCAGGGGCACAGGGCAAGTGGCAGGACCACGCTGAGGACAGAGGGGAGGACGCAGCTCATTCACCTGAAGTCACTCTTGTATCACCTTATGCTGCCATCAAATAACCCACAACTACTGAGTCTGCTTTGGTTCCACAAGTTCCTGACACTTAGGGCAAATCCTGGGCCTTTAAACCAAATACACAACTGAAGAAACTTTGACAGTGAATATTTCCAGTTTATTGTGTCCCTGGGACGTGGGTCTGTGGCTCGGGCCAGTGCCACAACCCCAGTACTGGGATATGAAGTAGCAGATGGTTTCTGTGATGTTTATTTGCACTGGTTAAATTTGGGGCAAGTTTTGCTTGAAAATGAAGCTTTTTGAGTACAGCAACCTCACTGATGCCTTCATCCACAGACACAGCACAGCATGTAGAATCAAGAAGTTTCAAACACTGAAAATTGCCCATTCTGAGTGACTTCAGTGAATGATCAAGACACGCTAAACATTCAAATGAAGTACAACCATGATAAGGGACACTTAGTTGAGTTTAAGAATACTTAGCTGTACTCACAGGTAACTAACTGTTCATAAAGTTTTTAAATAATTCTTTTCTGCAATGATTTCACAAACAAAACAAGCTTGCCACAGCAAGTTAAACAATTCTGGAGGAGAAAGGCTAAAAATACGCAGTTAGAGGATACATTTTCCATATACATGAGAAATCAAAGCATATACATACATAATGAAAGCTGTAGAGTGCTGAAAATGAGTCTCTGGTTTGGCTCTTACTTTCCTACAGATATTTAATTACCCCTTCATCATTTTCACTGCCTTGCTCCCTATACCAGGAGTATGGTACCATGAAAGGAAAATTAAGAGGAAAAAAAAAAAGTGAATTACTGTTCTACCAATTTTGTTTGCAACTGAGCTCCCAACATACAGAAGCTCAGAGCTGCAACCTGATTTTCAATTATTTATACTTTGTTGCCTTTTTAATTTCATATTTTCCATTAAATTAGAATGATCTCTCCTTCATATGAATATTCAATTTTCAGACAAAACCAGACAGTTGCCAAGGCAGTATGTAAGACACATAAGCATTTATGCCACTGTCTGTCATTTCTTTTAATTACTGAAGCCATACTCACATTACAGGCTTATGCCTACACTTTATTTTGACTAAATTTTAAGTTTTGCAACTCAGCTCCTTAAAATACTCCCTTTACTCTGAGCACATGATATCCTCACAGTTTTTCCAAGCTGAGTAACAAACATGATGAGAAGTTAGAAGAGTTTTTCTTTTATTTACCTTAAAGCCAAGACAGGATCAGCTTTGTAGAGACTTTGTCACGAAGGCATATTTTCAATCCGGCCTCTACACTAATTCTCTGCAAAAGAGGAATACATCACATTTTATAATACCACTCATTGAAACAGAAAACTGATCATTTGCAATGATGCAAATTGTAAATATAAATAGAAGATGCATTTTCCTGACACAGCACCAAAGTAGAACATATTTCGAAGCATGATGGTACTTAGGAAATATTTTTCTTACTTAGAGAAAAAAAAATATCTGCCTAAAATGTTAAAATCCATGTCCTTGTATCCAGCAAGGTCTGTTTCATGAAGCAGCTGACTCCTCAGCAAGGAATTTCTGGTGGTACCTCTGCTAGACTACAAAACACTGGACAATAAACAATTTGTTATCCATCAGTAAACAGGAAGTTTTCTTATTACAAAAAACAAATAACACTGGTATTATGATCATTTCAATTTTTCACCTATTTCCCAGTAGCAACCTCATTATCACCCATATAAATCTCCCTCCTTCTTTAATGAAATTCAGTTGTCAATGTGCTCCTTCCTCAAGCAAAACAAGGTAGTTCAGTACATATCTAAACAGTCCCTGTGCATATCATTGAAGTTCAGTTGTAATCAAGGCTTATTATCAAGATTCCACAGATTGTTCCACTAATAAGCTTCCATTGCTGCACTCCGTGAATTATAAAACAAAGGGGGGAAAGGACTAATAGCAACCAAGTTTTGTCATAACTTTCTGTAAACACAACCACACTGGTAAAGAATCAAAAAAAAAAAAAAGAAAAAAGTGAGAAATGCACCGTGAGTGTTTCAGGAAAGAATGTGGCACTCAGTGCCAGTGCTGGACCTCAGAGGTCTTTGCCAGCCTCATTGATTCTGTGACTTCTTTTCAATGTCCGGAATGCAGAACCCACCCAGCTCCTCCATTACTGCATTTTGTAGGACCAGCACTATTCCAAATAAACAAACAACACACTGAACCAGCAGGAGTTCCATCTCCCAGACATTTGGCTTTATTATAAATTGTACTGATTTTACAATTAAAGAAGGAATAGCAGTCTTAGATTGGGATGCTCAGAGCTTTGTACAATCAAGTAAAACTAAGAGAAAAATACCAGTCCTAAAGAAAATTCATTTTTTGCCCTTCAGAAACCCAGTCCCCTCTTCACAAAGGCAGTTGAAGACAAGCTGCAGCAAAGCAGCAAAAATTTAAAATGAAAGATGGATTTACTGGGTTCCAAAAATCACATTTTCCTGACAGTCATAAATACAATACTGCACTTCTGCAAAACAATACCTCTAGACTATTCAGCCTCTGTAAGCACATGTTACATTCATGGTCTGACTGGGCAAGACAAAAGGAAGCTGAAAAAAATAATAAAAATCCCCAGTCCTTTCCCTGCATCAGAAAAAAAAACCTTACTTGCTCACAGGTCTCAGATAAAAGCTTCACGTTACAACATTTTATCTTTCTTACAGTTTTACTGCTCAAAAGATGAACTATGAGATTAAATCCAACTTTCTATTAAGCTCCAGAGACAGTCACATGCCATGCAACTCCTAAGATTTCAGAGTTTGGACACAGTAGTAGATATTGAATATATGAGGGAAGCATTTCAAAAAGGCATTAACACTAATAGGGCTTACATATGTGTATCAAGGGAAGAATAGCTGCTAAGTTATGACACTACTCAGTCCTGACCCAGAGGTACAGAAAGAAGCTGTCTGTATAATTCCACTGAGTTCTGACAGATTCTCCTAAATTCACCCACTTAGAAGACTGATTTTTTAATTTTTATTTTTTTTTAAAGTATCTACTAGAGAGGAAAAGACGGGGGAAAAGAAAGGTCAAATCATACACTAATCAGTCAAACTCGGTTGTGTTTTATCAGTTTGAAGAACAAGGGCAGGGGCAAATTTAGCAGACACACAATGGGGGTTGTTTTGTTTATTTAGTTGAGAATCAGTGGAATAAAAACCCCAGAGTGAATGATTCTACAACACATTGAGAGATTATAGTTTTGTCCTGTCTGTCACATTTGGACATGCAGAACATTTTAAGGTTTTTTTCTGTCACCATGACTAATAACCGCAGGCTCTCACACCCCTACACCTTCCTGATACAAAGTTAAAAAGGAGCAAAACAATTTGCTTGTTGACACAGTAACAACAAGATTCAGGATCAGGGAACTGAAAATAAAAGGTCATGTTTCAGTTTTACCAGGCAGAGCCATTTATTTCCTTAGTGACCGCCCTCCTTGGCAGTAATGATTATGTTCATCACATGCTTCAAAAGTTTTGTCCATGCCACCTATATATAACTTTTATGCAGCTAGGAAAGGAACAGATAATTACTCTGAAGCAATTTTGGTAGGGAGGTCTGAGGAAAAATCCCGTACACAAATCCTGAAGAAATTATTCTCTCCTCAACAAAGCTTAGATTTGAGAAGGTAAGTATTTCTTGCTAGGAGAGAATATTGCAAATTACAACAGGAATCCCATTTCACTTAAAATTGTAATTTCTGTGTTTCACATGAGACTCAGAATTCAGTGGGTAGAGAGAGCAGGGAGAGGAAGGAGGGATACGAGGATACAACAGCTCTTGGATTAGATGTTGCCACTTCTGATCCATCATCACATTTTCTCAGATTATGAAAATGAGTTTTTCCCAGTTGTACATTTTATGCTTGACAGATTACAGATCGGTTTACACATTCACAATTGGAGCACTCGGATTTTACAAAAGTTCAGGTCTTCTGAGACCAGCATTTGTTATATGGTTTGACATGAGTCAAGAGAAACATTCTATGAGACAATGCCAGAGACACTTTCTGGCAATGAAATGGGTGAAGTCACAAACTCCTTAATGATCTCTGCAGCCAGCCTGAATTTAACACATTTTCTTTGACTTTACAGCTGGCTCAGAAAGGTCATTAGACTATTATATCTACTGTTATGTAGAGCAGCACTATACACATGTAAAGTTTCTATAGCAACACTTTCTTAATTCACTCTTTAAGCAAAACACCAATTAGCTTTTTATTATAGCCAATTAAAAAAATCTGCACACTAATTGACAACCTCTCTACACAGAATTTAAGCTTATGAAGAAGAAAATTGCAGTAAAATTTTTTAATGGTAATAGCTTACTTCCTATTCTCCCCTCTTAAGAGAACAGTAAATTATTCGTAATCGGGGCTGAACAGTGATTTTCCAATCTGAACCATTTAGACACAGAAGTAACCTATCCTGATATGCCTTAAATCTGAGGAGAGCCTGAAGATTACAGGTCTCAAAAAGGCATCAGAAATGTAATCAGCTGACTTATTTCTGCATTGCAGGAAAATGGGCACTGGCCCCTGCAGCTGGAGATCATGCAAGAGGCAGCCAGCAAAGTGTTTCTCTTTCAGAGTAGCCAAGCATGTTGAGCCAAGTGAGAAAGATGGCAAAAAAAAAACTACCAGAAGTCAAATTTAGCAGGGCAGAAAAGACATTTTCATTTTCTTCTTAGTACTTAAGTGTTGGTTTTCTCAGATGTCTTCTGCACAGCTGGTGATGACAGCTTCTTTGTATGTCACTTCGAGTAGCAAATATCAAGACATATTAGTCAGAAACCAGTCAGTGAACACAATATAAAAGGGAATACAACATGATGCAGAGCATCAGGAGAAATAATCAACAAGAGAAGTTAAACCATCCTTTTTTGTAAGATCTTCTGCAGGAAGCTGAGTAAAAAACATCGTTCCCCTTACAGTTCCCCCATGTGAGGTGTCGGGATTCACCTGACTAATAAATAAATAAATACACACAGAATGAGGTGGCAGATGGCTCCTCTGACAAGCTCAGCATGCCCCAACCAAGAATTAATGGTTCTTGAGGTAACAGAAGGTCTGCTGATTCTTAAAGACACACTACAGAAACTGCTCCTATTCTCACCATCTGATTTACCCCCACTGTCCTATAGTGCAGTAGCGACACAGAAACCTGAGGCATCTCACAAGTTATGTGGGGAAACCAAAATAGTTTCCCTTGAAAGGCTGACAGATAGAAAGAGGAGTTAGAGAGAGGTAAAGGAGAGCTCAAGGTATCCACACATGTGCAAGGAACCACAGTGTGTAACCTTGGAGTTGCTGCAGCATGCAACAGGTCTGGATACAGGGTCAGGCTCTGCAGCACTCAGGGACACCAAAGATAAAGGAATAGAGCCAAGCAGCAGAGCTACAGGCCTTTGTTCTCGAGTCTTTAGAGAGGTAAACTCCCAAATTCTGAATTCCCAGGAAATGGGAGCACATTCAAGTTCCAAGTGCAAAGTGCCCACCGTCAGAGGCAGAGCTCTGCCTCCCACAGGGACACTTAGCCCAAGACACAGTGCACAGTACTGAATCAGGTACTGATTCAAACTAATCTCATCATTTGCTGTCCCAAGACCTTGAAGATTTCTCCTCTAGTACACCCTTGTGACCAGCACCTCACCAAAATATGGGTCAGTTCACCCATCCCTGCAGTGAACATCTCTCCCTTCTCTGGCCTCAAAGGAAGGAGAGCAACCCACGGCCCAAAACAAGACCTGTCAGTCACAGGGATGCAGAAGTGAATACAGGAGAGAACCAGAGCAACCAAACAAACTTTTTTTCCTTTTTTTTTTTTCATTTTTTAAAGCTTTCTGCATTGGCATCTCAAGCCATTTAATATTTCAGCCGGTCAGTTCACTCTGCCAGTTAAATATCACACAGAGTGCATTCAAGGACAAGGTTTAGGGGCTAAGTTTAAAGGCAGCTGGTACTTACTGGCAGCAGCCAGGATCCCCTTCAGTTGCTTTCCAGGAATGCACATTCCCAGGATCAGAAAGGCTCCAGCTGGTGACAGTCACTACTCAAATACATCAGCACCAGGTATCTCTTTCTTGCTGTCTTCCCTGATGTGCTCTTTGCCCAGGCAGCTGCTGGGAGCAGGCACGTCCATGTGCTCAGGTGGCTGCTGTGTGGTGTGAAAAGCCTCCAGGGAGAACAACAACAGATATGATTCCTGGCAGTCACATCCCCGCCAAGAAAACACCCTCAGTGGCCTAAAATATGAACCCAAGCCAGCTGTGCAGCCATCCCAGCCTTTGGAAAAGCAAGCAGATCACAGATCAAGAAGATCAGGCAGGTAGAAGCTTCTCCCCTGTATTTCCTGTTATTATGATCAGCATTCAAAGTATCTTCACTAAAAGAGCAATTTGCACATCCAGCTGCAGGTAAAGGACACAGAGCTACATTCCACTTTAGGACCCCAGAAAAAACAATTTTTTCTTGGATTGACTTTTTTTTTACTGTGTTGCAGGAGAGCTGACTGCAATTAAACTGTCTTTGTCTAAGATAAAAGCTCATTTCTGTTATTTCCAAGAAGTAATGGGACGGCTTTGTTGCTCTTGTAAATTACTGTTACAATCTACCATAGAACTAAAGCAAATTAAAACAATAGCCAGGGCATCACTGAGAGCAAAGATTTTCAACAGTTTTGAAAGATCCTTTTTGACTCCTTTCATTTACTTTTCTGCTTTTGAGACACATAAAACACAGAAGCATGATTGCAGTAAATTTTGATAACTACCACAAATTTCTCCCACTCTCTCAATGAAGGAAAGTATTTCAGAAAAACCTTCCATCCAAATTTATCTTTTCAATTTCTGCACAATCCCGTGTTGGCAATAATATGCACCCATTACACTGGATGATGAAAAGAAGAATTTAAAGGAAACCATCATTTTCCTGCAACATTTTTCAGCCTCTGAAAAGAGGACTTTCTCAATCTCAAGTCTGGACACAGAACCTGAAAGCAAAATTACTGCACAAAAGATAATTTTCTGTCTTCACATCTTGGTGAAAAAAGAAAGCATCAACTTTATGACCTGCTGCACTTCAATAAGCTCAAATTGCTAACCTCAAACCTAAGAAAATGGAGTTTTATTACTATTCTAAATAGTATTTCTATATAAAACATTACATATTTATGTATAGACAGCATTATTTATTATATGAATGTTTGAAGTAACTGAAATATTATGCAAATAATGCTATTTTATCACTGTTCTAATTCTTGGTATTTATTAAAGATATAAGATCTCTGACTTGCTATCAGATCAAACAGTTAATACCAAAAGGATCTCCTTTCCTTGTGCTTTCACAACTCTACTAGAAAACTGAAAGTTAGGGGTTGCTTCAATAATATTTATACAACTGTCACCCTAAATTCCCAATTGCCACATCTGTAAGCTCTGAAATCAGGAACCCTGAGTAAACAGAACAAGTGACTATTATGATCACCATCAAGTTATCGAGTCATGGCATGACAGATAAATTATTGTGTCTTTCTAACTTTCCTAAGGTCCCCCAGAACTCACACCTTTTTCATCAGGCAAAATAAATGTAACAAATCTCCAGTCCTGCTACTGCAAATGGCCAGCTCATAGCTAAAGGATACAATACATTGTTTTCTATTTTATAATTTTAACATTAATTTTAACAACCTAAACACATGCTAGATTGAGCTGAAAAAGAAGGAAGCACGTCCAAGGATCCCACCATCTCACAGTCCGGAAATTCTGGCCAATTAAAACAGAAACAATGAGGAAAATACAATTGAATACTTCTAACACTGTTAAAACAACCCAGTTTATCTTCATCTTCCTATTTCTTTCATCCAAACCTTCCAGAAAGCATCTAGACACAGCAGTTCTCACTGCTTATATCAGGGGTAGGACAGCACGTATTTGTATTTTATGCACAAGAAGAATCAATAGATGCAATTGAGATCTCAGCAGCACGTGCAGTTTGATGGGTGCCCTGCTCTGAGGAGTGCCAGGATGGGAATCAAGGAGAAATTCAGTGCTGCCATCAACCCCTGTAGCACCTGAGGCATCCACTCTGCATCTCTGGGCCTCACCGAAGGGCTGGAAGGAAGAAGAGCCACTACATGAGGAGAAACAGGGAACTTATGTTGGCATTTTGCTTTGTCTTTGCTGTAAGAACTCCAACAGTTTGCCTTTATATATTCAGATAAAAATAACTGAATATCTACCACTCAAATTAAAGGACACAGATGGCTGCTTTGAACTGAAAGAAAAGGCCAAAGACACCGGCTTCAGTTACAAAGTCCCTGAAGAATAAGCAGAATATTGCAGCTTTGTTGGGTGGAAGGAGCTGTTATCTACCTTCCCTGCTCCTAATGGGATTCCCTGGGGTCTCCTTTTCATCACTTTCAAAAGGTCAGTCTTTGTCTCCAAGCGCTTCTTGTCAGTGTTAGAGCCACATTCTGCTCTCAGATACTGAGATAAAAGAACTATCTGCTGGCTTAGACCACCACAGCCGGAGCAAAAGCCCTGCTGCAGTGTTTGAAAGCTGCCAGTGCATAACTCAAGATGACCAAGGGAAGGAAACGTTCTGCAGAACAACAAAATAACTTGCCGTGATATACTCAGTGACACATTTCACTTTCAGCCTGGTCCAAAATGCACTAAAGCTTGCAGAACTTCTGTTGATTTTAACAGGTTTGGGAATACGTCCCTTACGCCCTCTGAAATTATATCAGGAAAGGAGTATCAGTTTATCAGGTTTAGTGGGCACACACAACACATTTTATCTTTAAGCTGCTCTCCTTGAAGGAAAAGGAAGGTTCACACACTCAGGGAATTCAGACACAAGAAATAAAGCAATGAGAGGGAACGCAGATTTCTCAGTGGGAGAACAAAGACAACAGGTTCATCTTCAAAAGGGTTTGTACTTTCTCCCTCAGCATAAATTTGAAAAAATACAGATAATATACATTTTATTTTTACTTGTACTCTCATCAAGATTCATTCCAGCTGGAAAAGAAGGTATGTCTCTCTATATAAATAGATTAAGCCATAAAAAAATAGCAAAAAGTCGATGTCCAGACTTTATTTTCATCTAATAATTTGCATTTTGCTACTGCTAAGATCTAGACCTCACCAAAACCAGGTTTATATAGCACAACTATAGATATTCATCTGCCAGCATTTTTATTAAATTCCTTATATCAACAGACTTCATAAACTGGAGATTATATATATATATATTTAACAGAAACATTGTGGGGCTCAAGGTTTTGGGGTTTTTTTAAGTAAGGAGGAAAACCTAAATCACGCATATCTTCATCTTGCCCCAGCACACAGCCAGACATATTTCAAAAATTAAAACAATTCTTGGCCCATCAGCAAAGGCTGAGCTGCTGTGTGAAATGTGCTCATCACTGTGGAATCTTCAGCTTTCATCCTCCAGTTCTGCCCTGGCTGGGATGGGGAAACTCAGGGGCTCCATGGGAAAAGGTGACTTTGAGCACTCAGCAAGTTTAAAACTCCTCTTGTGTCCAGGGAATCACAGAGGGTGTGTGAGGCCAGGGCAGGGTGATTCAGCCACCCACCAACAAAGAGTCTGGAGACAGTCTGGATACATTTTCATCTAAAAAGATGTTTTGTGGTGTAGAGATGCACCAAGCAGTGACCAACGAGCTCATCCAGGCACAGCAGCAGCTCAGAGCTGGGTGCTAATGAAATCAGACTGCACCCAAAACACCTCCTGAATTATGCTGGGTATTCCTGCCCAGCCCTAAATTGTGCTCCCTCATCCCACCCTTCAGGAGACAGCACAGGTCAGTCATGCCATGTTTTTCGCAAAGGGGGTGGACAGGGAGAAGAGCCTCTTCTTCCCCTCAGAACCAAAGAAGCACTCCTGAGACACGGCCCCAGCAGGGCTGACCCTCCTCCTCCTCCTCACTGCTCGGGATCAGGAGCACTCAATGCCATGGATTCGCCAGGACAGAAGATCCAAGACCTGATTCTGCCTGGAATTCCCTAGCTAGGACATGCCATGGATGTGGCACCTACATCCCAGGTCTCTGGACTTCTCAGCCCCAGTCCATTGGCACCTTCTGGCCTTCATCCTCCTCAGATAATCCTGGTTTAGTGGTATCCACCTGGTCAGCCACAGCACTAGCAGCCTGCCATCTGTCCAAGGTTAAGGGAAAAATAGGAGCTGATTCATTTTGAACAGTTCAGCTACACTGAGTTTTGCTGACTTATTATTGGTCAGCATATTTATTATGCTAGATATAAATAAAACATTAAATGTTGTACTCAAAATATCCAAAATAGCCTGCAATTCTCCTACTTCCTGAGCAAATTAAATGAGTTTTCGCCCCAGTAGTTTTTGCTTTTTTATTATTATTAAAGAACCAACACAGGGAAAATTCTCGACTATGCCTAAAATATGCCTTTTCTAGGGAAAAAAAAGGGAGTAAAAAAAAGTAAATAGCCATGAGATGATACCAAAAGACAAACTTACACTAGTGCTGCAAGATGAATTCTCTGCCATTGTTGCTGTTGCATTATTTTGGTAATCCAATTAACTTCTGATGTTGTCAAATGCAAAATCAGAATGGGTTTGCACAATGAGTACTTACACACAGTAGTAACACAATTACACCAATTTCTATTAGCCTGTGCTGTTAAATACTCTCAAAGGCCAAAGGTAAAAGACTTATTACAGCAGTGATTAGGAGTTCCTGTAGTCCAGGATACAAGTATTGCAGATGGTGTCCAACAACAATAAATAATTCTGAAATCTCATTTTCTTGCTTTCTAAGTAAAGCCACTGCACTGCTGCAATGTGTGTTTGCAGCTTGCTGCCAAACTTAGCTATGTCACCAGCAAGTATCAATAAAGATCCTATTGATTTAAGAGCATGCATTGCTAAAAGTCAATGTTTCAGTAAGTGGGACAGAGGTGACATAAGAATTGCAAAATCCTAATTAGCTGAGCATCTAAACCGAAAATTCCATCCTAAGCCGTTCTACAATTATCTTCAAAAGGAGAGCAAAGCCTAAAAAGGGCAGAACATAAATTGGCTAGCAATGGGAAACCAATGCTCTTGTTCGTGCTTGCAGAAACAAAACAAAATAACCCTAATGCCTGAACCGATTCTATTGCGAAATAATTTCTTTAACCAACTGCAGATCTATCTTGCCTCACTGAGAGGCCATGGAATGATGTCCTTGTTCCAAAGGCCAAGCCTGACTCTGTTGGGCAGGTCAGGAGCAGTCCCAGTGGAAGTGAAAGCTCCTGAGCTGGTGGGGAGGGCAGGACAGACACAGCCACCAGCAGCAGGGTGATTTAGGACTCTCACTGACAGCGTGTCTCTGAAAAGATCAGGAAAGCTCTGATTGCCTATTATGCATTATTAAGACAGAGATCAATAGAGAAACCTCCAGGGGCCACTAACATGCACTGCACGTGTGATTTCACCTTCTGCAGACACAGGAGCGGGCGCTGGTTCCTGCAGCCCCCTGGCCGGGAACTCAGCACTGCACAGCCTGAGCCTGACACATCTTCCTTCAGCAAGGTCACACCTGGCTTCCCTCCTCTTCTACCTCACCTTCTTCCTTCATCCTTTTTTTCCTGTTTTTTTTCCTTTTTTTTTTTGTGCCTACTAAAATTCAAGCCATCACACCTTGGCTTGCGTTCCTCCAGCTACACCCACTGCCGTTACATTTCAATTTAAGCGTTGTGGGGCAGGGGCTGGGCTGGGAGATGGGTTTGTTTTTCAGGCAGCAACCAAATGCAAAAGGTGCCAGACTCCCGCTGCAGCCTCCAAACATTACTCTAAACGCCAAGAGTAACCTGTTATTTCGACATGTTTTTCAGCTGATGGATTGATATAAAGGATCAGAGAATAGAAACAGCTCATTTTTGAAGGATAAAAAAATAAAATATTAGGAACTCCAGATGCTCAGTAATTTTCTTCACAAGACAGGAATACTGCTAAAATTATCCTCACTACTGAATAGTATCCTTTTTCTTGAGAACCTGAAGATAATTTCTGAACAATAGCATATGTCTGTAAATAAATACATGTACCAGCACCACTCTGAGCCTCACACCACCTTGCCAGCAGAGCTGGGCAGGTTCGGGTGATTTACAGTAAGCATAGTTAATAACTTACAATAATCATGCTCAAGCATCAAGCTCAGAATGAACTGCTGCCAAACTGACAAATGAGGCTATGAAAATTGATAGCTTTGAAATTTGTTTCAAGGTTCATGTACAGAAAACCTCGCCAGCACACACAAAATTCAGAAAGCTTTTAAGAACAACAGTATTCTGCATATGACTGAATTAGTTAATTACTTGAAAATCACCCACCCAGAAGAAAAACTGTCTCCAGCTCTGGTGATTGCCTGTTTATTTCCAGCACAGAAATAACTTTATTCATTGAGGCAAAGAAGGATAACAGATTCTTTGCAACTTTTGAAGGGTAGAAATAAGTGTGGAGAGTAAAGATAAATCACTTATTTAAAATAGGTCTTCAGACCTTAAAACTTTTTCAGTTGCAGCACCAGCACAACTCCCATATGATTCACCTTCGGCCGAAGTTCATTGATCCTTACTATTAAATCATACATTAACCTGAAACAGAAAGGTGTTTCTACTCCATCCCCTTGGATTTATTCTTCTAGATACAGAAGAATGCACACTGTAAGGAGGTGAGCTCAAAATCTTACCAGCAAAAAACAATGAAATAAAAAAGCAAGATAGGTTCTGAACACTGGACACTAAAGGAAGAACTGGCAACAAGACAGAATGGAAAAGAGTGGAATAAAGTAGCAGTTATTTTCACACAGCTTCCAAGGCAGCCAGCTCAGTCTACAGGCTGGATTGCTGAACTATCCACTGCATGGCATCTGGCTCCAAACGCCTCCAACTGCCAGATTTTGACCCTGTGGGTTAAAATTCTGAACTTCTCAATCCAGGGGCAGATGCTTCTACGGATTTCTGAAATGTGGTTTCATTAATTCACCACCAACAAACAAGAAATCTCACCAGAGCACACCTGATTTAGGGGGAATGGAGGTCTGAGCGCAGCAATGGGGACAAGAAGGGCTGGGGAGAAGCAGCTGGGAAAACCTGGAAAGGCCAAAGGAAAGAGCAGAAATGGACCCAGAGAGCAGCAAGACTCGTGCTCAACAGTGTTCTCCAAAAGTCTTACTGCAGAGCCCAAAATACTCCAAACCATTGATTTCTCTTGCTCCTCTGGAAGCACAGGGCACCATCCTAACGAGCTGTGCATCCCTCATCCTTACTGAATGCAAACTACTCGTGGTCCTGCTCTTCCAAAGAGAACCAGAAGAGCCTTTTACACATCTCTAGGTATCAGGCTCACTGTGACAACTGGTGCTGGTCATCTCTGTGGGCATTGCATGGCTGATTATTCAGCCTGCCCGGAAAACTGAACAATGAAAAAAAAGAAAGAAAAAAAAAAAAAAAAGGAATAATATTGCAGATTCAAGCACTGAACAGCCATCAATTTAAACACATATATATATTTTTATTATTATATAATAGATATAATTCTGTACTCTAAATTGATGTAAATGGATGCTGCAGATGCCTTGTTCTTTACTTATATCATCAGTAATCTCCAGTGAGAAAAAGAAACAGAAAATCTCACTCAGTTGCATAAAAGCTTGAAGAGAGCTACTGAAGCAGAAGAAAAACTCCACCATCTTATTTTTAACACACACATATACCACAGAAAGCTGAATCAATATCAAAGATGGATGAAGAGTTTCTGAATGGGATTCTTAAGCATTAGAGAGGAAAGCAAAGTGTGGGTGAGGACATGGAGGCAAAGGGAAATGTGAAGGACAGTAGGAAACAAAAACAACTTGGAAATTGAACTCCACTACAAGAGAGATGATGACTTCTAAGTATAGCAAACCAGTCCCATGGATAAAAAACAACAACTTCAACTGAGACTAATCCTGTGTGTCAGGTAAAACAGACTGCACAGGACTGTTATGTGCAACAAGATGGGGTAAATCAGCACCAGGAGCATATGGCTGTGTCTGAACACAGTGACACAGCATCATCTTAAACTCTAGATTCATACCTCACACCTTCCTACAATTATCATTGTAAACAGTGCAGTTGACTGCCTTCTATAGTTTGAAACTGCTGATGCTGTTTAACTAACTTCTTAAAATAATACTCCATTTCTCCATAAAATATTTATATTAAGTTTCTAGCACAGGTTCCTGTTCAGGGTCTATTAAACACTCATGAAGAGCTGAGTCAACGTGTCACATGCTGAACCTTTTAAACTCCCTGTTTCTTCCAGGATACATAAAAACAGAAGAAAACTGGAATACTCTCACACTGTTCAGTACTCACTGAATGAAGCTGCAAACTGATATTAAGGAATAACAAATGAAATAACACGAATGCAACAGAAGCTTCTTTTAAAAATGCTGCTCATCACCTCAACTAAACTGAGCTCCAGCAAATGGAAGGCATTACTCCAGCATGCCCTTATCCCACCCATCTCCTACACATTATCCAAGTTCTGTGCCAAATGAGATCACTCCACTGCAGCCCACACCTGCTGCATAATTGATTGTTTTGACATTAAATGTTCAGGCACAGCGGCACACATCGCATCATCTCTGTGACCATGGGAATGTGATCTTTGAGGCGCCAGCCTGTCAAAACTGCCACAAAAGCCACCAGCAGTTGTGCTCACAAGAAATGTGCCCAATGTTTCTGGGTTTAAGCAGATTCCATGAATTTCATGGCCCTCAAAAAACATTCTCTGAAATTCTCCTTTACAGCCATATTTTCCTTGAAGGGAAGTATCCACGACTTGCATGACTGAGATCATTTGAACATAACCTCATGTTTTTGCTGACATTTGGCTATCCTCACCCCCAGGCTAAACACTACAGAAATGTATATGGAAATTACTCAGCCAGTAAAGAATCTGGATAGAAATCCCAGCTGTCATATGAGAAATATACAGAGGATTATGGGGATCTCAGCCATTTATTAAATTATACTTCCCAGATATTAAGCTAATCATGAAGACTAAAATGGTCTTGCTGATGCTTTTAAGAGGAGGCAACTGAGATGTATTTGATTTTATGCTTTTTGAATTTGTCTGTGTACTTGTGATAGTCCTACTGCAATGCTGAACAAAGAAATGCACCTGGGCAGTCACACCACCCACGAGTACCCACATCACAGCAAAGTTTGGGTGCTTTTGCCTTTTTTTTTCCCCCCCAGTCTTTCTTACTGGACAAAAGCAGAGTAACTGAATTTCCAAGATTCAGATTCAATTAAGCAGCATCTTAGCTGTTGCAACAAGCACAAATGCAGTAAATAGAATTTGATAAAGGTGCTTCAGCATTAGAATTCTCTCTGTCTTTACTACCTGATGTTTAGAGGCTGTACAAGTACCACACCCTGAATCACACAGTCACTGTTAATCACACAGCATTTTATTGCACAGCAAGCTGAATGCCACCAGGAAAGTCACGTGCTGCTCAAGCACTGAATGTAACTCACTGCACTGAATGGAACTGCAAAATATGTGCAGTCACATATTCCATACCCAGAGCTCTGCCATTGTATGGCACACTGTAAACCCTGGAAACAACGGCACAATAAAAAACAATCCATTAAAAATATCATCGTTTGAAACAGAATTGGTTACAGTTTCAAACTGGTGGAGGATTCAATAAAATGGCTTACCACAAGAGAGCATACTTGCATATAGAAACCACTCACCAGTTAGGGAATTCCAGCAGAGGAATTTAATTTTTTTTTTGTTAATTAAAAGATGCAGCTAACCTGCGAATCATCATTGAAACCAAGGACTTTATCAAAGTGAAAAGCCCAATTAGCATCAGCCCTCTTTGGATGTATAGGCTAACATATCCCTCATCAGCTCAATGAAAACCCAAGGGTGCCTCTGCTCTCCAGAACTGCAAAACTAATAAACAATTTCATTTAATTTGAAACAGACTACACTGAAATCCAGTTTACCTCAGAGTAACAGTGGATTGGATGCTTTTCTCCAGGGCACGTGTGGAAAAGTAAGTATTAAAAACCTAATGCATGAAAAAGTACATTGAAAAGACTTGCATTTGCAAACAGGAGAGAGTGGAACATTTATCAAATTTGAACACAGCATGCTCAAAATCTCTTCTGAAATGTTTCTATAATATCCCTTAAAGTATATAAACATTTCTCAGCTGAATTAATGTGGCATCCAAAAAGTAATTGTTGTTGTTGTTATTATTATTTTTAAGAGGTTATAATGAAGTGCCAATCTGCTGCCCAGTGTTCTATTCTGGTTGTCTCCATCACCACCAAAAGGACGCTCCAGTGTGAAAAAAACTACAAAACTGGGAAGAGGTTTCACCATTTAACAGGGGAGTCTTTCACCACTGGAAAGAAAATGCCTTTCCAATTACAATGCTCCTTCTAAGGCTGTGCTTCAGTAGCAGAGCTATTACTCCCCAGCAGTGCTTAGTGTTACATGTTAGCTCAACCAGGTATGTGTTTGGTGCATCCTTAATTGTTGCACAATCCAAAGGCACACATTGTTTTCCCTTCAAGAGAAAAGAAAAAAAAACAAAAAAGCCCATCCTAGAGATGGGATTATCTGACTGGCAGGAAAGCCACCAGATGTTATAGTAATAGGCAAGAATAGACAGAAATATGTTTTGGGTGCACTCTGCAAGTTTTATTAAAAGGGATTTACAATCAAATAAGTGGTGACAATAATGTTTTTCTCTACAGGTTACACCTAATTCCTTTAACTTTTAAACCCTACTGGGAGCTAACATTTTGCTTATGCTGCCCAATAGAAACAGTAACTTTTGAAAATTTGGTTCTAAGTACAATTCTCTCTAGATCCTCTTAAATCCTAATACGTGAGTTAATGCTTTTAAGTCAGGATCAGAAAAATCAGCCAGGTCACTGGGGCCAAGATCAACTGGGTTTTCTCAACAGAGAAATGAAAGACTTTTCTTCATTAGGAACAAAAAAAACCAACAAAACACAGAGGGCACAACACCCATGCCAAAACAGACTACAAGACACACAAAAGCAAGGGAGGGAGAAGCTTCAGAGAATCACAGAATGTTTTGGGCTGGAAGGGACCTTAAAGATCACCTCATTCCACCCCTGCCATGGGCAGGGACACCTTCCACTATCCCAGGCTGCTCCAAGCCCTGTCCAGCCTGGCCTTGGACACTCCCAGGGACCCAGGGGCAACCACTGCTCCTCTCAACATCCTGTGCCAGGGCCTCACCATCCTCACTGTCAAAAATTTCTTTTTAATATCCAATCTAAACCTATTCTCTTTCAGTTTGATGCTACTCCTCTGTGTCCATCACTCCACGTTCTCCAGCTCTCTTGGAGCCCCTCTGGCGTCCCCAGAGCCTTCTCTTCTCCAGGCTGAACATCCCCAACTCTCTCAGCCTGTCTCATAAGGAGATGCTCCAGGCATTGCAAATCCTCACCTTGCAGCAACCAAATTGGATCTGCCAATCACAAGATAATAAATCTCATTCCAGGTGACTCCCAAGGCATTTATGTCAATGATTCCTCAAAGGTTTTGGGTCTCATTAAAACACAAAACCCCAGCTACCACCACACACAAGAAAAGAGTTTCACTGAACAGTTCTGACCAGCTCTAATTAAGATGTATCAACTCTTACAGTTGCACACCAGCTTGGTGTTTATATGAATAACTTCAGTATTTAATAGATACCTTCACTTTTAATTACCATAAATGTCAAGAGCTTCCCGTAATATAAGAGCTCCCCAAATGTTTCAATGATTTTTGAGCTTTATTTGAAGTGGTTAACTTTAGGATTTTGTAATGAAACCAACCCTACAACATTTTAAAAATTAACAACCTTTATGCCTACACATTTTCACCCTAAACATATCCAAGGACCTTCACTGAATAATAGTGCCTCTTCTTGCACTTGACATTTATTAGTCATGATTTTAAAGTGAGGAGTATTTAATTACAAATAAAATATCCCTGACTTTGATAACTCTCAAGGAACTGCTGAGCATGAAATAAAATATGATGCCAGAGCCTCCCCTTCAACTTTGCCATGGATATTTCTTTATTTTGATAAGTCCAATAAAATAGGCTGATTGTCAAAGTCTAATTTTAGACTTAACGAAGCAGTAAAGGTTGGGGTGATGAAAAAGAAGCTGGAACAATAACAGTAGAAACACAGTCATGGACTATGACGATCCAAGAAAAATTTTCTGGCCAATTTGATTTGATTGTGTTAAACAATGACAAAGTACAGAAGCAATTAGAAATCACATCCAGTATTAGCAAGTGACTAAATGCTGCTTAATGGCATTTTATGCTTCCTGAAGACTGGCAAACCTCTACCCCATGTGTTTTAAACAATAATTCATTTTTTTAATCAGGATGGTACTCTTCCTTTCAATTTAACTGTGGCCAAATCATTTCCCAAATTTCATCTTGCTACTGGCTTTACTATTACAAAACACTATTAATATCAAAAGATTTTATGAAATAGTTGTTCACATATCTTCCAGCACTGACAGTGATACGAGAAATTAATATGAAAGCTCAGTGAAAGAAGACTGGCATATTATTTTGGAATAAACATATACACTGATTTCGTATACATGTAAATTTTGAAACATATTAATGGAACTGTTAAGGTCTGAAGATATCCACCCCCCAAACTGAAGGCCACTTTAGCAGGCCCAAAGGACCACAAAGCCAAACTGCTCTGCACATTCTGAAGAGCTAAAAGTCCAGTTGTTGTAGAATTTTAAAACACACCGACAGAAAAAGACTTTCAATCCACAAAAACTCACATCACACACACACAAAAGTGCTTTATGTCAGCGTTGAGACTGACAGTTATTCACAATGGCTCAGCTGAACACTGTGGCAGGGAGTCTTTCTTGACATGAAATTAAATACTCTCAGCCTTAACATTTCATAAGCATCTTTGTATTCACCAAGGGTGTATAATGCCATGGCCACGAACACACCGGAAAATGTGGAGCCAGAACAATACTTAATATAAATGCTCACAGCCAATTTCCTCAGTGCCTCAAGATAATAAAAATACACATCTGACTGCTAACACCACGAACAAATCCAAATTACTGTCATGCATTAAATCAGTACCACGATCCTCATGTGGCTGTGAAAATAAAGAGATGGGAGAATTTTCAGAAGGCACAAACAAGAGTCAGCAGCTTAATGCACTTTCTACACTTTAACCTTCTCCTTCAGGTGCTGCAATACTCATGAAGAATTTTCTCCTAGGCTTACCCCCTCAGGTTTTCAGACAATTAATTACCAGGAAAAATTAATTCACAGGAGATCCTGCAACAGCTTTTCCATTTGGGTATTACTGAACACAAACAGTGAGCATCTGTACTACCTCCTGTGATTAAAAGTCAAACCTTATAGATTTTTTGTGAGTACTGAGAAAGTCATGTGTCAAGTTGTCTAACAGAAATCCAGGTTCAGCCAGGATTCCCATGGTCAAGCTTTAATAATAAGTGCCCATACAAGGCAAATCTTGCTTTACTGACAATCACATGACATGTGGGAATGTCTAAAGGTTGTATCATTCCCTGTTTCACTCTGACTCTTTCAAATATTAAATTCAGACAGAATTATCTGGCAAGAGATACAGCAAGCTGATATTTATTGCTCAGTTTTAGTTTTCAAAATCAAATTCCTTAACAATCTAAAAAGAAACAAATTCAGTTGTCTTTTCACACGAGTACATCATCACACGTAAATTAATCCAGGCAAGTTCACTCATCACACATCAAGGAAAACAGGAACAAAAAAGCAGGACTACAGCTGGACTGCTCTTCTACCGAAGCTTTGTGCAGTGCATGATCCTTCAAACCCTGACACAGATGCAGCAATTACAGTTCAGGTTTAACATAGCTCCTTTTACTCTGCTCTCACCTTTAAGCAAATTCCTATTTCAGCGAGGGATAGGTTCATCTTTTATCCCTCCCTTCCCCACAATGCTCAGAGATAAGAGGATTTATCAGAGGGTAGGAGAGGCATTACATTTAATGTTGGCTTAGAGCAAGCTCTCCACCTTTCTCTATTCTCACCTTAGTCTTGCTCTAAATTGTACATTCACCCACAGAAGGGCTGCGTTTAATCCTGTCCTGTGACTCATTACCTTGGACAAAAATGGAATAAACTAAGGATGGGAGAGGGTTTCCCTGGCACAGACCAATTTCAATATTCTGAATAAAACCTTAAAAGCATGAAGGACTAACAGGCATGTATTCAATCTAAAAAATGGCTGGCAACAACAGTAACACCACAGCAAAGCTGCTTTTCCATTTCTCTGCTCAGATAATCATGATAAATGTCAGTATTTTTAAAAAGGTAGGGTTAGTTGCCTGTAATGATGTACAAGTGCTGGATAATGACTGCAAGATCACAGCACACCTTTTATAAAGTGGGGTTGGTTGCTGCACACGCTTAACTCACCTGTGCTCTAAGCACTGCTGTAACAAGGAACAGAATCAATTTTCTGGTAAAAATCTAATTCTGAAATTGTATTTCTTTGAATATTGCAGACTATCATCTTTTCTAAGCCTCCTCCTCTTCAGCCTTCCCCCTGATGCTGACAGAATTTGGATTTAGGGTTCTGGAAATCTTTTTCCAAATGCTTACCTGAGCTTTTTTTTTTCCTAAACACAGAGAACAGCAAGCTCCTTTAAATGCTAGTAGTAGAACTTTTTATTTTCCATTTAATTCTAGCAATATTTGCTCTATTTGACAAACTGAGTTAGAGTACTGTGACATAAAAGGAACAAGCCTAGAATCACTAGCTACCATGCTTGTTCAACCAGAGTCAAAAAACCTTGTCCCACTTGTAGGAGAACATTTGCAACATTTTCCAACCCAAAAATATCAACTTTTACTTGTATCTACTGAGATAGACTGCCTAGAGAACAGCAGAAAGAGCTGTTCTCATTCACAGCATCAAGAAGCAACATCTGCACCGTGGCACCTCCTCACCTTTGAGTACCACCAGCTTAAAACTTGAAAACAATCAAAGGGGAAGCAAAGGTGCCACATCCCAAAAACAAGAGAGGGTTTTGTTCCTCTGTATTTCAGAATAATTGAATGGGAGCAACTGCTGGATGTGGATGGCAAGGAGATACAAGCACCTGCCTGTGGAGCACAGAGCCTGGAGCAGTGCTGCTTTTCACAGGAACTGAGAAATTGCTCCAGTTGTCTGAGGGAATTTGTACAGAAGTGTTTTCATCCAGAGGTAGCTCTGCATCTCTGACACTTGCTTGGAGAATTTGCCAGTGATAAGCAAAAGGAAATTAGCCAAGAACTGATTTACCCTTGACTTTAATAGGAGATCCCATTCAACCAGCAGCAAGGCTCAGATTATCTGTAAAAGGCTTATCAATTATTTTTGACCATGTCAGCCTTGTTCTGAAAAATCAGATCATTGCACTACTGTCCTGTTCTTGTTTCTGACTTCAAATATCAGTCCAATTTCCCTTCATTGCCATTGCTTTGCATAAACACCGGTCAAATTTTAAAAATTACAAATTATAACGACATCCTCTCAGTGCCATTCTGAATCTTTAATTACTAACAAATATAAATAATCTATTGAAAATAATATTGTATGTCTAGCAAATTAAATAGTTAACAATTATTTAATTTAAATATTTTCAAGTCCTGGAAACACTGAAATTAGTCAAGTAAAAAACGGTTTTAAACTCAAGCACTGGAAACGCACATTTCGTGCACTTCATTTCATTTTATAGTCTCTAAGAACTATTACAATTTTTAATAAACTTGTATCTGGGATTTGAGGCCAAACACTGATGCTCAAAAGGCACAAATTATTAACTAAGAGACACCCAAAGTGGTAATAAAATGTATTCCCCAGTGGTATATTGCAAATCGGCTGTAAAAATTACGTTTTATTAATCCAGCTGCAATTAAACAATAACAGCTGTACAGCTTGTACTGCAATGCCCCACTTTCAGGGAGATGACAAATATTGTTCATTATTCATTATATATTGCTGATTGGCAAACATTTTTCTTAGTCCAGTAGTGATGTCTCTTGGGTATGACTGCTTCTCTTTATGATTGCAAACTGAGTTCTCCTTGGTATCTTGGGGTTTGCAAACACTACGAGTCTGTCTTTCCTCTAAGATGTTTCACATTTCAAAGAGAATGATAAATTTCTGCTGAAGCCAACAAAACTAAGCAACACATACATATAGACAAGTATCTGGCTAATAAGTTTTTAAAGTGTTACTGACAGCTACTTACTTTTCTACAATTAATAATCACTATCACAGCCTCCATCTCTTTCTTGGGGTAACATTCAAATGTTTGGCAGGTAGGAAATGAGCAGCAAACACAAATGCTAGCTAAAAATCTAGCTAAGAAATGTACACAGCCACCCATCAATTTTTACAATGAAAAATAGCAGCTAACAAAATCATCCTTCTTTGAATATTACATGCAGTAGATAAAATATGGGCATCACTCTGCTTCCACATTTTTTGCCACGTTCTAAATGTTGCTCTGTAAACATTAGGGCAGCTAGAAAAACATTACAGAAAGATAAAACTGGGATGATTTCTGGAAACAGACACAAAGCCACAGTAGGTCAAACGAGTATGGTATATAACAATCAAACACTGGCATTCTGCTGTGTACATCAGACCATCTTAACTACTCAGATTCATCAGGATCCTGATGGCTCTAGCTCCAGCAAATCTGCTTTAGAATTCTCCATTTAATTTTAATGGAAATGTTGTCTGCAGCCCACAACATTTTTAATTAACATTTACTCAATTTCTGACAGGTTTTCTTTTTTAACCATACAGTAAAGATAGCCCTGACCCCTACCTGAGACAATAATCATACTGAACTCTTCAGCCTTGTTTTTGTCTCTGACTAGAAGATAATTGTTAGCTGGTTAACCTTATGTAAAGCCAGTGATCTGAAGAGCACAAAACCAACAAAAAACACCTTTAATTTCACATCCTGACACTAGCAAAGTAAAATAGCTGGGTGTATATGACAACAACAGTACTATCCACTGTGAAGGGAATTAACTCTACCCCAGCCAAACCCAGCACAGATCCGAAGCCTGGCTTATCCTTGGGTGTACTTTAGGAAATTATTTACACATACACAAGTCATCAGGACTGGTGCTCATCCATCCCTCAGTGGGGCCAACATAGCCAAAAGAGGATCCTCAGCTTCTTGGTACCAGGGATCCGTTCTGACCAGTCCTTATCGAGGCTGGGTGCAGACAAACAAGCTGCAAAATCCATTTCTCATGACTTACTGCCCTTCCTCTAGGAGCCCTTTTTCTCCCATCCTTTCATCCAAAGGGGGAAAAACCAACAAACATGGTCTTCGTGAGAAAGTAGGCAAAGGCTTGCAAAGTAAATGGATGCCTACCAACTCAAAAGGCTGCAGGATAGGCTAGGTATTTTCTGCTTAAAGTTTATAGTCTGACAGCAATCAAAGATGGCTTTGCCAGACTAGCAGCAAAACAAAGACACTCTGCAATTTACACAACATTTCTTTACAAGTGAATTTTTTCCCCATTCCTTTACATCTTCCTAGATTAGGCAAACAAAGGCAGGCTTGTAATTTCTCCTCTGCTATTCACTGCATTTTTTTTCTTCTCACTAACAGAGTGTCTCAAATGCATTTACAACAACATCAATTTCCTGACTTACCTACATCATCTCTGATATTCAGTGGGTAAGTGACAGAACATGAAAATATATTTTTAAAAAGCTCATAGAAAACTAGTAATGGCAAACTGTCTTCTCCTTGTTACAGGCTTACTGTCAGAGTAGGAATTACCATTCCATCAGGAACAAAAATGCTGCTGTAATAGTATTGTTTATTTGATAAAATATTAGTAATCCTTATTTCTTGTCATATCACATTTTCTAGGTAAAACTTTCAGACTGACAGTTCAAAATCACTACTACAGAGAATGACTTCAGAGTGTTTCTTCTACAACAGGAGAAATAATCCTCAACTTGTAGACACAAGAACTGGGTTATGAACATACTTTCATCCCAAAAAATCCAAATCTCACACTTAATCTGAAGATCTGTAGAAGTCTTGATGTAGACCTGAGCCAGGACCTTTTCTCCTGATGAAACATCTCTCCCTCTCCTTGCTGAAATTCCACTAAATCCATCAAAAAGGTCTACAGAGATGTGACAGGCTCTATTAAGCTTGCAGCTGCCTTCAAATCTCATGCACACTGTGGCATTTTCAAGATCTGAAATGCACATTTTGAAGGTTTCCTGTTGACCCAAGGCAGCTTCACAGCGTGGTACATCTGAGGATGGGGAGGAGGACAGCAACAGGCTGCCTGTTTGCAAAGCCTCTGAAGGAAAGAGCAGGACACTTCACAGACCTGTTTGAGTCACAGAGAGAAAAGAAGGAGCAAGGGAAAAATGCATTTAAGAAGAAAAAAAAATCAGGGCATAACATTGATTTTTTTACTCTTTTCAGTGAATTCATTAATTCACTGACATAAAAATAGTCATCTAAGAATGTCAGAAGAATGCACAGTATCAGCTTCACTCACCATCTAAGCCCCTCAAAACTGCATTTACTACTTGGTGCATAAGCTTCACCTCTTCATAACCTTACTTCTAGCATGGTCTAATATGATCAAACAGTTTAATCAATAGAAGAATGGTAGCTGGCATGTGGGTGGGGATGGTGCTTTTGTGTGGTTTGATTAGTTGTTTGTTTTTTAATAAATAAATATGCCAGTAGTCATCTGTTGCCACTTCCTAAACTGACCCACTTGAAGGTTTTTTTTTTTATTTTTTTTTTTTTAATTCTATGATTTCAGATTCAACCCAAACACAACTTGAGTATGAAGTACAAGAAGACATAATAAACTAACTACATAAAATCTACATAAAAAGTTGTGCATTCTGAACTGGAAATAATTTGGGGAGAATGAACAGAACCCACTTTGTGCACACTGTTGGCAGGTGGCAGAGGAGAAAATCAGTTGATCTCTTCTTATTCCTAACTTTCTGGTAGAGAAAAAACATCTCTTAAAAATGGGAACCATCTTTGCTTTAAGAAGAGGTCTACAGCTTGTGCAGACCCCGAGTTCTGCAATCCCACCCTGGAGCAGGAAGCCCAGACACCTTCCCATGCCAGCTCCAATGCTCTGCCTGTTGCTCCAGACCAGGCTAAAAGGCACAGACTGCCCCCAAGTACACACTTTTCAAACATTTTCACTACATAGAACTTTTATTTCCACCACAAGTTTACCATTACCTTGCCTGCTGCTCACTGAAGTATTTTGAAAGGACCTCAAGCGTTACAGACACTTTCCATTAAGAGAAACGTTTGGAAACTTCAGATAAGCTTGGGGTGGGAAAAAAAAAATGTGCAGGGCCTAAATGTGAGAACACCCAGCAGGCTCTGAGACATTAGAGCAGTGTGGGTTCCCGAATTCAGCTCTCAAAGAACCCAAATACAACAATAATGATCTTGGCACAGGGCATTTCCTGCAGATTAATGACCAGCAGGGAGGAGTTGATGGCCCACAGCGCAGCCAAGGGCCATTAACCCCAGCCAGTCATTAATCCCCAGGAAATGCCCTGTGCCAAGATCATTTTCCTATTTCAAAATGAAAAGCAGCAGAGACCATATAGGTTGTTTTGTTTTGTTTTAATGAATGATGCTATTCAGCCGTTATCTCCAGGGTGTAACACCTCTGCAAGTTAACTTGCCATGGTTTAACTACGAGCATGAGAGCGCAGAGGATGGACAAAGCACAGGAGCCAAGCAGAAAACACCGGCTGTACACGAGGCTGACAGCAATTAGGGGATGGCTGCAGTCCTGTTCCTTGCTCAGAAACATGAAGTGCTGAATGGCTGTGTCATGAGCAAAGATGTTGCTCTGAGCTGCATTTAATCATTCCCAACTGTGCTGCTGAGCACACTCTCTGTAATAAGACACATTTTGCCTCGTCCTTGCACAAAACCAGGATGTTGCTCTAGAGCAGTCAGTGCCATGGACTGTGTAACACTTTGCTGAAGAAATAGTGTAGTGACAATCAGAACTCTTCCTGTCACCTATACCTCCCAGTAACCCACACATCCCAAAGATCACATCTCAAAAAAACCCCTATCACAATAAAACAGAATAACATCTGATTTGCATGTAGAATTCCATAGGAGGTCTCAGTTTATAGCATGTAACTATGGATTAACATAGACACACAGTAAAAGAGAACAGTAAATCCATGTTTACAAGCTGACCTGTCATCATAAACTTCAGTCTTCCATTAACAGGCAATCTGAGTGCTTTGCTGTGGTGGTTTTTTTTCAAAACTGGTTGCAAAACAGATGGCAGGAGGGGTTCCCAGTGCAGCTCATGAGTGAAGCCAACTCCGCAGGTAGAGCTGAGATTTCATAAAATAATCCTTGTGCACCTTGGACTCCTGATGGATTTCACACAGTATCCTCCAAGATTAACGTCTGAAGGTAAGAAAGCTGCACATGGAGAGGGATTTTTCCAAGGGCATCAAGCAAATTGCCATCTTTGAGACACTGAACCTTATCAACGTGCTGGAATCCATACAGCTTTGTCACCACTCTGGCTGAGAAGGCAGTGTGCAGGAGAAAGCACCAAATTCCATGAAATACATGCTTTTAGGAACATTTTAGTATATTGACAGCATGGGGATGCAGAGAAAGGAAGTCTTATCTATAAATTTAGCATATCACTGGGTTATCATGACTGCACATCACTGTGCCTAATTTTGTTGGTCTATAATCATGCAATTAAAGCTCCTCACTAACAGCATTATCACTGCTTTAAATACCAATATATCACCAGACTTCAGGTTAAGAGACTTTGTTCTATAAATACCATCCTAGTGTTCTACATATTAACTGATGTCTTCCCTGAAAAAAAAAAAAAAGACACAGCAGAAACAAAAGCCTTAAAAATTATTCTAAGCAAGTAATTTCCAAGAAATTTTAGTATTGTCTGACTTGTGAATTGTGTCCTCTCTAACTAAACACAGTCTGCAGCTTCCTCACGAGGGGAAGCAGAGGGGCAGACACTGATCTCTGCTCTCTGGGGACCAGTGACAGAACCTGAGGGAATGGCATGGAGCTGAGTCAGGGGAGGTTTAGGTGGGTATCAGGAAAAGGTTCTTACCCCAGAGGGTGGTTGGACACTGGGACAGGCTCCCAGGAAAGTGGTCACAGCCCCAAGCCTGACAGAGTTAAAGAAGAGTTTGGCAAATACTCTCAGGTACAGGGTGGGATTGTTGGGGTGGGGTTGGACTCTGGGAACCTTGTGGGTCCCTTCCAACTCAGGGTATTCTATGTTTATATAAACAACTCAAATAGTTCTAAATAAACAGTTCTCCTTTCTCAGAAGCCCATCTTCTTTCTCCTCCACTCTGGCAGCCACAAATTCACCTGCTAACTCAGTGCCTGTGGAAGACACTATTGCCCAGATTTCTAAACTGAGTTTACAGCACAGAGTATCTCCCCAGCACATTCCTTTCCTAATCTTCTGTAAAGTGTCATTTTCAGAGTCAAGACTACATGAAAGTGGATTTTTCCATACTAGGGAAGAATTTGCACATGTTTTTGTGCAGCAGTAAACAACTGTGCATGGTTACCTGCTCCTACAGTCCCTGATCCAAAGAAAGGAACACACACAGTACTGTGGAATATTGGGCTCCCATCAAGTCCATATGTCAGCAGAGGGGAATGATCCCAGCACTCCTAACAAGTGTTTGTGGTCCTCTGGTTATACATCATTTACTGGAAATAAAAATAATTCATTACATTATTCAGGAGGGACTGGGTAAAACCAGCAATGCTTTTCAGGAATCTGTTTCTCAGCTGCTACAAAGGTGAGCTCCTCTAACCTGTTCACTAGTTCGATCCATTTATTCCCACAGTGGAAAGCAGAGCTGAAGGGTTTTCTGCATGAAGTGAGCAGCACATCAAAGCCCACAGTGCATTAACAGCCACCAGATTATCCACTGTGTTTGTCCACAGAGTGCAGCAGTGCTCCATAAACCAATACAAATAATACACATAACTAATTCAGCTCCTTGAACACACATGTATCCACGTGTCACAGCAAGCCAGACACATGCTCAATAAAATGCAGCTTTGAGCCCCTTGCTCCAGTCTCCTACAGATATCAAGTTGGGAAAACAAAAAGGGAAAGGTGAAAAAGTGTATTATGATGAATGAAAGAGAAAAGAACCAATCTAATCGAATGGAGAGGGAAATGTTTATTTATGCTGATACAAATCTAGCAAAACTTCACTGATTTTGAAAAAATCACTAACCAAAACTATATTATCTGTTAGTAGACAGTATTCAGACAGAAAAGGCAATCCTAAAATGTACTTTATTATTTTGCTTAAATTTGAAATTTTAACCTTAGTATTAAATTGAAGATATTAAATGAACACAGTAGATATTAATACAGACAAGTGTTTCACAACAACCAATCACTATTTAGCATGAACTTTCTGCCCTAACTTTTTGTAATCAATGCTCTCATAATTTAATAGAAATAACTCTTTTTAGAAAATAATATGGTCCCAAGTAAGAAACCAGTTATTGCCTCAATATGTAATCAGATCCCTAACCCTTGGTGTGCACAAGCAACACCTGAATTCTGTCAGTCCCATGTATTGGATTTTCTGGGCAAAATCAGAGAACACATCAATGATCTCAGCAGTTGACAGAGCAAAATTTAAATATTTATTCTTTCAGCAATATCTTTGAATGTTAGTGCAAAAATCTTTTCAATGGAAAAACAATTCTTCCTTTGTTAACTATGGGAACTTCTGGCAGTGTTTATTTGTGCTACAGCATTCCAGAACACATTCAAGTTTTTAAAAATTAGTGCAATTTTTTTTCAAATTTGCTCAAGAAGTTAGAAGCATAAGTTCCAGATTAAACTTAATATAAACATATATATATGTATATATATATGTGTGTATATATATATATATTCCCTTGAAGTCACTCTTGAAGCTCCTCTGATAGTAGATAAAATAAATGAGAGCAGTTCTGTATGAGCTCAAGATCTGCTCTGACCTCTCTACTGAGCAGCCTCCCAAGTCATCCTCAAATTAAGGAAAGGTTACACCTTTTTTTTTGCTAGTTGGCAAGTGTGCAAAGACCTGCAGATGTTCGGGGTACAGGTACTTTGGGGACAGGTTTTCCATCCACACATCACATTCTTTTGTCCTTTAGCTTCAAGATGAGAGACAACAAGATGTTTTTTTCTTGGGGTAAAATCACTTTGACAGAAAACAGAAAATCACTTACACAGAAAATAGAAGAAACCTGATTTTTCTCATATATAGATGAAGAGGCTTTTAAGAATTCCATGAGATTTTCAAGAAAAGATGTTTTCTAAAATATTACCTGTTCTTGACTACTGGTAATTCAGTTCTAAGCCTGAATGGGACCAACCGGTTCAACAATGATCACTGCAATTTACAGCAAAGTGAAGAGATTATTCTCAAAACTAACAAGGAAGACACACACACAAAATTCAACCCTCTACACAACTATTACAAAGGCACATGTACTGCCTGCAGCTTTTACTTTGAAGGTCAAATATTCTCCAAGTCATCAAAGAAATTGCTCTTCAAAAGGTGAGAATCACAGTCTCTGTGTACAGAAATGTTCTGCCCAGCTATTTTGTGCAGAGAGTCCCAATGATAGCCTTTTCCATCCCTAGCTGGGAACTGCAGGCCAAATGTCATGCTAAGATAATAACAGGCTGATTTAAAAACATCAAGAAGCTGCTTGAAAGTGAAAAACAACTTCCAGAGGATGAAGAAATGGCAGCATTTCCATACAACTGCAGACCAAGATGATTTAGGGGAGAGAACAAATTATTTGCACCATCTTTGTTCCTCTAATTTATCAATCTGTAATTACTGTCATTGTCATAATAATTTGTACTGGTTGTAATTCGTCCAATTAAGGCAGAGACAGATGCTAAAACCCAAATTACGTAAGTACAAGTGTTACTGATGCGTATATTCCAGTCAGTCACCATCCTTAGAGTGAACAGCTTCCCTTCACCTCTGTGGAGGCAGAATTCCACATCCTTCTAATATTTTTCCCCACCAACAAACACTAATCAACATGCAAAAAAGCTCCCAACTGCTGAAATTGCTCCACTGTGCCAATTTTAATAAGGCTGACTCTTAGTAAACAATTTTCTTGAGCAGTTAAGAAAAGTCAAATTCAACAGAAAAATATAATAATTAAAAAATTAGGACTATATTGGCCCACGCATTTCCACTAAGTTTCCACAGCTTTCCCAGAGCAATTTTCATCTCTGGCTGTGGAACTCCGTTTTCACATCACCCTTGAGGTGCTGGCTCTCAGGAATGGATGACAAAGGCACTCCTACACCCAGGGGCAGGTTTTTGGTGGGAACACAATAAAAAGCTTACAAGCTTACTCCTCAGCATTTCTCCTTCATACCAACACCATCCATTCACATCTCTTAACCACCATTCTCATTTTGCATTACTGATAAGGGTTTATTTAGCAAGGATGAATGAATTCTTGAGCTCTCCTTGATCTTACATCCCTGCTGATCTCCAGAAGATCCTGGTCATCTTCTCACTTTCACCCCTGCTATAAAAAGCAGAAAAGCTCAAAGGCTGTTTTGCCCCTCAATCTCATCCTGATTACTGAGCACACAGGAAAATTCTGGGGCTGCACACTCTTCTTTCCAGCTTACAGTTCTCTAAAAGCATCAGGGATGCTTCTCCTTTCCTTTCTCTGCTCACAATCAAGAGGGAGTCAATGCAATATCCCTCACTCATCCTCTATTTCCACAGTGAAATGACTCATTTGAGAGCAAAATTTTTCTCCAAACCAGATCATGTAGAAGAGGAATGCTGTTCTCCCAGTGCTGCTGCTGGAAACATTGAAATAGGACTGAAGGACTTCCTGTGGTCACAGCAGCACAGTATGTTGTGGTTTCCATCATTCATGGCTGGGCTTTTTAAATACCTTCTTTCAAATATCACTTCCACATCTCCCCCCAGTTAAGTTAATAAAAAACTCTATCCTACAAAATGGAAATGTAGATTTTTGGAAGTTCAGCAGCTCAGAGGATTTTTAACTCATTGGTTTCTTGGTCTCGTTTTGGTTTTGGGCTCTTTTGTAATCCATTGTAAATGCATGGATAATTCCATTCCTTATCACCCCTTTTTCTCACCGTAGGGGCAAAAGTCACATATTTGGTCCTGAAATATTTTCATTATGTGTCCTTTTTAGTCCATAAGTAAAGCAGTTAAAGAGCCCTGCAGGAAGACACCTCTGGCTTTATTTATTTTCTTATTTATTCTGCAGCAGCCAGACACATGCCTGTTTGCACTGTTCTGAGAGCTGCTCCTGCTAAAAGGTAATCTAATTGAGCCTGAGCCTTCAACACATCAAGCAGATGGCTATAAATAATGCAAAGATGCTGAATTTAGTGGAACCACCACAAAAAATATTCACACCAGTCAGTCCAACTTGTTAGAACATCTTCAGTCCGAGTCACGCTATACACATCTTTACAGCTAACTCAGGAAATTCGAGATTCATTCGTCAATGTAGAAAATTCTTCTTTGTCCATCTGTAAAGCAAATACTGTGTGCACTTGTAAAGCCCATAAAGTTCTGTTTCTACTTACACTGCTCTGAAAAACTCCTGCTGAATGCATAAACTGGGAAATACTGGGCACTCAGAAAAAACCCCACAACAATCACAAAGCACAAACCAGCTGAACCTGTGCATTTATTACATTACAGATTATCACAGGAATGCTTAAATAATGAGATTTTTTTTTCTTAAGATAGAGTTCACAGCAGTGTATGATACAGGAAAGGATTTGTTTGCTTCAGTGCTAATGTCCCAGGCTGTTGTCTGTCAGCTGCTCAGACAGTTGGAGTCTGTATGGACCCAGTGTGGATTCTTGTCTAGAAATTCTGGTTTTAGGAAGAAAACAAAAATCTGAAGAAAAAGGACAAAAATTGAGACTTCTATTTTTCCACTTTAGCTAGTAAGAAAGCCTGCAGGCTTATATTCCCCATTCCTTTACCACTTTCTTCTCCTATTTATGTGTGTGTGTGTGTCAGTAGCACACTTTTAAGAGTGGCAAACAGTCCTACAAAATTTAGGTAGCATGTCAGTGTTACTTCTGATTTTATCTTTAAATAAATATATTTTTAGATTTCAACAGCAATCTTGCCATTTGAATAAAAGCCTGCTTAGCTCTTTTGCAGAGAAAAAACCCAAAGAATCACGCATCCCTCTCTGCTTGCAAAAGACTTTATAAACATATAAAGATAGTTCGTCTTTAAAAAATAAATACTTTAGGAGACATTTAAAACCATTTCACTGCTTTTTAAAATGTATGTTTTCATAATCCACTGCTTGAATAGAACACTTACACATAAAAGAAAGTGGAAATTCATGTTATAAACATCAAGTCCTTCAGGTTTCCACCAGCTACAGAACAAAAACAACATCAAGTCATCAACCACCACTTACCCCTGGCTTTATTTTAAAGGAAGTTTGGAATTCATACTTCCAGTCAACGCAAGCACTAATCATCTCAAAGAAAAACTACAAATACATCAAGCAGGCTCCATCTCTAACCTCTACCCTCCAGCAGAAGCAGCCAGAAGTAAACCTCTGGGGGAAGGATATTAGTCTACCTCTCGGCTTCAAGCAAGCAAGCAAAAAACATGAGATTTAAGGGAGCTGGGAAAGCGTTGACAAAAAAGATTAGCAGGAGTGGCAACACTGGGAAAAATAACACAGGGGATAGAGACAGCTGATGTGAGTCACTCTTCCTTTTACAAAGTAGGAGAAGCTTCTCATTAGCTTCTGAATTTCAGATATCAGATAAATACAAATAAATTTATATCAAAGAATTTTTGTCTTTCCATTTCTGTAATTACACAGTTGTTTCACACACCATATATTGTCCTACATGACACTTCCTCTCTCAGAAACAAATTTGTCACTCTCCACTTTTTTCTTTTGAAATTACCAAGTTTGTTGCTATTTGGGAATTGTACTGACAATTTACAATTTGGGAAACAACCCACAGAAATAATTAGGCCATATCACTTTCAAGTGACATGAAACAGCTCCAAGTGCAGCCAAATCCTCACACCGAGGGAAGCAGTGCCAGGCTTGCTTTGTACACCCCCTATAAAGCATCCCCAAGTGTCAGTCCAAACAAGGTTAGCAGATAAATTTGGTTTCTGTTAACTAGTATGTATTTACATTTATACATATATGGATCATGTATGTACTGTACTTTTAAAGGAATACAGGGCAACATGGATTAAGGAGGAATACAAAATCAATTTTTTAAAAAAAAGAGAAAAACTGAGTAACTGATGACTGTCTGCACAATGCCCACTTGTTTTGATAGTAGTATAACAAGTAACCTGCACATGAATTAAGCCATGACTGAAGTAAAGCCCATCAATTTTGCAAGAGACCTGCCTGCCATAGATGGCTTCCCTGGTAACTGCTTCCTACTTGTTTTCCCTGCCATCAACTATGCTCCAACACTGCTGCAAGTTACATTGCAACCAAACAAAAACCTGCTTAAGGGGAAGAATGGCAAGTGCTTGGCTTTAAAGGCAGAAAAAGAAAAGCCTTGCAAGAAAGCTTCCGAGACCGTTCTAGAAGAAAACTTCTGAAAGGGCAAAATGAAGGGACAAAATGAGGAAGTAAACAAAGAACATTCACACCAACACCTACAAAACATTTTTTCAACTACTTCTAATGGGTTTATTTGCTTTTGCTTATTCTTTTTTACATACTTAAAATGCATTTACTGAATTATGTATTTTATTTCTTACAGTGATGTATGAGTGTTCTCTAACCTTTTTCTTGAGATGCAACTAAAGTGCATCTCAAGCGGTTTTGTCAGTTTTCACACATTATCAAGTTCTGGTAGTCATATGAATTCTGCTAATATTTAGCTAGGAATACACAACATAAAATTATTTCAGTATGAATCATGCCTTAGCACTCCACATAAACATCCCTGATGTTTCACATTTGCATCCTCTACTTAGGGCTCTTAAGCTGCCAAGCATATGGTTTTAGACAAGATTAGAGACAGATTTCATGAGATACAGGGTACATCTATCTATACCACCTTACACCCATATTACTTAATACCAGAGATATTTAAGGAAAAAATAACCAAGTTTTAGCTAGAAAACAATATGCCTTCATTAGAGTACCTAGAGAGGCTCACATCCCTCACCACCAAACCCTGTGAGGTTCCTCATGCATCTGGTGACACACAAACCACTATTTACCAGCGTGTGAGAAAAATGGGATTCTGGAAAGGCCTTCCAGGACCTGAACATGGCCAAGCACAGCCTGGCAGCTCCATGAACCACCCTGTGCATGGACAGGAAGCTGTGCTGGGGATTTGCATACCTCCCAAAAAACTCTGCAGGTGTAGCACAGAACCCTGAGCTGCTGTCCCTGCCCCTGTAGAACACAAGTCTTATCCCCAGGAGTGGTGACTAGGTCTAAAGTTTGGGAATTCCCAGCCTCCAGCAGGCTTTCTAATTGCATGCCCTCTCTGCAAAATACTGAGAGATACATACAGATGGGACACCGAACAAAGAAGGCTTCAGATAAACCTCTGTAAACATCACACCTGCAGACTGACCAGTACTGCCATGCAATGCACTTTCTAAATATTTCAGAGGATACTGAGTTGATTAAAATACAAACCAAGACTCAGTTCTATGTAGCAAGAAGGAAAAGTGTCTCCTGCTGTGCCCTCAAAGAGCAGTTACAGCTTTTCCCACCGGGGTCACACATCTGCCTGCCAGATGCTGAGCAAGTGCTCTGACACTGTCTCTCCTCACCCTCTGCCTGGAGGGAGCTCCCCTCAGCACAGCAGCAGAAGCTTTGTTTTAAATTTGGGTGAATCCTCAGACACTGGCTCCTATCAGTGACTGACTGATTTTCTCTCCAAAGATTTTGCTTGGTTTTCCTGGGCGGGCAAAGCAAACCTGGCAGTGTCAGCTGTTTCCTTCCCTGTGTACAAATAGCACCAGGTTAATCATTATAGATCCTAGCACAAAGTTACAGTTTCAGCAGCACCAGCAGGAAGAAAAGGAGGGTATTTATACCCTATTATATAAAAAGAGGATCTTAAACCTTAAGAAATAGCATGTGGGGTTCAAGGAAGCCATAATGTTAATCCTACCAACAGTTTTAACCTATTTAGACTTGAGAAGCACTGTACTGGCAACTCAGTCCTGCTGACCCCAATGGCTCCATTTCCTTTCAGTGCTGGTCCTGTCCCCCACTGCCCAACCAAGCACATCTGAATTTCACAACTCTGGGCAAGAAGCAGAGTAAAGCCAAGCAGCCACTGAAGCACTGCCAAGCTAGAAACCCAGCACTGTGTTGATGAAATTTCCAACAAAACACTACAAATTCAAGTAACTTTAATACACGCAGAAAACGTGGCACACATGTAACACAAAACTTATCAGTTGTTTTGATGACCACACAGAAAATGATCATCATTAAATCAGCAGGCATAACCCAAAGTTCTCATCATCCTGTGAGCAGGTGGCAGCAGGTGACACAGCCTGGGTGATCTGATTCAGCTCCATTATTTCTTTATTCCCCTTGAGGCTTCTTAGTAGCAGTTCAACAGAGCTTAAGAGAGAAGGGACACCCAATTTCCAGAACACCACATTTTGAATCTGTCCCTGAACGAATAATTGGGTGGAAGTTCAGAAAATGAAAAATGCTGAGCCAGCCTCCTAGATCCGTAATTGAATGCCCCACAATGGCACAAGTTGGACAAGTCAGACATAATTTTTTACATCTTAAGCTTTCAAGTGGCAGAATGGAGACTTGGGAAGTATTTTTGGTTTCATCTATCCATCAGGCAGCTGCAAGTTGCATTAGTCTAACACACCAGGAAGATTCAGCCCAATGAGACTGTAAATTGATGCTACCCTGAAACTCTAAAGCAGCACCCAAATCAACATTGTCCCTTGTGTGGTACCCAACACTTCCCTTGCAAAATCCAAGCTCTCAGCATTCCCTTACCACCAAGCACAGTAAACATCCAGTGCTGCCACAGCACACAGAGCAGCACTCCCAGCATGCAAAATAAAACATTTCATCAACCTACAACTGGAGATTTATGAAAATCAGTGTCAGAGTGTCACTGGAAAATGTCTTTTGCATTGTCCCTTTCCCTATTCCTGTATCCCTGGATACTGGAGTCAATTATTCACAGGGGTTTTTTTTTAATTCCCACTGCCCAGCCTTTGAGCAGAGGCACACTGTACCCTACAGCACTCTCTTCTGTGCAAGTCAGGAGTTTTCCTTTGTCATAGATCATCTTCCACTATCAACCAGAAAGCATTACTTTGTTCTAATGCTATTAATGTCCAGGGCAACTGTATTTCAATATTGATTTTCCCAACAACCCTAAATAGTGTTGCCCTATTAATAACACACTCGTAAGGCTAAATGCATCTTCCTTAGGCTAACAGTTACAACAATTACTGCTATCTGCAGATCCATAGACAAATTACACTTTGTTTAACCACAAGGGTTATTATACAGGCAGCTCTAGAGAAAAATAATTTCTTTCACCTAATTATTAAAAAAGCAAAACCAAACAAACCACAAACAAAACAAAAACAAACAAAACAAAAACCACCAAAACCACTTTGGCCTTCCTGCATGCAGTTTTTGTTTTATAGATATGAATCACAGAATCATTAAGGTTGGAAGTGATCTCTGGACATCATCCAATCCAACCTCCCCCACAAGACCCTTGCAGGGGGTTGATATATTTATATGTCACACCTACATACAAACCAAGGAGCATAAGCACACTGACATAAAGTCTGATATTGGGTTATTTTATAATAGAAAATGAGAATTAGAAAATAACCCAACCACTCACTGGTGGCTTTTGGCACCTTGCAATGATTTTATTACTAAATCTAAATTAAACAAATGACTTCCTAATTACCTGGGGTATTAACAGTTTTGATCCTCTCCTGTGCTACCTGCCCTGGACTGATCCCACTTTATACAAGCACAGGTGATGATGCTCACCAAGAGCATCCCCTTATCTGTTTTGAAATATTCATCCTCATCCAAAAATGTATGGCCCACCTGTGCCCCTCTGCAGAAGATGCTTAATGCCACATTCTCTGAAGTTTAAATGTTGTACTAATCAGGCACTAAGGAGTTATGTTCAGCCTGACTGCAGGTCATTAACCAGCAAGAACTGCACTCCAGGAGATGAGTTACTGAACTCCAGTATGATCAGTACTGAAGCTAGAACAGATCTGTCCTTCTCTAAGGACAGGCCAGAGTTTTGACCCCTTACCCTATAAAATCTTCCAGGCATTGGCACCTCTTTGACAGCTATCTTTATGAACAGTACTATGTTAAAGAACCAAAACCCTACCAGAAATCATCCAGAGTTTTATTAAATAATGCAATTTTACAAATTACCTCTTTTTAAATCTCTGAAATATGTTTCTCAATGATTTTTTTTCCTTTTAATCTCAAGATGACTCAATTATTACATCAAAGAGAAGGCTAATGTGAAAATTAAAACAGAAAAAGTAATTTAAACAGGAAACTGGCAAAAAAAAGTTGTAGGCAGCAATGGATTACATTCCATTTGTTTCCTATGAGATGAAAGGCAATATGGAGACCTCAAATTTTTTAAAAAAGGTGTATATTCTGAGTGGTTTATGGGAGTAGAAACCAACTTTTTGGCTTAATACTCTGCTGAGAATCAGGAATGTTAAAAGCTCACTCAAACATTAACAGCGCTAAAAGAAAAAGATTTCCTACATGGGGCTATATTCATTACCTTTATTCCACTGGAGTCAGCAGCACGGTTTCCATGAGCTTGCTGCAGCCCAGATCAGAACACAACACCCAGATGTTGGATAAGGAGCTCCAGAGAGCAGGAACAATCCTGCACCATTCACCTGCCTGCACATCTGCACCCTCATAGTTCTAATAATTGATTTTTCCGTGATCTTTGTTTTTGAGTGACAGCCTAGCAGTGGACTGACATTCACACTACTCTGAGAGGATGACTACACAGCTTCATAGATGCTAAAAAATAAATTTACACGAGAAAAATGTCATATACAGCATGTCCAGTGTTTTACAGAAACCACAGTGAGGGGTCAGCAGAGAATAGTGCCTGTCACTCCCACTGCCATTACCATCCCTGCCAGTCCCATCAGCTTAAACACTCCAGAGCGTTGGTGAGAGTCTTTTCTTTTGACACACAACTTACATCATTTATTGACCAACGCTGAATGAGTCAGAAACTTAAATGAAAACCTTGAGAAATTTGTATTTGAGAAAGGAAGATGGTGTTGAGGCAAACTTTACAATCTGTAAATGTATCCTGCAAAGTATCTAAGTGTTTTATGATGCTCAAGTGTCAAATTCACATCAAGAATAAAATAAGAGAGTCAGAGATAACCTTTACATATTGTGGTGCACACAATAATGCCCAACTGCTGTGAAGAGACTGTACAATTTTTATGCATATAAAAATCTTTAAGTATTTGTAGTATATTTATCAATCTATATTGATTATATACTGATAATCTATATAATATTTATCTACTATATGCTTATGTGAAATATATACACATACGTATGTCTTATGGAGTTTTTTTTAAATCTTGGCTTTTTTCCTCTTTTTTTTTTTTTTAATTGTTCTTTGGTCACTCAGACATACAAAACCACTTCTCCAAAGCCCTTAAAATTTTAGAAGTTCTGAAATATTTAGGTCTTTGAATAGAACATGAGTAGCAGTATTTTAATAGACAGAAAGCCAATCATAAACAGTAATTGAATCTGCTGGATCAATTGCACAGATTGGTCATTAATCAGAAGAATACATGTATTGTCATGTTCATAGGATTCTAATACAGACAAAAATAAAAAACAGGGTGTGCAAGGATCTTGATTAATTACCCTTCTCACTGACAGTTCTTCCAATATAAATTTCATTTGGTGCCTTTCAATATAGCCCTCCATCAGCAGGGTAGTGCTTTCATTCTTGTATTTTTGATGCAACTCCTCAGTAAAATGAGTATTATGCCTTTAATTGAAATAGTGCTCCTCCAAAGAACTGCAGAGCAGCAGAGAGAAGCCCAGTGACTTTAATAGCATCACCACCAGAGAATTAAAAGTTCCTTTATGGTGTAAACAGACTTAATCAGGCACTGTCAAGGTAAATTGTTTTTTATGTGGAAGCAATGTTACACCAAAAGATCGAAGTTTCTGGTCATTGCTTGAGGAGGAAGCAGTTGTAGCTTTTGAGCCTTCTCAGAATTGGTTGGATTTACATATTTTTTTCTTAAAAATATTTTTCTTCACAGCCAGAGCTTTTTTTGCAAGCTTCATGGAATGGTAATGTTGGTATAAACCTCTATGATGGAAAAATACAGTAACTAAGAATGGCCAAGTAATCGGCTGTGTGTCTGAAATACTGTGCTCAAATCAAAGATTAATAGGGGATTTTTGGCAGGTTTCTTCTGAGGATTGGGTTTGTTATTTTGTTTTTAATGTTATTACTCTAAAATTTAGACTCATGAACAGGTAAAGTCATTTTGTTACATCTTCACAATGAATACTCAGCAGTGTTCTTAAGGAAACTGGACAATTCAGAGAACACTTCCAGATTCTGAGGGTGTTTAGAGAGTTCTATCAAACTTTTGGCTTTTGCACAAATTCCTTTCATATAGGTCAATTCTTTCAATTCCCCTTGACATAGAGCAATTTAAAACATTTAACTCATCCTACAGCAAGTTCTTAATTATTCAAGAGCTGAATAAAGCACATTTTGTACATACCAGTACATCTGCAGCACTCAACCAGATCAGACCTAAGTTTTCAGAGATGGTGTGAAGTTCACATTACCAGAAATACTTTTTCTGGGTTTGGGTTTTATTTTGTGTTGTTGTTTTTTGGTTTTGTTTCTTTTACTTGCTGTATTTCAGCCACTTGGCTTAAGCACATACAGCCAGTCACTCGATAGCACAATAAGTAACAAGGGGCCCAAACCACACACCACAACCATTTCTGTTTCTGGAACAGGACACAATTCACTCTCCTTGTCAGGAGAGAAGGGTGGTCCTGGTGATGGTCATGGCTTTGATGCCAAAAAGCAGCATAAATACTCACAAATGCCATCGTTCTTCGGTTCATAGAGAAGCACTGTACCAGGAACACTGCTAACTAAAGCAGACAAGCCCAGCAGCACAGCACAGTCCCACCACACTGAAACAAGACTTCAGTAAGAGAAGGGCTGGATTGCCACACTTCAGCCACACAAGAGCAAGAAATTCTGGCACAGAAGTCCACTGCATATAAAATAGATCCCACCCAGAGAAACATGTTTTACCTAAACAGAGAAGGGTTTAGGAAATCAGGAGAGAACCTTTCTGATATTCCAACTTTTAACATGAGCTTTCACAGTAGTTTCCTCAAACCTAGACAATGTCTTTGCCTATTTTTTACAGCCTGCTGCATATCAGAAAGTATATCTTTAATATTCAAAAAGAGATGATGTGACAAATATGGTCTTCCAAATCTGTATGGACCTGGGTATTACACAACCCTTTACAAACACCACTCCACATACACTAGACATTAAGCAGGTGGATAACTTGTATTTAGTTTCACTGACAACCACAAGGATTATTGTGCTCAAAATTAAACACCGCTTAAGAGCTTTTCTCATGGCAGCTAAATACAAGTTAACATCATGACCAGAAAGCATCCACAGCCTCCTGCTTTCCTTCTGATATGAGGCGAACTAAATAAAACTGCTGCAATTTCACAGAAGTTTCACGTGCTTAAAACTGGATTAATGTCACTGGGGGGAAAAAATTCACAAAGCAAATAATTTACACAGTAACATTTAGTATAACACCATTTCAGAAGCCTTCTCCTCCAATTGAAAGTGTGCCACAGCACAACTTCACAGTTGGTTGGGTTGGAAGGGTCCGTAGAGCTCATCACGTTCCAACACCCTGCCATGGGCAGGGATATCTCCCACCAGCCCAGGATTCCATGAGGACCAGGGTTTGTGAATGTGAGGCTGCTCCTCTGGCTGTGGAAGGTCTCAATCCACTCAGCATTCCCAGGTGGGTGGTCTTGAGCAGACCCTCAGTGTAAATTAGCAGTGAACCTGACTTACCTGGTGAATTAAACAACCTCTTTTAAGAACCACAAATCTTTTACTGTAGTTGATAACAGGGACAGACACAGCTCAGAAGCCTGACAGCTTTTGGTATCATTCACTTGTTAATTCATGCTCCATTTTACCCAACTTTTCCTTTTATAAATGTAAAGTACAGGAGATTTTCACCTTACCCCTAGGTAAACAGATCACTGTTTGTAACTGATTTGTAAAAGTAATTCTGAATGTAACCATAAGCATCAAGAATACTTCATTTAGGCAGAGTTGAACTGCCTGATGTGAGATAAGCTCGATGAAACAACTGACACAGATAAGAGCAATGTTATTTTGGTCAGTGGCAAAGGGAATTAATCAGCCCAGTGTATATGTAAGGGAGAACCATGCTGCATTCTTGCTTTCACACAGCTGCATTTGTATTCATTCACTTACTCCTTGAAGGAAGTCACAGGCTCAAATCCCAGGTCAGGAAGAGGCCAAGACACTTGTCCTGCCGTGGACAGGAGGACCATGGGGACTCTGACCTGACACCACAGCAGCCTTCACACCAGCTCTGCAATACAAGCACAAAAGCCCAAAAACCACTTGCACAGCTCAAGTAAGTTCATCACTCCTGCTGAACATCCCAAAATCCTCTCTTCAGACTACCAGGAACACGTGACATCAGCAGAGATGTAGAATTCTATGACAGAAATCACTTCCATACAATTTAAATCATGCTGCTGGTAAACACACAAGACCAAGACCCTGGTTACTCAAACCTTTTTTTTTTTAATTTTGAAATACTGAACGATTCATTTTGTTCCATTCAGCAGGGCAGAAACACACTTCACCTCCTGTCAAAGGACACTTCCACCCATGAAGGTCCTTCAGAAGTCCCTTCTCAGCTCTGATCCACATTTTCTCAGGAATGACAAACACAAAACTGCATTATTGGTAACCATCGAGTTTCCAGTGACAGCCACATAAGCCCAGTATATTCAGGGACAAAAAGCAGCTGCAAAAACACTGACCTGCTACAGGAAGGGCAAAATGATTTGTTCCCGTAACAGAATTAGGCTCCATCCCACTTCCCAGCACCTTTAAGCAATGCAGGGCACATTTTTTTTCCTCCTGTAAGAATGATCAATGTGTAATGTGGCCAGAAATGTTTTCTTCTGTTCTAACTGCATTTTCTTTCTTACCTCACACAACACTTTGTCCGGAAGGGATGGATAAATATTTGACATGGCATCATTCCCAATGCTCCCCCACAACCTAAAAGTTTTTAAAAGATTAAATGTTTTGTTCTCCTGTGTAATAATTAATGGAAAAGGGTTGTTTTTCTCCTGCTTCTGTATTCATTATAATTACAAAACAAACTACGTAATTCCGCACACAATAAAAATCCTCTGACGTTATGTTACTGATTCTCCCAGCGAGGATTTGAATAAGAACAGGCTCAGAGCTAATGAAGTCAGCACTAAAACCCTCATATAATCTTTCTGAATGCCCACAAACTTCCATATGGAGTAAAAATAAATCATTTTTATGATTGCTTTCTGACACAATTAGGAGGAATACAAAAAAAAAGACAGACTAAAAAATGCTATGAGTATTATGAAAATATGTCAAGTGGATGATGTGACACTAGCATGGGAAGAAGCCAGTATGAGATGAAAGCAGTGTAAAAACATACCTTTGTTTTCATTAGTGACAAAGTTTGTACAGTGTACTGAAAACTAGTTACAAAACCATGGGGTACTGAAATAAAGACTTCAAATCTGCTGTTCCTGCAATCTGTCACAGGCTAAGCTTAAGACCAAAGACTTACGGCTTTTTTCTCTTTGTTGGACCATTAGTAACACACCTAAGAAAAAAAATGTCTTAAGTGGAAAAAAAAGCTTTCTTTTTTAGAGTAATAGCTCTGTTGTTGTTGAACATAATGCATTTCCATGCTTTCAGTCACAGAATCACAGAATGGTTTGGGTTGGAAGGGACCTTAAAGCTCATCTCATTCCAAGCCCCTGCCATGGGCAGGGACAGCTTCCACTGGACCAGGCTGCTCAGAGCTCCATCCTAGCACTTGTAACCCGTGGAAGGAAAGAGGAGCAATAGGAAGAGCTAAGAGTAGCGAGCATGGTGAGGATGAGACACTGGTGAGACACTGAAAGAGCTTTCAGTCACATTGCAAACTGATACATTCAGTTAATTATAGAATCATAGAGTTCCCTGAGCTGGAAGGGACCCACAAGGATCACAGAGTCCAACTCCTGGCCCTGCACAGGACACCCCAGGAGCCACACCCTGTGCCTGAGAGGATTATCCAAATGCTTCTTGAACTCTGTCAGGCTTGGGGCTGTGACCATTTCCCTGAGCCTGCCCCAGGAAAAACCTTTTTCTAATGTCCAGCCTAAATCTTCCCTGACTCAGCTCCATGCCATTCCCTCAGGTCCTGTCGCCAATCACCAGGGCAAAGGGATCAGTGCCTGTCCCTCCTCTTCCCCTCATGAGGAAACTCCAGACCCTGAAGGGGTCTGACCTCGATGTCCAGGATGAACAAACCGAGTCATTTCAGCCACCCCTGGTACGGCTCCTCCTCCAGACCCTTCACAGCCTCCTCAGGACACTCTCTGAGAGCTCTGTATTTCTTTGTGGTGCCCAAAACCACACACAGGACCCAATGTGAACTTGAGTTTCTGGAACAGACAACACAAAGCTCAATTCTCCTGCTAGAGAGCCTCAGCAAAGCTCTGGGTGTCCCCAGCCCCAACTTTCCTCCTTCCCCACACAAACACAGAGGTCCTGTCACCTCTGGACAGGGGGACAGCTCAAAATCAGTGTTAACATCAGATGTTCATACTGCTTTTACATGCTACTGTTGCTGTTGTTAGTCATCTGAGGACTACTTCAGAAATCTCTTCCCTGAAATGGTTTTAGGCTTTACCCTGGAATTAACCGTCTCTATAAAAAAGGAAGCATTAAAAAAACATTTAACAGCTGGATACAACATCTGCCTTTCCTAGGTCATTAATACCTAAGAACAGTTAATTTATGAGACTACAAGGTTACAGAGACTGACAAAAGAATCAGACTTGTCTCTAATTTAAACCTTGTCTCTCAAGTGTCCCAGCTAAACCAATTGTCTTCTTTTGTTCTCATTTTTTTTAACGCAAGGTATGCCAAAAGGAATGAGCCATCAACTCCTCAATATTTCAGCAGCTTTGTCACAATAATAGGCCACTTTTCTTTGGACTCCAATATATGGAATGATATGATTTTATATAGTATTTTCATAACTCAGATTCAGGCTTGCTAGGTATAAACTATGAAGCTGGAAGATTAAAAAATAAATAAGAGGACAAAAAGCTGTATCTCATGCAATATACACATGATCTCCTTCTTAAACACCAAAAATAAAGGCAATCTCAAGATTTCTTTGGGATATGGTAGGTATTTCCTGAGGATGCATGTGAGGCAGGCAGCACTTAGTCCCATGCACTGGTTTCCTTGCTTTGAGCACCTGAACTCTGATCACAAAGTGGCACCCAGCCTTCATTACCAGAACTCACAAACCACTTGGAATTCAGCAGTGATTTAGGAATATGAGCTAATTTTTACTCATTAACAGACTTTTAGTAATCAGCACTCATTGTCATCTGAAAATTTATTATCAAAATCCATGAGGCTGTATAAAAAGGTGATGTGACTCTTGCTTTCAAAAATAAAAATAGAAACATAATTCTCTGAAGAATAAAAAAACTGAACCTGAAAAGTGCAATTTAAGAATATAGCCAAAAAAATAATTATTTTGAAACAGTTTAATCATACACTCAATAAAAAAGCACTGGTTCCAATTTATAGTGAAGCATCTCTGTTCTCAAGATCAGAATATTTTACTACAGTTGAAACTTCTTCCCTGCCAAAAGTAAGAAATTCAAGTCCTTCATTTAATGGTTTGAAATTTAAGTTAAAAAGTAGTTTATATTTATTTCCCCCTTAATCCAAGTTCTAATTACACTGATAATAGGCTGATACCTTTTACAGGTATTTCCATTATCTAGGCACATTAATAAACTATTCTTTCAAGAAGGATATCGGCATGCAGGTATCTCAGTATGAGCAAAAACAAGTTCTACAAAATCTGGTAACAAAAGTCACTTCTGCAGAGAGCAAAGGAGATCAAAACCTCATTTGCACACCCACACTCATCCAAATGGATAGTTTTGAAGAAGAAAACGAAAGGAGAAGGGCATGAAGCATGCAATGGATAAGTGGCTACAAGTTGGTGCTCAGGGGGATGCAGGGGCAGCAGGGACCCACACAGAGCCCCTCTTTGTTCCCTCTCCATCCTGTGAGTGTCCCGGCTAAACAGCCGTGTGTGGGGAGAGTTTCCTCCCGCTCGGGTTTCAGCGCAGAACTGGGACCTGCATCTGTTGTGAATTATGTCTGCTGTGAATTAACTCGCACCTGATTTACCCAGAGCAAAGCCTTTGCTGGCTCAGGCAGGAACACCACGCTCACACCAGCAGAGCAGCCCTGGGCACCACACGGGCCCAGCTGGAGCCTCTCTCACATCCCTGTAACGCTGCTCATGGCAGACAGCGGCCACATCCAAATAAATCCAGTCTGGGATCTGCAGGAACACACCCTGCACACAAACCACAGCCTGCCCCAAACACAGAGCACCCGGATTGCGCACCTGGGCTGCGACAAAACTCATCCGGAACTTCAGCCAAGAAGTTCTGCTTCCATTCCTCTGCCCTCTGGCAGGCTCTGAAGAATCAGGCTTAGCTTCAGTGTCAGTCCTTCTCCCGAACCAGCTGCAACTCATCATGTGATAATCCCATCTCCAATTGCTAAATCCTTCCTTTTCAGTGCACATTTCCTTGTGTTAAGCCAGTTATTCGCCTGTGGCTTCCTATTCTTTCAGACTTTCCCAAGACTCGCTCTTTAAACATCCAGTATGTGGTTTTTCCACACAAAAATAAATTGTTTCCATCACTCCCAACATTTCCAACAAACACACACACATGGCTTGAGATGCATGTTCTAAACCACATATTATACTGTAAGTCTGCCAAGTTCCATTTTTCAACCTCTGAAGAATAGGGGGGAAAAGTGTTAAATCAGGTGTTAAAAAGTTGTATATTCTCCTATGGTGAGAAGTTTCATGACAAAATTTAGCAGAAGGTGCACAAAACTCTATAGTTATGTTAACAAAGCTGTGAAAACAATTTTTTCCTGGTGAGAAGTGAAACACTGACTTTATTCACATCCTCAAGGCTGATTTGTGTGAACCACAGCTTACGAGAGAGTATCAAACACTAATCTAAATCACATCCTACATGAATATAAATATTTTTACTAAAAGCTATTTAATTATGTAAGAATGAATGCAGCAACACCAGATAGATTTATAAGGATATTGAAAGAACTCAGAATTTCCAACTTTTGTTTCACCTCTGTATTCCTGCTTTTTTGCCAACATGCACCATATTCTAATTTCAAACTCTTGCAGTACCCAAGTAGAATAGCCCAGACGTGATGCAGCAAATAAGAAATACTGATTTAAGTCATATGCACAACTCAGAGATATCAAATTGAATTTTACAAGTTTCCAAATCCTTATTTCTGTTTTTATAATTTACACTGCATGGGGAAATTGTTTTAAAACCAAATCCAGATTTCAGAGGTATATTGATTTTAGCATAATACTGAGTAAACTCTCCAGTATATTTAACTGGTGTGCTTGCACAAGTGTATATATATACATGAAGAAAATGCCTTTAAATCCAGGCTTTAATAACATTTTCCTAAAAACCACAGAAAATTTGATGTTCTACAATTCCAGACAGTAGGTGTTATTCATGTTTCTCCTTTGGGAAGTGAGCAGGAATGAAAAAGTCTCCAACAGTTTTACAGAGAGACCCTGATGAACTAACCCACAGACTCAGAGGCCAAGGTAATTCCACTGCATTCCTGGAGAATCTGTGGTGCTTAGCATCCACTACAGGCAAGGACCCAACCACAACACTCAGCACCCTGACACAGTAAAGATACCAAGGAAGGGAACCTCATTCTGCAATTTCTTCCATGTATTTAATGAAGAGTTCAATAATCAACCTCCAATTCTATTTATCACTTGGCTGTAAATGGCTACACTTGAAATTACAGATATAATTAAACTCTGTCAGTATTTCTCTTCAATAAAAAATATGAAAATCCCAACTCAAAAATTCACTGTGTTTTCAAACTTAGCTAGTGTGATGTAGGTGGTACACAGAGCAACACCATCAGGAGATTTGAGTGATACACACACCACATCTCCACAGAGGACATTCCACATGGATTGTGTATCAAAAAAAAAACCCACCTTTTTGTCTATATTCATTTCAGAGAATTTGGTTTTCTTCCACATTATACTTTGACCACAGTTTAAAACATTCCATCTTGTCTTTCTACGTCTTCTGTGCCCTGAAGACTCCACTAAAACCACCCCAACCCAACTTATCAGGTGGCTGAAGGGGCTCACTGGAGAGGATTCCAGCTCCCAAACGCTGCCAGGATCAGCCAGACAGCAAGTGCAGACAGTTTATTTCACAAAAACTTAATGGAGTGTATGGCTCTGGGTGCTTAATACAAGCACTGTCAAGGCATCTGAGCAAAAAGTCTCAGCTGTCAGCGCTGACAAGTGTGCAGGATGATCTGTCACACCTGACCAGGTAAGAGACCAGTGGAGTGGTGTACAGTGAGATTGCCACACACCTGCACACCCCAGTCCCCAGTTCACAGCAGCATAATGGAATCCTTCTGCAAGGCAGTGTGGCTGAAATGTTATTCATATGTGTAACTACACCATCCTTCCTTTTGTTCAGTGTTTCACTTCTTTAATTATACAGCCTGTGGCTTTCCCTTCAAATGTTCTGAAAAAGACAGAGTGCAAGCCCCTGAAAAATCTCCAGATCATTAACTACCATAATTCATTACATTAATATGTCATATTAACCAGCTAAAAAACTAACCTGATCCATCTGTTCTACAATATAAAAGCTTTATCTAGGTATTTCTTCTAACTCTATCCAAAAGACAATCACTCAGTATCTTTCAGTACATGTGCACTTATTAACAAAGATCTCCAAAAAGCTAATTCTTTTCTGCCTGGTATTTATACACCAAAGTTCTCATTTTCTGGAGTACTGGGTGTGTGCAGTCTCCTTCCTAAGGGTATATAGGATCATCCTACACATGAAAATGGGACCTAAAATTCCATTATTCATCATAATAGAAAACAATGTTTTTCACTTATCAACATTTATCCTGAAAAACCACATCACACTGAACAACTGTAACCACAAAGGTGCAGATTCCACTATAAACTCATCAATTACCTGTAACTCAAATAAAAATTGTTCAAAATCATCAGTCAAGAACTACAAAACAAACCACTTTGGACAAAAGCCAGGCACAGGTGTTGAGCTAGCCCTAAAATCTATTATGCAACCTCAAATAAATTTATTTAGTTTATACTGCATTACACTACCACACACTTCACAATACCATTTTCTGTTCCATCAGCCTGCTGCAGCTTATCAAATCTAATATGCAAGTCATTTCGGACAAGTATCTTTTTATGGAATGATTCTTGGCAATAAAGCACAGTAGAGATCAGGCTCTCAATAAAAGCCTCCTGATGTTAACATAATGCAATAGCAGCCTCCCCAACTCACACCCAACATCACTGCCCAATGGATTCCCACTCAGACATTCAGATTCTGGGGATTTGCAAGGGCCTGCCAGAAAAACATAGGTGGGTCTGTATCCTCTGTGCTCCTGTTCAGACCCTTTCCTGCCTGGTGTACTTACAAAATCAGCTCCATGGATGATGGAATTTCTCTTCTGTTTGTATAACACCTTGTAAAAATAGGGGCCTACACTGGACTAAGCCAAGTACCCTTGATTTTCCCACTACCTAAAAATGTCTAAGCTTCAATTATGAAAGCATAGAGTGTCAAGGGGGGCTTTTAAGAACGTATGTAAGTAGGCTAAACATCTGTAATTATTAAGGAACACTGCAATCAATTCATTGTCTAATATGGAAAAACAATGAAGTACCCAGAAATGTTATCAGTTTGCAATATTTCTTCCTCAAACTGAAAGTGAGTAGATTTAGATCAGACTTTAGGAAAAATATTCTTTTCTGTGAGGGTGGGGGAGCCCTTGCACAGGGTGCCCAGAGCAGCTGTGGCTGCCCCATCCCCAGCAGTGTCCATGGCCAGCTTTGACAGGGCTTGGAGCAACCTGGGCTAGTGGAAGGTGCATCATGTTGTGCCATCACTAAATTAATATCATAAACTTGCAGAATTAAGGCCCAGGGAGCAGAAGGAGATTAAATTTGAAATGAATATGAGAAAATTAGAATGACTATGAGACGACAGTGCATACAGTAAAGGCAGATGCTTTCTAATTCACAGCTGAAAGAGCTTTACAAGTGAGCAGCTAACCTACTTAATGGGTGCTCAAAGGACCTAAAAAAGCCAGCACAGACAGCATTAAATTTCATTAACTCGCATTTTCAAAAAAGTTCTGTCACTATACAGGCAGCAAATCATGTTTTGAATGCAGTTAATCAGCCATACAGTGAGAACTGAGAGGGACAACCACAAAAATAAATGCAAGTATTTGAAAAGCACTTCTTTATAATGCTGGCTTGGAAAAGGACCTGTATGCTTAAATTCTGTTCACTGATAAGTGAACTCCTCCCTACCCAGCCAGTTAACAATATTGTATCAGACTTCCTAAGGCGTTATTATTAACTCAGTATCAGAGACCAAGAAAGAAGATTACAACATCCCAATTACACAGATATGCATAACATCAAATGGGCCACGATAATCACATAATTCAATAGCAAACTAAGAAAGTTAAACCACTAACACTTTAATCCAAACCAAAGTAACAAAATCAGCATGAAGTTACAAATTACAAGACATCTAAATGTAAACATGAACTGCAGATTTTTGTCTGGTACAAACACAGAAGTCCAACAGCTGCATTGTCCCACCCTAAAGCTCCTGTCCCTGACTCTGCCCAGCCCAGAACAGAGCTCAGGTGAGTTTTCCTCAGCACTTACTGCAAGGTTCCCCAGCAAACAGAAAAGATATGGGTCTGAAATCACTCCTGTGTCCCCCATCCTATCCCCCACAAATCATAAACATCTGACAAATTCATAATTAGAGCATCAGGAGACAAGAGCAAGAAGGAATGGATTACCTGTGAAATGAGAAAGCAGTAACTAAAGCAATTTCTCCCACTTTTCAATATCCTAGTGATTTCTGAGCTTTACTCAGCCATTTCCTTGCCTAAAATCTGCCATCCACCGAAAGACATGCTTTAGAAAGGAATTTTTAATACCCTGTGGGACCAAAGTGATATATTTTAGCCCATTTCTTCTTAATAAATGTAATGATTTTAATCAAATTTGTTCAGAGGACAGAAGATTAGTTAAAGAAGAGAAGTAACTGGAACATTAAATTAAGGTATCACTGGGAATTAAAAATTTAATTTTCTGTTATTATCAGTGGTATATTATGAATAAAAAACATAGAATATGCAATTAATATGCAACATAATATGAACAGCATTTGAGAAAAATGAATTAGATAAGTAGGACAAAAAGGATGAATTCTTAAACCAAATTCAATTTGCTTTACTCTGTTCAATCTTCCTGTGGGCCTCTGTTTAAATATTTCCAGGTATGGGAAGAGTCACCACTAAATTCTGATGTATTTTAAGGAGATTAGGGCTCATGACAGGTAACCCAGAATATTTCCTACACAAATCAAGGCATTACCTCTGTAATTTTTTTGACCAGATAGCTGCTTCCCACATTGAGCTCAATGGAAAGGAACAGGACAAAGACCAGCAATTTCTATACCAAACAGCAGAACTATGTCATTAATTAAAAAGTTAAAATAATCTTAAAACATAATCTAAACTCCCAGGCTATCTAAGGTTATACTGCATTATTCAGGGTTGCTAACCAATGCACCAAATTACATTTCCCAAGGGCACTCCCTCTTCAGTGCATGGATATTTTGAGGGAGAAGAGAAGAAGCAATGTCCCATCAGACAAGCAGTGCCTTTCTATCAACAAAGGGGAACAGGGAAAACATCGAGAAAGAAAGACAAATATTTCCCAAGTTAAAGAATATCTGTTTTATTTAAAGGTATTTCCATTAACACTTAGTTGAAATTATTTCTGCCTGATCAAGACAACTGAGACATTGACAAATTCCTTGATTTCACCATTTTTTTGTGTAATTCTAATATTGCTAAGGATCTAATCAAGTTTTCCTTAGCAAAGGCTGATTACCACATAGGCTCTGAATTCACGGGTAGTTGAAACTCTTTGGAAAATAAGTAGCCAATATAAAGAAAGGCTCCTTTTATTGCCACTTGACTGCACTCAGGTACAAAAATGCATAAATAAAACCAGGTGTGCACACAGGCACATTCAGGCCTTGTGGTGTGCGTGTTTTGGAGCCTGTTTTCAGATTCTTCAACCTTCCTTTTCCTATCCCATCAATTTTCCTCTTCCCCCAGTGACCAGATTATTTGAGCACACTGGAGCTCAAACAAAAACCGTATACACAGAGTCCTGTTTTGTACATTGAATATGTATGCAAGGACAGAGACAGCCCCTCAGGTCTGCAAATCTCATAGAAGTCCAACAGCCAACTTTAAGTATGTGTTAAAGTTAAAAAAGGTTGGGGTTTTTTGTTCAGTAAGATGAACCAATGTTACGTTATGCTTCTATGAAGCCACCAATTTTTTCATCAGTTTTTCTAAACACATTCTAATTGCATAAATTGACAGTTATCTGCTTATTCCATGTTATCTATTGACATTTCATTTCTAACAAACCCTGTTTCATGCTTTTTCAAATGCATCCCTCTTCATTTTTGACAACCAGTACTTTTAGAGGGCAACTGTGATCACCCAGACTGACCTTCTACACTGCACAGAATTTAACTCAGCAATTTCTGCACTGAGCCCACATGTATCTGGCTGAGCTAGATCACATCTCTCACAATGATATACAACTTTGACTTCAATATTCCAACCAACAGCAAATTATAAATTGGTTAATTCCTGGTTTGGATCTCTCTGCCTATAGCAGTGACCTTCAGATCCACAAAACTAGTAAACTCATTTATTCCGTGCACTAAGTACATAGGTTGAATTTCCAGCTTATCTCCTAAAGTTCAAGCATTCGGTAAATCCTCTCACTTTCAAAAGACAATTATTACTTCATGTCACTTCTGAGGCAAAAAAATGGCCCCAAATTTTCTTCCATGCAAAAGAAAATTCAGTGAGACACAACTGTCAAAGAAGTTCTGGAAACTGGATAAATTATCCACAAAGAAATACTGTGCAGCAAAAGCAACAAGTGCTGAATACCACTCAGTACCAAATATACTGGGAGATCATCCTCAGGAGTTCTGCTGCAGCTCAGAGACCAAGAATTCTCTACTTCAACTTGTCAAGTCGTAACATTGCATCTCATGCACCACTTTTGAGTGATAACAAAGGAGATGCAATTTCAAGAGTTGTCAAGAGTTTTCATGAAGGGGAGGCTGTGAAGCACTTTTTTCAGAGATCAGCTACAGTGCATACTGAAGTACTTGAAAAAAAGGAAAAAAACCCACAGATACATTTATAAAATTCCAAGTGCAGGGACTGCAGGGGTTTGTCTGAAGTCACAAAATCAGCTGCATGTTGTGAAATAAAACTACGGACACCGTACTGAGGTCACATGAGCACACAGCTGGGACACAAAAGGTGCCTAAAGACCAACCAGTTTTTGGAACCAAGGTGACACTGCCCCTGTGTAGTGAGAATTACTTACAGGGTTATATTCATTAACTTCCAGCACAGTAGCTTCAGACAATTCCTTGTTTCATGGCTCACAGGGAGAGCCACATCTCTCTGTAAATTCTCATCTTCTTCCTCATGGTCAGAGATGATCTAACCAAGCATCAGAGTAAGAAGCCAAGACAGCACTTAAATCATTTTACCAAAAGTCTTTCTTGGATCAGAAAACCTAAGTTAACATTCAAAGGAAGTCCTTACAAACAGGCAAAAGAATTGACCTGAAAACACATCCTTTATTTTGCTGCTGTTAGCCTGATGTCTTCTGCCAAAAAAAAAAAAAAAGGCTCTCTTTTTTATTATGTTATAGGCATCAACATTCTGTATGCTATTTTCTGCATGAATTCTGGGGTTATGTCATATTTTGCTCCTCCCCAGCAAAGATAAATAGTTCTGATTTATTTTTTTTTTAATAAGGGTGGTTATACACTGCAGAGACATTTTATTAAATACATTAGATGGCTCTGAAAACTTGAAAAGCAAATTTCAAGCCATAAAACTTTTATTATTTTTAAGTACTTAGCTGTAATTTGCCTTTACCTTATTCCTTACTTCATTACTGCAATTATTTTAGATGAACAAGTTTAAGAGAAAAAAGAGCAGCACAGTAAAACTGAAAGCAAAAGGCAACAAAATATTTTCAGCGATATTCACATATTATTTGGTAACCTCAGAGCAAGCAGGAAAAATGCAGATTAAAAATATTTTTCTAGATGGAGCATATTTCAAGGAAAAATAGATAACTTTTGAGATATTTATTCACTGCTTAACTTTTCTAATTCTTTACTCCTGTAGAAAGCTGTAAAGAAGCATGGTGTGTTTAACTGATTAGACAAAGGTATCTGCTTACTCAGCCTAAACAGAGTTTAAAACTTTTGCTAAATCCAGCTCTTAGAACTTAAGGCCTGTCAGATAAAAAATATTGAATATATTATGGTTTGAAAATAAGCCCATACATGGACACTATTTATTTTAAACTACTGAAAAGAGTATTAATTGGTGCTGCCTTGGCAGTACAGGTGTGCTGCTGGAATGCAAACAAGCACAGATTATGCAGAACTAAGGACAGGCAGTGATTCTGAAATGTTAATTAGAAACACGAGGGATATGAGAGTGTAGTGGAAAAAAATGAATGTGCTGATTGGGAGAAAAAGAGAAACCTGCTAGAGCAAAGCATCCAGGATAACACTCCCAGTAAAGACAGAATTTTGTGGAAGATGAAAACCGACACCTTAATGTGAATGTTTAAGATGTAAGAAAGACTATTTAGTAACAGTTTGCTTCTACAGTTCACTTCTATTGAACTTCAAAGCCACAAGAGCTTTGACACAATTTCACTTTTTCTACTCGCATCTTCCATGTACCTTCTATTGAGATGACCTTTTCAAACTTCAGTCAAACCATAAAACAAAAAAATCAAGCCAAGCAAAACTTAGAAATAAATCAAAAATGAACCTGATTCTAATGCAGCTTACCACAAACTGTAACATCAATTAAATCCCTCTAATATTAATGAAATACAACAGAAAAAGTGAGAAAAAGAAACTTCTGGCTGTATCCTCACATAGAGCTCTGTGCAAGAGGGAAGTTCAGATTGAATTGGTCAGCACAGCACACTAATGCAATATTGCACCAACAAAGGGGGTTGTTCTGAAATAAAATCCTCACAAGCAAACACACACTGAACTTTACTGATCCTAATATTTTAAGACACGGGAATCATGAATTCTGTTACATTATCAAATGATGCTGACACACAGTTATTTCAAATATAATCAGTATATTAGAATTCAGAGAATAAGTTCCAAACACATCTAATTTTATCTCTTATAACTAAAGGATCATAGAAGAGTAGTCACTAAACACAATGACATTAATGACAATTTAATAGTCATGATAATTTAGTCTTACATGCAAAACCAATGGACTATAGAGCTTCATTGTTTCAGTATGTAATACTGAAATCAGATTATTTCTTTCCTAAATTAATCATTCCAAACTCACCTGCAAAGAAAAAAGTATTTTTTGCCTACAGGAACATGAAATATACTCCTGTGTGTACATATATGCCCTCCTCAGTAAAGTCATCCATATTTATAGGAGTTGTTAATGGCTTCTTCACTCAGACCCCAGTTTTCCTTACAAAACAGCAAGATAATATTATATATTCATTCCACTGGTTTTCCTTTAGAGAAGGAATGAAAGGGCACCATATGAAATCTGGTTGACATTTCCCATCTTTCACCTGAGGGTTGAGTCTGCATTTAGGGTGGGGCAGCAGAGCAGCTGCAGATTTTGGCTGCAGCTCAGGAGTTCCTGGCTGTCCTGGACCTCCCTGCACTGCTGACCAGCACAGGGCTCCTGCAGCCCCCTGTCCCCACTGATGGTGCCACTGAGCTTTACCTCCTTTCAAACACACCACACAAGGAGAAACCAGCAGCCTCAGGAGTACACTGATACCCACTGCTCTCTGTATTTCACTCACAGGTTAAAACTCTTTCATTGCTGTTCATTTGTGTGTTTATTTTTGTTTCTTTTTAAACAAACACTAACAGATCATTGTCACGGGCACAGGCATATTAACTAATTATGAACTCCTATTTTCAAGGAGGTAACAGTACTGCTAAGACAGCTTTGTAACACTAGTTGTAATTTCTTGAGCCAAGCCTAATGATTTGCTATTTTTAAAAGGCATATCTGATAATATTTAACAGAGCAAAACAATCTGGCAACATCCCCTTGCAAACACACATGTACAGACTGACAGAGCACATCTCTCACCAGCTTGGGGCACTGAACCACAGAGACATTTCAAGCCAAGTTGTAAATACACTGTTTCTGACAAGCCACAACTGTTTGCAATAGGATCCCTGCTGCAGGTACATGCACACAAAATGTGAGCAGTCAATGGGGGATGTGCTGTAACCCCCTTCACAACAGAACATTTCCTCTCCAAGGAAAATACCACCAAGATTAGAAGGTACAAGAAAATGGCTCGTTTTTAAAATTCTTAAAAATAATAATGACAAAACACAACCAGTTTTCTGAGGGAATTTTCATGTTCAGATTGAACTGTAGGCTCAAAGACTCCAGGGGCCCTTACATAAAATGCAGATCTATTCTTGCAAGTTACAGTTCTCAAAAGTGTCCAGTATGTCAGACACCAATAGTCTGATGCCAGATTTGTGTGTGTGTGAATGGAGAACAATGGGGACTGTAACATGAGGGGACTTCTCAAATCCATGTCAGACTTGGAAAGCACTGATTTGCTCAAATTCAAAAACACTTTTCACTATAAACCCTGTTCCAAGATCCTCCTCAAAACATACAGAACTGCTACTTCTCAATCAGAATTCCAGAAGCAAGAAGAGAAGCTCTGAAAAACCATTACTGCTGATTTTGTATGGAATGCATCCACAGATTCTGAGAAAGGATTACAATAAAACAAATACTGCATGGATTAACAAGCACTCCAGATTATTAAAAAAAACAAAAAACCACAAAAAACAAACATTTGAAACACTCAATTGCTTCCTTTGCTTCAAATCCTAGACCACTACTGTTATGACTCCATCAGGTACATTCATGTGGGCAAGGATAGAAAATCTCACACCTCAAGTGGCTTCAGTGTCTCAGTAAACCTCAACCTGCCGTTAAATGAAGACCAAGAACGTGGCACCATTTGACTGCTGTTTTAGCTCAGTGGTCATTTTGAATTCAGCATGTCAAACTCTAGCACAGGCAGCCCACAAATATTCACAGGGCCTTTCCCACAGCAGGTAAAATGCCCTGATTTCCATTCCACAGCGTTAACAGAATAAACTGATCTCCACAACACAAGGCATTGAAGACAATGCATCAAGGATAAATGTAAACTAAGCAACTTTAGAGTGTTTTATGTTGTTACCTATTTTTCAGGCTAATACGAGATCTTTACGCTGGTACATTACTGTGTCTGAGGCCACTGGAGTTACACTGCAGTTTCTTTACCAGATTGCATTATATTTCCTCACAGTTCCTATCTACTTTCAAATTTAAGCAAACCCCAGGGAACGCAGCCGTTCCGTATTTTTGTTGATAGCTTTGCTGCTCTACCCCCATCTCTCTCAAGAGAGCTTGTTAGGTGTAATACCTCTAAGGAAAAGGTTTAAGCAACAGTTTGTTCCAAATCCTGAGAAAAGTAAAAATATTTTTAATTATGTTCTCATTTCCATGCCAGGCCATCTTCTTTACTATGACATCTAACTGCATTCTGCACTGCAACAAATTCTGAGAAACAAATGAAAAAACATCCCTGCCTCCTGAAGCTAGGAAGGCAGTTTTAGTTATCTAGGAGTAGGTATCTGAAATGCCTATTATAAAAATACTATAAAAACAGTTGAATGGGTATTTCTTGGAGGAAAGAAAGGCAAGAGAAAAATCTGCAGTATAGCTTGAAGACAAGGCTTCACAGCTGCATTTGTCAAGCTTCAGCTGATTCTGAATATATCCATTCAGTATAGGAAAAACCAAATGAAAAACAACAGGAAAAAGAAAGATGTCAGGCTGCTTCTCTTGCATTGAAGGAACTAATATCACTATAAAAGCTATCAAACAAGGTGTTCTCACTTCTTATTGCAAATGTATTCCTACCAACATTGCAGAACCACCAAACTATTCAAAACTAAAATGCAAAGTGCCACATCCCCTGTCAGCTGCCGAGTCTCTGCCAGAGGCTTCTGTTCTGCTCCTGCCTTTGTTTAATTTCTCTTCATGTTTCAACATGTACCTGTAAGACAGATTTTGCTGTTCATTAAGAGGAAGACAACTAATGGATAAATGAAGATGTGAACATAGACATAGAAAATTAAAAAAAAAAACAATAAACATTTAGGAAGTCCAAAAAGGAATGGAAGCTGTTTACTGCTTTCACTGTAAAGGGGGAAAATAATACAGGATATTTTGGTTTTCTGACACATTTGTAAATGAGGGAATGTGGAAAAGTGTCAACTCATGCTTCAAAGGAAAAGTTCTACAGTGACTCATCAATAAAATTGTCACACGAGGCAAACTGCACTCTGAAATTATATTTCCAAAACACAGTCTATGGTTTTCTGAATGATATCCACCACATAGCTTATAGCTGTTTACTAAAACGGTGATAGTTCTACCTAGGTTAAAGGATAGTTATACAAAAAAGTAATATTTTGCAAAAAATGACAGCTAATACAGAGCCTGTAATAAGTATTCCTCGGTGAACTCACAACAAATCCAAAAGGTCTGCAGTGACAAAGTCAGTGACTCCCAGGGCAGTGTTTTAGGACATCAGGCACAGCAGATTTTTACAGAGGACAGGGGTGGACTTGGAGGAGCCAAGGTAAAAACAACAGGAATACCTAACCTTCAGAGAAAAGCTTCCAAAAAGCTGGACCTGCCCACCTTCAAACCCCTCAATCCTGTCTCTAAACAATGCCCTGAAAGCTGAGCCTTGCCAGTTCCATTTTCTGCAAGCCTCACTACTGGACAGTCTCCTTGCTGAAGATGAAACCTCTTACTTTAATTAAAATGTAATTTATCTCCTGTGCAGGTGTTTTGTTTGGGGAGGGGAGCTGAGATGATTTTTTTTAATCAAAAATTGTTCCATTTCTTGATTCTAGCTTCAGCTTTTTGTGAGAATAAAACCACTGCAAAACATTTATCTCTGTGGAAATGAGCTCTCTTCCCTAATGCACGGAGATGCCTTGGAGCACCAAAAGTGTTCATCTGAGGATGGTGAAACATTTTGCTTTGAGCAGTTCTGTATCCATGCATATAAACTGAATATCCAGCAGGTGAGATTCATAATGTTGCTGAAATCCATCAGAGCCTTGTCATCCACATCACCAGGATAGGGATGGTTTATTCATAGAGGGAGAGCCATATTCTTTCTAAGAAAATATAAAAAATCCCTTACAATTGACAATATGTTACATAAAGGAGTCTCTTAAGTAAACAGCTGGAACAGCTCGATTTCCTGATCACTGATCAGTATCGCTGATCACATTTAAATGTCACTCCAGTCTAGCATTTGTGCTTGATCCTGCTTCCATTAAAACAAATGTCAGAACTCCCAAGAAGATTATCTCCTTCATAGGCCTTAAGGCTATATGAAACACTCTTTTTGAACTCATATGTGCTGTAATTAGAACAGCATAGTCCTAAAGAATTATTAAGTATACTGAGAATACCATGAGGATGCTAAACATCACACCTCTGCCCTGAAGAGGGTGTGAAGCACCTATTTCAACTTCCATATTTTCTTTTATTTTTCAATAGCCATGTAAGAAATAATGATCTACACCTTCACTGAAAATTTGGTTTTGCACACTGGATATATAGCAACCAAGAAATAGTGATTATGCTCCCCTGCTTGAAACAAAATGCTCTCTTCATGTGTCATACAAGAGAGTCATTAGTTCTAATTTGCACATACAGAACCACTCATGCCTTTCTTTGTGCTAAGGTATGCAGCCTCCACAAAATCACAGAATTACTGACCTGAGTGAAAAAGTCAAGGCAGGCCTTAAATTCAGTGCTTCCTTAATTAGACTTCTGAATTTTTGTTGCACATTCCCAAAGCCTCTGCCATAGCAAACTAAACCTCAATGTCTCGTTCCTTCAAGAAAAGGGCTTTATTTTTGGATATGGCAGCAAGGGCCACTTCCAGCAGTGCACCTGAAAACGTAAGTACAGGAAGGATTAATGCTGAGTAACAAGTGAAACACAGCAAAAACACACAATTCTGGGGGGGCTGGAAAGAGCCTCTCAGTTGCAACCCACTTCACAGCACAACCAGAAAGATGTTCTACAGGGGAATAATAAAAAGATGGCAAAACAAAGCCCTTGTGGGTTTTGGAATTCCTGCTGGAAGCAAGGGAACATGTCAGCTTAGAGGGGCTGCACACAATCTTTTCTGATCAAACTCATTGAGTATTTCCAGTCTTGCCCCATCTGTGCAGTGCATGGTCAGCGTCCCTCCCCTTCCAGCCAACACAAGCCTCTATTACAAACTCGTGCTTGGAGCATTGGTCAGGTAACAAATAAAAATAAAAATCCAAGAAAAGCCCAATCAAGGCTAATTTGTAACACAGTCTCACTATGCAAACCCAGGTCTCTACCCACTGCTGGGAAAAAGAAAACTGCTCAAAATTCTCATCCTTTAAATCTACAGCATGCAGCCATCGCTGGATTCGTTCACACCAGCTGCAAAAACTCATCATCTGTAACAAGAGATTCTTCTTCTGTTGGCACAGACCTTCTAATAGTCTTCAGTCCTCACAGAAGAGAAATACTTCACATGCAGTTTTCTTTAAGGCGAAGTACACAGCATTCCATGTCGATTTTTTAATTTTAAGGTAGTTTCACTTCCAGTTTGCTACAAGCAAAAATCACTAAAAGCATGAGCCTTTCATGAGTTTTGTAAAATAAACATGCTTCTCTGGAAAAACTGTTCTTTGTTTTACAGATGATTTTATAGTTCAGTGGCATTTCCATGGCCAGTCATGCACTACTGCAGTCAGAAAAGATGAATTCATCCCTCTAAGGAATTAATGCAATACTGAAGGATCATGTTACGGTCTTCTAATTACTTTATGGCACCCTACAGAGAAAATCAACTTTGAACAGCAACACACTGATGAAAACATTGCTCTACTTATGTATCATTTTAGTACAGCACGTCAGGCTGTCACAATCTACCTCCTGCATACGAGTCAAGCTTCTAGAAATGTTAAAAGTCTTAATTATTATACTTAATTCAATAACATTAAGCCAAATGCTTCCCCAAAACAGTAAAAAAAAGGGAATACCCCTCACAACAGATGGTGGGGGATGGAAGGCTGTATTTGTTTTTCCTTTATATGAAGACATTGTTCAAAACCATCACTCTACTGGTGACCACCGTTACTGCTGACAAGTTTGCATAAATTGTTTCTAGAGCTACAGAAGACACACGGGAATTGTAATCAGCACCCATAAATTATAGCTATAATTCTGAAAAAAAGCCCAAGGACATAGCAAATAGAGTCAACACTACTAACACAATGGCAATTCATTGATTTTCCTTACAGTAATTCCAAACTATATGCAGGTATATGAACTTGGAAACCAATACTGAATGGGATTTCAAACACTTTTGTTCTAGGAAATGTAAAAAAAAAAACAAAAAAAACAGACCACCAACCCCAGCTGTAATTATCATTATCTGTTGCTTAAACAAATACTACAATTTTATAGAGAAAAATAAAAATGCATTAGGTCCTGCTCTTCTGTGCTGAAAATATTCCCAAGATGCTCTTGCTAAAATAATGACCTCAGGAAATGTAATCAAAGGCACTTCCCTGCCCCTCCAAATAGACTGTGCAGAGATGATCACACCACATGCATTTCAAGTCAGGTTCTGACCAAAAAACTCAGGATTCCAGGGTTGATCAGGAGAGCTTCGCCGCCTGCCTTTGCTCTGCTGAGTTGGCAGCAATTGAACCATTTCACCATTAAGCTGCTCCATGGTATGCTCCTGCATGTAATCTCAGACCATTGTTAACATGTTACAGCTAGAGGCAATCATGAAAGAATGATCAATTAAGCACATGATTAGCAATTTTCCTTGCCCTGTCCAACCCCCTCAAATTAAGTGGTTCAGGCTTGACCATTGTGCCACAATGAAAACGAGTAAAACACATTTAACCTCATTATTCCTGTTTGAATAGCAAATTACCTAAAACCAACTCGTTCAGCCATGGAAATGAGGAACTGCAAATTGTTTGTTAGCATTGTCTTCTCCACATGTCCTTTCTGCTCTGAGTTCTATCACATCACTTGCAATTTATAAAGCACCACAAAATACTTCAGAGGACACCAGTTGGATAATAAGTGTTTTGTAACAGCTAAAAGGAGCAGCAGTACAGTGCCAAGCCTCAGATACAGAGGTGAGGAACATTATTAGAGATTATATATAGATATATTATAGATTATATATATATAGAGAGAGAGAGATATAATTATATTAGTGACCTCTCTAAAGTCAATAGAATAACATGGAATTTAATTCAAGAAGTAACATGGTGCAAATCAGAGGTGCTAAAAACTGGACTGATTTCAACTAGGAATGATCTTCAGGATTTTTTTAAGTAGATCTTCAAAGAGGGAAATTGTAATAACTTAATTGACAAAATTGTGAATAATAACTCCTTCAAACCTTATCTTTCCCTATTTGACCAGGTTATCATCCTTACTTTGCCCACCCTCCCCTTTTCATCTATTATTTTTGCTTCACATACAAAAAAGCTGTTTTATTCCACAAAACGTTGTGTATTTGGGTACTGGGAAGGGTCTGTGACTCATTCCACTGAAATGAGACCAGCATCCCGATGACTTAGAGATACAGCACCTCAATTAAGTTAAAGAGAGACATTTGTGTATGAAAATAGAATGAAAGAATATTCTTGGTCCAGGAGCTGAACTGTCAGCATGCACAACAAAGTAATAACTGGGGGAAGGGTGCATTGGGGAACAGGCCATCATCAGCTGAAATGAGATTTTAATAGTGTTAACACTTTCACTTGCAGTTTAAGAACAGAAACCGATCCAGAAAGATTCAGCTCTCAGTGCACTTCCCTACTCTCTTCCTCCTGGCTGAAAACAAGCTTAGAGGAAACTTCTATTAGCAGCACAGGACTGCCTTTGGTCCACTTCCATGAAGGGTTTTCATTGGAACAAATGCTCTGTGTATCCCTTCAGCTCTTCCTAGGCTCACTCCCAACCTGCAGGTTCCTTAGTGAACTGAATAAAAGCAGCTGTGATGTTCACATGTTTCTCCTTGATTTTATTAATCTGTTTTTGCTATTTGCTGGGTGGAGATCTTGGACAATCTCCCACCAAATTTACTTTCTAACACATGGCAATGTTGTCAGCCATGACATTTCATCCACTGCTTGTAGGGATACCCAGCACTCGAGAGTAATCTCATGATTCAGACTAACATATAGAATTAATTCCCATATATGCAACAGCTGGGGCACAGATATTTACATCTGCACAACCATGGATCAGAGCATGCTCAGCTCTTAGAAACTGGGACACATCAACATCAGTAACACAATCAAATGTGGCTTAGTGAAAATTTGGTGAGTGAAAGTCTAAGCTTCTACAAATCTGCCAACTCATATTTCAATATTTTTGTTCAAGGTGTTTTGGAAGAGTTCTGGATTGACCTTTGCAGCACTACTTTACTCCGAAGTGCATGCCTCATTTAGATGTGAAATGCTACACATTTCCATTTAGATTTACATCAAAACAATTTACTAAGTCAAATGAGAAGGTGGAGTTTGGGGAATGAATAGAGCTGATAATGATGAGTTCTTTATTTTCCTCCTAGTTTTCCTTCCTTCCTTCCATCTCTGCTTACAGTAATATTAATTAATTACACAAATATAACAGCCTTGAACTGTCTGGTTCACTTCTTGAGACTCTGTCATGTTCCACACTGCCAGAATTCATTTTCTGTCTTTATAGATTCATATCTTAGATTTTCCTTTTTAATTATTCTAATTCAAATAGAAGAACAGCAAGGTTGGGCAGCCCACTGCTGAAAACACAGTATTAAGAGATTTCCCTAGAGAGCTTTGCCACAAACTTTGTACTACCATGTAAACAACACAGTCCAAAGTACAAATTAAGGGTGTTCTTTGGAAGTTCTACTTAACAAGTTTTGATTTCTAGTTTAAAGAAGAAAAATAAAAAGTCTGACCCTTCAGGAAATTCAACAGTTCTTTCAAGTATTCATTTTATATTTTCTTCTAGGACAGATTCAACACATTTCATTCTAATTAAGCAAAAGGTGTATCAGAACAGCAAAAAACAGGTATGAAATACAATGCATTCAAAATGCATGAACAGCTGACAAATATGCATACACCAATGCAAGCAGATTTCTGCAGTGCTAAAGTAGAGCTCATCAAGCTACATTAAAATCCCAGGTGAAAGAGGAAAAGAAGAAAAACCTGCACACAGGGCAGGTGACACTATAAATTGTTCCTGTTTTCCTTACAGGATCCAATTCTTCCCCAACTTCTTAGGAGTTTCCAGAGTAAAAAAGTGACAGCAAAGTGTTTTTCTTCAGTTCTCTTGTTTTTAAAAATCTGGTAATAGCAATAGTGAAAAAAAACAGCAAGTTTTTTTTCATATGCTAGGAGAGAACATGCACGGAAAGAAGGATTTTTGGGTGCTCGCCGAATTGAAAAGTAAGCTTGAATTGATGGTGAAGAATCCTTTTAGAAATACAAAACTATCACAAACCAATTCTTTCTCTACAGTGTGGGTAGTGCAAAGTGGTAGTCTCTTGTCCTATTACTACTTGCAGGTTACAGTTCCTGGACATTACAGAAAATGCAGCAAGGACACAAATTACTCTTCTGTGATCAGAAATCTTCAAATCTTATTTAAATGATCACAGGTATTTTTCTGGATGTTAATTAAGTTTCTTTCACATCAATTTTAGCAAAACACTATTTTTCATTGCAATCTCAAAAACTGAAGCTCAAGGTAAAAATTACTAAGCCAGTTTCGTTGGATGTAATTGTAGTTTAGATACTTCGTATCTAAACCATCTCAACTATTTCTTACAATGACATTTCAACAGATATCCAACCTTATGGTAACACTTTTGCATTAAAAGCAGTAGACTGATAGTGCACATCAAGTTCACTTATCCAGCCAGAAAAACAACTTTTTGATGTCCTCACAAGCAGGAAAATGCACTATAACCATCTAACATACAGTGAAAGAAAGGCTTTCACATACAGTGAAAGAGTGAGAAATTATAAATATGGAAGAAAAGAACATGATCAACCTTAGAAGTACATATTATTTAGAAACAAATGAAACCACATAGTTATTCATATTTTATGTGGCTACTACCATGGCACACTATATTTTGCAAAGTAATTACCATAATGTGCAAATACTTCCTATAGGAGAAACTACAAAATAAATCTGGTTTTTAGTGGCATTTTTGAGCATGGATTGTATTATGCAGCTTCCATACACACTCATAAGGTAATTGGTAAGAACTTCTAGCATTTCATCCTTCATAGGCACTGAAAAGTCAATGTTATTTAACTGTTGCACAAATGTTAATAAAAAGTCATAATCCAGGGAGCTTACCCTGGGTCAACAGAAGGAATCCAAGAACCAAAGTTATTTCCAAAGTCCAGACGAGATCTGAAAGAGAGAATAACAAAGGGTTTGTGACAAAGCTGACAGAGAGTCCTCTGAAAGGAGCAAAATCAATTGTGACGTTTTTCATTTATTTGTAAATGCCTCTTTGGCAGTATGCTCACTCCAAACGACAGCTGATTCGTATAGAATAGGGGAGGTGATGGTAAAATAGAGGAATCCTGACAGTTGCTTTAATGAGATTCTGCATTAGGATCACTCCACCACTTTCCCTCAACAAGGAGTGTGCTCTTCACTTTCAATCTTATATCCTTCAATTTGGAAAGCATTAATCCTATGAAAAACTCAACTCAGCCTCCTCTAATCACCATCACAGCTCTTCTTTCCACCTCCTTCACCATCTCATAGACATTTATGTATGGAGTCCACTCACAATTTAAAATATATATAAAGTAGCACAGAGGAAATTAAACTTCAACCCAACAGCATTACTTTAATCAAAGTCTAGTTGCAGTGTGTGTGGTGAGGACAAGGATCTTGAAACAGACCTCAGTTGATATTAGGAGTGCAAACTCACAGAGCTTTCCCTCCAGCTCTAGGAATTATGCTGCTCAAAGTCTTCAATGCAAGAACCTCTGGCGTTCACATTTTCTTTATTACAAAAATAAATAGGGAAATCTGTAACATGACAGGGAACTTGCCTTGCAAATATTGAGAGAATAACCATTCTGGGAACAGAAGCAGACAAGGAATTTTAATAACTGTAACAACAGGCAACATGATACCACCTATTTCAGGAAAAGGCCACTGGCTTGAGGATCCAGTGCTTGAGTGCGCTTACTCTGACATAACTCTTATCTGACATATTCCATCCATATGTTTTCCAATAATAACACATTTTTTGTTGTTCAAACTCGTTTTCTAGTGCTATATCACATATCTCTAATGAAACTAGATGACAGCACTGAATATATCATGGTAGCCTCAGGCTGCACTGGAATTAGTATTTTATCCTCTGTTAACATCAGTAAAACATTTGTATTGCAATGATAAGGTTTTGTAAGAAAAACAAACACAATAAAAGCATACAGGCATCGCTACAAGAAGCCTGAATCCCAGCTCTTTTGCATGCTCTAGCATCTTCTGAAAGATGAAGTTGGTGAAGGCAGAAGAGAACAAGTCCTTTGAGGAGCAGCTGAGATAGCTGAGGGTGTTCAGCCAGGAGAAAAAGAACCTCATCACCCTACAACCACCTGAAAGGAAGCTGGGGCCAGGAGGGGTTGGGCTCCCAAGTAACAAGCAAAAGGACATTGCCACAAGCTGGGCCAGGGCAAGTTTTAGAGCGGCTATTAGGATAAATTCCTTCACAGAAAGGTGTGTCACACCCTGGCAGGGGTGCCCAGGGAAGTGGCTCAGTCCCCATGGCCAGAGGTGTTTACAAGATGTGGCACTGGGGGACATGGGCTGGTGGAGGACTGGGAAGTGCTGGGTCAATGGTTGGACTCGATGATCTAATTCTAGGCAAACAGGATTGATTTGAAAAAACCAAAACATCTGAAGTCGTTCTGATCAGAAAATAGCTCCATCTCACCTCTGGATGAAAGCTGGCTCATAAGTCATGTTTGGGAAGTTCACAATTAATTACTCTATATCTAAATCTGCTAGACAATATAAATGTTGAATAAAGATGATTTATTTCCTGAAAGAAGAGAGAGATGGGTAATCTTCACGTGTTACAGAGCAGTTTGCTTGACAGTCTTCAGAGAACCAGTGGAGAAATCCATGCCTCAGCAAAACTTCCATTTTTTGTCAGATTAATTTGTTAAAAAAAACACCCAAAACTTTTTGAGAGTATTGTGGAGGTTTCCAGAAGAAACCTTTTTGGCACCTTCAATTTGAGGATCCAGACTAAAGGTGTAACTTTGAAACCTTTTACAAAATCTTTCCTAGTGTATAAAATCTTTAAGAGTCTCAATTGATGGAATCAAGGACTGTGATTCACTTTCAGCATCAGCATTTTTTTTCCTCTGAGATTCACTCTTTGCTGAAACTCTTTTAAATTAGTGTAACAAAGCCCAGCACAACATTAAATCACCTCCCAAGCATATCAATCTCAGTTAACAAAGAAGAAAAACTAGAGTACACTGCAGAACTAATTCTCTGAAAATTTCTTCTGATTGATATCAGATCTCTGAAGTTAAATAAGCCCTCATATTTCATTCCTAGAAATATACAGTTACTCCTAGTAACCTTTCCCACTTGGATGGAAAGCAGGAAAGGCCAGATTCAGGCCTCTGCTCCGGTAAGGGAGTACCAGTGAAAAATAATGAAGTCAGCACACATTTGGAAAAAAAAAAATTACTATTTAGCTCCTAGGAAGGTTGCTTTATAATTCAGACAGGTGATCTGGAGGCACAGCAGAGCAATAATGACTAACATCACATACTAGAGGGAGTATAAATTTTAATGATATCACTCATAAAACCCACATTCTAAAGGTTACAAAACAGAAACAAGCTTACAAAGAAAACACATAAATCATTCAAGGTGTCAGGCTCCTATTCCTTAGCTATTTTAAGAACTAACAGCCTGTCCATCACTAAATAAACTGGAATATGCTGTACTCATTTATGCAGGACTGAAAAGGGAATGCACACTAAGTTCAGCAACATTCACCCCTACAGACTCTATTCTTAACAACACAACAGCCATTTGTAACTTCACTGATTTATTCATTACTTGACAAAATTAAACAAAAACACTTGACCAAATTCACTTGCATCTAGATAAGATCACAACAACACATAATTAGCACCATAATTACATGGACTCCTAATCCAGAGACATTAATGCACTTCCCTATTTGCTCATACACACTTCATTGTAGGCCCTTAAATATGGGGCATGAACGGAGGATTAATGGGGCATTCCCATCAACAGACCAGACCACTTTCATCCCATGCAGATGAAGAGAAACAGAGGCTTGTATTACCATTTTTAATTACTGTAATTGGTCTGCAACTGCATCTGTAGCTGTCCCTATACACACACTATCAAAACAGAACCATTTAAATGGCTGGTTGGGAAATGGTCACTTAGGGCCAATAAACCACTGTAGACAGTGAACTTTGACAGACCCATCATTCAAATCCACAAATCACCTTTTGAGCTGGGCTTTACATAAATGAGGTGTAGTTTGGCTCAGTGGTTATTTCTCTTAGGCACAGAAGCTGGCACCTCCATTTCACTGTCAGCAATTTCCACCTCCACAGCACAAACTCCCTATTCCAGAGGCTCCTTCTGGGAGCAGCACCCAAGGGCCAGGCTCATCACAAAAAGCTTCCACTGCATAAGACTTCCTGCCTTTCATCTCATATATCAGGCCTTTAGGGTTTGGTTTTCACAGCTCACTCTGTTTTTACCTCACTTTTTTTTTTTCTTAGTATCATTTGGTATTGGAGCTGTTTAATGGATAACCCAAAATTGATTTATCCTTTTTTTTCAGAAGTAGACACACATTGAAAGAAAGACACTTGAACAAGGTCGTTTTGCCGTGCTGCAAAGTCCAACAAGATTATCAGCAAAAGCCTTATCTGAAATCCTCCCGTGTCAGACAGAATATTTCCACTGGCTGGATGTAACAGTGAATGCAGATCTGGGATCTAGTCTCAATCCAAATCGGAGTGCAGCAATCAACCACTCAACTCCAGAACTCTCCCTGGTGACACGGGATTTCAAACTGCAACCTCACATTGGAAATCTCTGCATCCAATTACCACTTATCAGAGGCCACCAATCTCTTAAACTTTAATGGTTAAAGAAAACTCAAGTGCTTGGTTTACAAAGGCAATAAACACCTTAATGCTTTCAGTAAGCTGTTTGCCTTATACTGTGTTTTCAGTTCTGGAATCCTTTCCTGTAGCTCTGGAGGAACTTTATTTAAGTAAACTGCTAACCTGTTATTTTTCCAGTCTTTGTTTTCTCTAGGAAATTATTTAAGAAGAAAACCCTCAAACAGTGATCTCAGCATTCATACAGGAGTGAACTTCAGATACAGTAATTGCATAGCTGTGAGCTATGACGACTTTCCCATGGGGGAGAAATGACCTGGTAATTCAAGAATGACAAAGTCAAAAGTAAGGTAAGCTGGGGGAGGGAAAGGATTTCCCCCTAGGATGAGATAAATATAATTTCTCACAGCAGTGTATATGTCTCTTAAGCCTCAGGTGGTTTTAAGTTAATGAGATTAGTTCCAGCAGGCAGTGAAATCCCAGGATATAGGATTTATATTTCAGCAGTTTTCACTTCATCCAGCAAGCACGGTGGAGTCAATCTTTGTGTCATTTTGTTATTGTCCTGGTTTGGGTCTTGTTCTCAGGCTCAAGCCTGGCTAAAGCACCTCATAACTTTGACTTAAAAGCTTAAGCATCATGTAAAGAGTGTGTTTAAATGTTTAAAAGGGAGGAGAAAGGAACCAGGCTTAATCCATAGAAAAGGATTTTTTTGTTTAACTTTTCAGATGTGCTTTTATTCAACGGAATTTGTTCTTGTACTTTTACTAAACCAAGGTCACATGCATTTTTATCCTGAACACACAAAAAGCCCTCAGAATGCACTGCTGTAAGAAGCATTGCCTTTATAATATTTACACCCTAAAAAGATGGACATCAACAGGTTTGGATGACTGTTCAGTGCTCTACCTGCTCAGGGACTGCCACCCAGCTTGGCAATAACCAAAATGAGCTCCTATCCAGTGACCACCCACTGGATCTACAAGCTGCAGTTTCACTCCAGCCCCCAGATCTGCTCATACAAGAAAACCTTCACTTCTTTTATACCATTAGAAGAGCTGTAAAGCAGAAGGCTTTTAGAAGATTTAAAAAATAGGGAAAAACCAAGGTTAGATGACAACACTGATTTCCACTAAGAACTCTTCCACAAGAAACAATTTTGACTTACAATCACCGAGTAAGTACTAATTTAGCAATTGTTTATATTATAGATACTTATTTTAGCTGTGAATTTAAATTTAACCTTGATGACATCACCACTGCAAAGAAAACATAGAAAAATCTAGTGTTGCCAACATGCTTTAGGAAGCTCTTTCCCATCCAACAGGGGAATGACCTTTACTCCTCTAGTGAAAATGTGCAGACGTCACATCAAGAAAATGCTCGTATTAGTCCCAGGCTTCTTTCCAAGACAGTCTGATTAAACTTCATATCCAGAAAGCGCACGGAGGAATTATTTTTATTGGGGTGATTTAACCTCAAAATACAATATGAACTCTATTTAAAAGACTTTCTAGAATGCTCAAGTCCGTTACAGTGAAAGCTGTGTTTATTTTAGTTTTAACTTACAAGCCTGACTTTAAACACAGGCAAATTACACCCACACAGACATCACTGTTTTTACCTTTTTGTCAGTTTTATCCATTTATTTATTTCTACTCCCGAATCTGCCTTCCCATTCTGTGTCAAAGCACTACTACATTATCTTTACTCTTCATCCTGTCCAGAGATGTCCTTCCTTTTTAGGCTTCAGCACTTCATAACCAGGTGCTTTCTGTCACATACAAAAAGTTCAAGCATCTCTTTGCCAGAAGAAAGAGCGAGTTCCATCATAGCTCGGAATGAGGAGCGATAAAAACTCAAAGTTAAGAGACAAATTTAATTTTTCTGTGGAAGGAGCTCAGCAGATACAAACACGTAACATGTAACTAAGGAGAGGAAACACCAGCAAATGAACCTGGGGACAGATTGAGAATAAAGCTTCTCAAAATATGACCAGGAACTGGTTTCTGGCACAATTCAAAACTTTGGAACCTGATATGTTGGATAAACACCTGAGCATCCCCTATCCACCACTGCGTGGGCTGGCTGTAACTTCAAGAAATGCAGCTGCAAAGGGATGTAGTATCACACACAAGTGAGATAAAAATGCATTTGCCTGTAAGACACCCAAATGTTTGCTCACCTGCAAATTAAATGCACATTTGCTGTCAAGGTAAACCCAATGAGTATTTCCACACGTGCGCAGATCAAAGCATGCGGTTTCCAATTAAACATAACACGCAAATATGAATTCCAACAATATGAAAATGAACTAGCAGAGTAATTACTCTGGAAGTACTGCAATTATGAGTGTCATCAGACAGCTCTATGTTGGCAAAGGAATTATTTTGTAATGGGTCAGAGAACTCCTTTCCACACACTTTAATAATCAGCACACAAGCTTCAAAGGGGGTATCTGTCTTAAATATCTGTCATTATTTCACTGTCAGCCTCCAAAAGAAACAGGCCCACTGGAAAAATACCTCCCAAAGTACGAAAACAAGGTGCATTACCTTAAAAAATTTTCAGAAGAAAACAAAATGCAGTGGTCTGCAAGTATTTACATTTCTTTTAAGGTTGGGAAGGTCAATTAAAATGAACAATTTTCATGTACAATTACAAATCAAGCCTCATACATAAATATCTGCCACAGGAAAAAGACTTTAAAATAAGTGTTCATTAAGAAATATACAATATTCTAGAGGATTTTTGCAGGAAAAAAGTGCAGCTTTGTCATTCTATTTTAAATAGTTAATGTGTGTTCAAGTGGCCTTAATCTACTCTGACTAGCTCTTTAAAAAGTCTAAATGCTTGCTTTAACCTTACCTTTCTCATGGTCAGCTCCACTTTTGCTATGTGCAATTTCTTTGCCTAAAGAATCATTGCACAGAAGTTCCCTTACAGAGCCTATTATCAGCATTTGGCTGGAGACAGCCCAAAAGCATTAAGCTTCTTGAACAGCAAAAATGAGAGTCAAGCTCTAGCTTTTCACAAGAGCAAGGAAAAATGGCCTGATTTTGAGAACAGCTTGCTGCACCCCTGTTAGCCAGCAAAGAACTGCAATTTTACAACTGCACGTCACAAGATTTGGATGCTCTCTCCCCCATCCAGAGGGCCATGCATCCCTGGAGCTGGTTTTATGGAAGCAAGAACAAAGTTGTGCCCTGGCATTTCATTCCCATGGAGCAGATGCAGAACAGAGCATCTAAAACAACACTGCTACTGTAAATAAAGGGACAATTCTGTCCCAAGTGTGAAGAAAAACTCATGCATAGCTGTGTGTATTTATCTTCTCTATTCTTTGTTTATTCTTCTTAGCTATTTGTTTCCCTCTTAATGTCTGCAACATTCAAAGAAAGCTATTACCCTAGAAAATTCAATGTTTTATAGAAAAGGGGGAGGTATTTCATCTCCTGTACTGCTGAAAAAATGGTGGAAAGGGCATGTATACCTACTTACAGAGATTACACACAGACATACTTTTGTGCAGAAATAGAAACTAGCCTTAATATAAGTGGGGAAATATCACAGAGTTCAGTGAGGAAATTCCACTTTGAACATGAGCATAATCCAGGAACTGCAGCTCTGTCTGTCCTGGGACAGAGCACACCCTGTCAGAGCCTGGTGAAGCTGAGTGACCTGACTGATGCCAGAAAATGGCAATACTAAAGCTTGCTTGCATTGAAAATATCCCAAAGCAGGACTATTTTGAAGAAAAAAGAAAAAAAGCAAGGCAATAAAACATCAAGTTTGAAATTTTCTACTCCCTGAAATTTTTGCTCCTAAGTCCAGAGCACACATGGACACATCAGGAAAGAATCAGCTTCCTTCTGCTGCAGGAATGCAACAGATCAACCTAATGCTTGTTTGGGAGTGAAGAGAGATGCTTGCATCAGCCTGATGTATATGAAAGCAGACAGGCTGCAAAGTTTAAGGAAGGATGAAAACTTTATGAGACAGTTTTGTGATTAAAAAGGAGGTAATGAAATGGACAGAAGTTGTCAAAAAAATATTTCATTTTTCTTTGCTTACTGCAATAAGTATTGATGGATACATTCCCAGCTTCATTGTAGTAAGCATTAGATTAGGGATATTGAGCTAACTCACTATGATGCATCGCATGACAGCAAGAAAAATCAAACAGTTCAAGCTGCAATCTTGTCAGATCTCAGAAGGCTGGCAGGACGTGAGTGATCTAATAGGGAACTTCCCCAGAGAGCTGGGAAATACAGCTGGGAATTCAGCTCCTGCTTCTACAGAGCATATGCTCAGCAAATGTGGTTCTAAGGCTTCAGCCAGGCTCCTGACCATGGAGATCATTAACAAACACCAGCGGCACCTTTTGCACGTTAATCCTCTCCATGCTGAACAGCCCAGCTTACACAGCTCACACAGACAGGAACAAAATCAAATGCTTTTGGGGAGTCCTTGAGTGGAGCTGCTCAAGTAACTTTATTATTTTAATGACAGGTAAGACCTTTTTGATTAAAAACCAGGGCAGTTATGAAGAGGGAGGTCCATCAATCTTCCAACAAGAAATGTCCTTCACTTTCCATTATGGCCAGAAGTGCTGCAACCTTTTCTGCACTGCAACCACGGAGTGGCTGATACATAATTACCCACAGCCAAGATTTCTGAATCATCTGACCACAAAATCTCCCTAGAACTGCTGCATACACTCAGCATACCAGGATGTTGCATATCCTTCATTAAAAGGACCACAGAACCACATGAAAACAACAGAGAGCTTCCCCTTGCACTGCAAGCCTAGGGCAGGAGTTTCTTTCTACACACTACATTTTTTGCTACATTCCAGTTGTGGAAGAATGGTCCATTTTAAATAAGTGACAGTGTGACAATGCTCTGCAAACGCTGTATCAAAGTTTACCCTGTAATATTAAGATGATTGTGCAGATTGCACTGGAGGAAATTAAAAGCTGCTACAGTTCACTAATGGTTTTCACACCTTAGATTCCAGTAATGTGCCTTGGTCATTTCACAGGACACAGCTTACATTAAGTCTTGTGTACTTGCTTGCAATAGGTTCACAATCCTTAAACCTCAAAATAGGCAACATAATCTCTTTCAACACTATTATGTAAAAATTATCACATGAACATCAGCAAAAGTGCTCCAGAACAAACTCGGGCAAGTCCTAATTTTTCCTCTTTCCAATTCTTTCACCAGCCTCACTCCACTGAGTTTTCATGTCACGCTGAATTCATCCCTGTCACAGAGTATAGTACGAATGTCCCATTTCATTACAGTGGAAAAAATTTCTGTGCCCAGTCTTGAGCAAACAAGCAGGGCACATGACTTTCTTTTGATATGAAGAGATTGATAACTGAGTACCTGTACTCAAAACTGTACCTGGTGTTTCCCTGATCTTCACTCTCCATAAGAAAAGCAGAAAATCCTCATCTGCAAATGCTAAAAATAATCAGTTGCAAGATGTGACCTTGGATAAAGCAATGTTAAATTGGCCAGCAAATTTTTTGGAGGCATCACTGTTATTAACTTGCAATTTTTTCATTTCAGGCTGCCAGTGATGCTTGGCAGGTTATAATTTTTCATTTTCTCACTTGGCTGATGCTCACTCAAGTAAAGATTATGGAGATAGTGGTGGAGAATTTTTACAAAGATTTTTCCCCTTTCACTCAATCATGTCAGGATTCAAACACAAATTGTCTCTGTGAGGTGGGTTACCTCTGTAACAGGATTACTGGCAAAGATCCTCTCAGTATTCCAATGACAGGAACTCACCTCATTTGGAACTCATGGGCTCTCCTGTGTATTAATGGACATTTGGACAACTGCTATCCGTTCAGAGTATTCCCATCAGCAATGATGTGGTGCTACTACACTTCTGTTTTAATAGTTAATATACACTAGAAGTTCAAAATGTTACTGAATTAGTATTTTCCCTTGAGGTCACTGCTCCTTCAATTTCATTTTTTTAAAAACCACTGATCCCTTTCTACCAGGAGTATTCCCCACTCATGACTAAGTTTCATTGCCTCCACATCACCTTCCCACTCTCTCATCATTTCCTTGCCACTGATTTAATGCACAAAAACTGTAATGAACAGCTCCTCCCAGTGATCATCCTGGAACAACACTTCCTATTCCTTAAGTGTGTGGGGTTTTCTTTTTACTCCAAATATCATCTGTTGACAAGGAAAATGTCCAGAATACAAATATCTGACTGAACATAAACAGATCCAAAAATGAGCTATCAATTAAGTTGTTCTGCCTTGGTGGTGAACCAAACGCATCCTCCTGCCAGAAGATCCGTTTTGTGACAATTCTATGACTAAAAATACTTGTCCCCCCAGCAACTCTGATCAAGGAATTGTACATGACATGCTGTGAATATTTGCAGAGCTTTCCTCATTATCAGAAAAGATTTTTTTCTATTACTACTCTCCTAGTCAGAGTCTGTGCAAGAAGGTAACGGCGAGGGGAAGTCAAAGAACACATTAAAGGCTGCACACCAGAAGCATCAGTCACCACACAAGGCATCACCATCCATCAGAAACCACAGCTCAAACACAGCTGGAGACAGTGAGGTTTTTACTACTGGATACAGCCCAAATGGTATTAAAACAGTCTGACAAAACATGCCATTGCCTTCCTAACTATCCATTTTTAGCCTTCCTACTCAAGCCATGCATATTCAGTACAAAGAAGCAAAAACTGACCTGAGTGCACAAGAGAAACAAGCTCACATTCATTTATCTTGCCTTTCTCTCTTTTAAGTGTTTTCAAGTATTTATTATCCTAGCAACTGTGTCAAGAATGAAATACATGACAAGACTGCCATTGAAAATAAGTTTCATCATTCAGTCAAAGAGATCAAAATTTTGGCTGATAACTAGAGTGACATAGTAAGATTCCTAAAGTCATATGACTATTAACTCAGATCTAATTCACTGCTTTTTATTGCATTTTCTTAAAACGTCTTTAGAACGACAGCATAACATCTCTCATTTCATAGGCACAGAACTGAAAGCACAGGAAAGAAAAGTAGCATTGGCCAAGGCCATATAGGGAACAGTGGCTGTATTTTAATAGTGACCAAGTCTTCAAAAACAAAGTTCATTCCCACTTGTGTTCATATATTCACATTCTAGACATTTTCCTTGTGAACACAATATTTAAGTAAAAAGTAACAATAAAAACAAAACAACAATTAAAAAACAAACCCCAAAGAACAAAAAAAAAAAAAAAATTCTTCAAGTGAGACAATTTCCCTTCAATTCATGACTACATTTCCAGCAGCCACACAGTCCAGAGAACAACAGATAATGTTCAGGAGCTCCCCAAGAGCCTATTCCCAGCTTTGATAGAGCTCCTAGTTCTGTGATTCCTGGCTTACAACCCATGGAAAGTCACTTTTAACATCTGCTGCTCCATTAACACATCCAGTAAACACCATGAAATCAGCAGAGAGCACAGGGAACTCTATCCTCAGGGCATGCAGCAACCTCCTGGGAAGCTGCAGCAGGTAAGGAATCCTGCACAGCATCCATCCTGCTCCTCTTCATGGAGATGCAATGCTCACCATACAGAGTTTGCAGAACTATAGAACTTCCACTCAGATAAAATTCTGATCTTATTAAAAATTTTCTTCAATTAACTTGGAACTAGGCTGGAGAACACATATTTCAGTAATATATAAATATGATATTATAAGTTAGTTTTTAAGCAGGGTTATTTGAGGCTTGGGTTTTAGAACTTTTCATTCACCTCTCAAACTGGACTTGACCCATAAGCTGATTAACACTAATTTAGTTTAGCTCTGTTAGTGACCACTCGTGCCAGTCAAAGCATATCATGTGATGGAGGGACAACACAAAACAAAAAAAGGACACAACTGAGTTATATTAGTCAAGGATAAATTTCTCAGCACAATACTGAAAAATGCTCAAGTCTTTCCATACATTTCTTTCCACCAAATTAATTCCCTTAAAAACTACCAAATTTGCACATAGTCTGACCTCAGGTCCACAGAAGTCCAACAGCTGACATGTCTGGAACAGACATGAATTAGAGATGTGAGCAGCTACAGCTCTCTAACAACCTCTGCTAGTTAAAAGGAAACAAAATTTGATGTAGTACTAGGAGTTGAATTTTAGAATAAAACAGCTTTGAATCTTTATGCACCTGCCTAAAGCTAATAAACTCATGCATAGATCAGGAAAAATCAAATTCAAATAAACTATTCATGAATCTTTGTTACTTATACATAAGGAATCCAATAAAGCAAGCTACTCTGGAAGCAAAGAATGCAATATAAATGTGTTCCAGCTTCCTTTGCTGGATTTTTTTTTCTTTTAACCATATCCCACCCCTGCTTTGCCCTGTGGCAACATGTTTCAATAACTCAGACTTTTCTTAGGTACTCATTATTGTACCTATTCTGCATACGATATTCTATCTGTGCAACAAGACAACAAAGAGACAAATTTCTCCTCCTCAGAGCATCTTTTACTATTAAACAAAAATATTCCTTTGATGTCTGTTGATGCAGGACAACACAAGTTCTGTGCTGTCACACTGGTGTGGCAGACTCACTGTCAGAGTGCAAACAGAGCTCTCAGGTCACCCTAAATGCACAAGAAGGGACCCTGCACATGTGAGAGTTGGGGCTGTTCCCATCAGCTCTCGACCTTCAACCAGCAAAAGTCATCCCAGAATGTTAAAGCACTAAATGGACTATTCCATATTTTGTTTCAGCCATTTGTGTAGCATTTACAGTCACCTGAACTTGCCAGTGACTGCAGATCTTTATTCATGACAAAAAGTAATTATCTCCTCACAGGAAAGTGAAGTCTGTGAGATTTAAGCAAACATTCTTCATTAATTTGTTGAATTAGCAGAAGAAAGCATATAATCGCAAATATTAATGCTTTGCTGAGCAAGAGCCCTGACTTAAGCACTGGGTGGTCATCTGTAAATCCAGAGATCTCAGTTTCACTGTCCCCAAATTAGCTTGATTAAAGCAGTCACTACAAAAGCCAAGCACCTCAGATACCTCCAGTGCTTTTTGGATCAGTACATGATGCTCCAGGTAAAGTCTTTTATTTTGCCTAATCCACCCACACATCCCCACCCTGGCAACTGGGGGTTAAAACAATGTCAGAAGAAGCCTAAATAAGGGAAACAAAGGTTAGTGGCTGGGGCTGAGAAATAAATATTGCCTAGAGAGACACTAAGTTGTTAATGGAAACAATTTTTGCATGTATTTTAGTAGTATGGTATTTTTTAAAAAAAACAATAGTAATCTAGAGTTCATGAAGGTAAGACCAATATTAGGAAAAAAAACCCCACATTTTCCAATAGTTTAACTTCATTACACTGAGTGCAAAATCTTGCATATTTTAGGCTGTGTATATTTATTTTGCTCAAGTCTAACTGGCTGTCCAGTCCACCTCACACAGCCAACTGAGAACATAAAAAACACAAGTACTAAAAAAATGTGAAGTCCTCAAAAATGTTCTCTGGAAAAGGTCTGGAAATCCCTCATCTTAACAGAATCTCAGATAAACACTGAATCCCTCTTCATACTGGCGCTCTTACTACGAAGCCCTGATAAACCACACTCAGGACTGAGTCAGCACAAAGTACCCCTGATTAAATTATTCTTCACCAGCCCTTCCTTTTAATTTTTAACCTGCTGCAATAACTAACAAAATGCAACAGAGAGCTCTGCAGAATGTGATTAGTATGCCAGGGTTAAAAAACAAGTTCTGGAACAGAAATCACACACACTGTCCCGCACATTAGTCAGTGCCTATAGACTATCAGAAATTAGGTTTTTAGCAAAGCCCAGATTGAGAAAAGATTACCAGGAAAGACTGAGGTAATATTTATACTAGCTTCTGTACATTCAGGAACTTCTGGGTGCATAAAGAATGTCCCTAGGAGGTTCCTATATCTATATTTCCATCAGTGAATAATTATTCAGGTTTAATCCATTTCCAGATTGCTTTTTATTTGAGAACTATCTACCCAAGTTTCCACTCAATATCAGAAAAGAGGCCAGTGTGAATTTTAAGGCAGTTTGTGAGGCACATCTCATATCACTGCAAGGCAATTTCCTCTATATAGTTTCAAAAAAAATTCTGTTCCTTCGCTACACCACTTTTCCTCACAAACAAGTATAACTTGGTGTCAATCAGCAGTCAATCATTTATACAGAGATACATTCACATAGCGGGTAAGAACACTGCACAAGATAATTGAATAAAAGTTTCTACATGGAATTCCTTCAAGGCAAGAGATAAACAATAAATGGATTAATATTCCCTACAGAGCACTGTAATAATAATCTTTGAAGTTTTTTCTATAGCTTTTAGTTAATTTATTCTAGAACCAACAGTGTAAATGCAAGCCTCTAACAGAATAAAAATCAAATTCCCACTAAAGTAGTTTAAGATCTAAGTATCTTGACACTTTCCCTTTAAATCACATTTATTTCAATTCTGAAAAACCGAATTACTTTGATATATCTCTTCCACTGACACTTTTATGCCTTCTCAGGACATCAGGGATATTCAGACTTTTGAACCGATACTTAAAAAAAATATGCACTAAAGGTCAAGAAAATTTTTCCTTTTTTTTTTTCCTTTGGTAACACTTTCATCTCATCTTTCTAGGAAGTGTCATTACTTAACTCCTTTCAACCAAAACAAAGAAAAAGAAATGTCTCCATTAAACATAGAAGGAATTTGACTTCAAAACTGAATCACACAGAGTATCTGCCAGAAAAAGGAAAAAATTACTTAGGCTTTGCCACTTACAAGTGATTATAGATCTAGAAAGATATTTTATTCTATAAAGGAAAAAATCCCAAACAATAAAAACAAAGAGCAGAAAGTAGTACTTAAACATCAGTACTTCTTTTCAAAAACACACTCCTCTGTTTCTCACAAGATTAAATTTTTTCAAGTTTCTTATCTATGCTTGGATGAGCAAAACACAGCAAACAAAAAAATTCTGCACTGGGAAGTAGGAACAAGAGCAAGTATTTTACTTACAACAATTCAACTATAATTTGATATTTACTAATGCTTTTTCCATTCCTTTCAAGCATTGGAACACAAGTCTTTTACTGGAAGGAAGGCTGGAGAATTTCACCCCACCCTTTCCAAAGGCTGTCAATCCCTCTGCTCTGACACACAATACACACAGACAACTCCACCAAGCCCTGATCTATCAGCAGCTGGAAAACAAGAATATTTCAGTCCTAGAATGTGTAAGAGAAAACTAAAACCTATTTCAAAAGGGAGACTGTCTCAGGTTACTTGCACATAACTTGAAATAACAATTCCGTAATTCTTCAAACTTGCTGTTTCCTAAGAAATGCACGTTTCCTTTAACACTCCTCAGATCCCTCTTAGAATAGGCACTCAAAAAATTCCTACAAATATTCTCTGCAGCCTTTCTTGAAGCTATTTACAAACTCAGAGGCCACTAGCCTATCTGATCAAGATTGTAAATATATAAATGAACTCTTTATTGTCTACATACATCAGTATATAACTGCTACACACCTGAAAATGTGTATTTCATTTCAGTTCCCTGTAGTCAGAAGTATATTGATAATTCTTATGTGCAAGAACCATCTTCACATTATGCAGAAGAATAAAACAGCAGGAAGCTCCATTTTACAAACAAAAAGGAACAGCAAAACAGTAACTTTACCAAAAAAACCCAAACAAAACTCAAACTCCACACTTGGGCCACAGAAGTATCCTACCTTGGAACACATATTCCAGGAATAGTTTTGCTCCTGGGAATTTCTGGTTCTGAACTGCTGCATCTTTGAATATCCATATTAATTACATTTCTTTAAAAATTACTTGAAATTTATTTTGGTGGGTTTTTTTTTTTTCTGCAGAGCAGACACATTTTGGCCTAGAAAAACTGAAGTGTTCTTAAGAACTGGTTAGACACTCAAACCCATGAAAAACACACATGCAAAGTTAGTGAATTTACACTTTCAGAGTTAATCACCCACTCAGTTTCAAAATCTACACTTAATTGCTGGCACACAAAACACACCAAGAATGAAGTGTGTATACAGAATCACTTTTTGCTATGGTGGAGTATTAACAGTGCAGAAAAGCCAGCTAGACCACAGGGGAAATTAGTATTTATCCACACACACTTATGAAAAACAGCTGTTGGAAAACATGAGGGGAAAAAAAACCCCCTTTTTTGACTAAGGATGAAAGCAAGAGAACATGTCCCAAAATAGTCATTTTCAAAGCATTACAAGTAGGTGGATGAAGCAAGTGAAAAGAAGCCACAACTTGGCAATCAAGAAAAGCTCTTTATTAAAACTGCATAGTCTAGTAATTGATCAGGATGGAGAAGTAATTTTTATTTGTCCCTGGAAGCACCACATTCTCTACAGCCTCTTAGCTTACCACATGTATTTTTTCCTACTCTTTCCATGAAGACAAAACTCAAACCATCTGGCTTGTGCCAGACATTTGCCCGTGTTGTATCTGTTTTTCAGACAGCAGACACTCATCAAGCATCTAATACATGCAATTAGCTGGTAGGAAAACAAGAATTCAATTTGACTTAAAAATATCTTTGCATTTGTTCTCATGCCATCCCAGGAGAATGCTGGATACTTCTGCATAGTTATCTGCAACTTGGAGAGACTGAATAACCACTGGTTGAGCATGCTGAGCATATGCTCACACATCATCCCTGGGCCAACACTTTGGCCCAAAAACAAGACCAGGCTTCTCAGAGTATCCCAGCATCTGCATCTCTCATGGAAGTACTGTCATAAATAATACTGGATAGGCTTTATTCTCAGTTGATATGGTAAAAATATGAAGTAATGCAATATCTCACTACTGAAAAAGAATTCCAGAGGCATATTTCTGTCATCATGTAACTATCTTCCCTGTTTAATCAAAACTTCTGGGTTTTTCCCCCTTAATGCATGGCTGCAGTGGCCACTACAGCCCCTCTTATAGAATGGAGATGAAGGCACAACTTCCTTTAATATTTAAAGGAAGCAACAGCCTGATCAAGCCATTATTTTCTTCCAAAGGTATTGTCAGAGTCCTCTAAATGAGTTAATCAACTAATATTTTATTAGGCTTCCACAGTTCAGCCTCAGACAAAGGCAGAGCCAGAGGCACAGTCCATTCCATTTTTATACACAGGTGACCCCCAAAGTTCCAGTTTCCTCCTCAGAGGGAGCTCCTTCAAGCAGCAGATGCTCTGCAGTGCTTCCCACAACAACTGCAGTATCAACAGGAAGATTACAAAATTCTCCAAGTCCCCAACATAATGCTTTATTTGTTGTAGATACAAGGTGTGTATCTACAGCAGTTCAGTATTTTTCTGCAGCTCTCTAATTACATTTCAAATATTCATGCAAGACATTATTTCTGTGCCAGAACTCATACGGATTTGTTCCTACCAAAACAGTATTAAAACAAAGTTATTTGAAGCAAATCACCATGAGGAAAATATGCTTTTTAACATGCCCAAATATTGTCATAAAAACCCCCAACTAAGCAAGGGAATAGTGAAAAACAATTAACTAATGTGGACAGCAGAACAATGTAAATCCCTGCCTTTAGTCTCACCCAGCGTGATGTTTGTGATTCATAGATGTAAATGTCTTGGAACACATTTGTAAAAATTCGTGTTTAATAATTTAATGTGTCAATGCAGCCTGCAGCACCCACCTAAAAGTTCCTCTGAGACTTTAGTAAAAAGTTCATTTTTTCTCACAACTGGCATGACCAGCAGATTTCAAATTTCACATTAAAAGACAAATAGGAAAATTAATCATCTGCCTACTGTTCTTCCCAGGGGATTTTGGATCAAATTTAGTGCCAATGAAGCATCAAATTGACTGCACAGAACCAACTGTGGTGGTGGTGAGCTGTCCAAAGGTGCTGAAGGAGCTGACTTGTGTCACCAGGGGACTGCTCCCCATCAGCATCCAGAGCTGGAAGTCTGAAGACTGGAAGAGTCAAGTCTTAAAAGGCACAAATAAAGATGCAGAAACTTGAGATCATTCAGTCACCTCATTCAGGACCACTCTTGCCAAAGTACTGCACAAAATAAACTTTAGGCAAGCAACTCTTGCTTGCACTTGGGAACAATCCACATTATACAAGTACAGTGACAAAGGGTCAGTGTAACTCCACATCTCTGCTGGCTTCAGAACACACTGACATCAGCTGTGACACAACCTGGGACGCTCCACAAGAGCTCAAAACACTCATTTCTCTTAGACAATCTGGAATAAAGCAGTAGTTTCAAAGTGTAAAACTTCCTCGAAGCCCCGCATACAAACACCATCTGCTCTTTTGCGAAAGGTATAGCATTTGAAATAACATTCTTCTCTCTCCCTCTTAGTACATTCCATCATGAAGAGAAAACTTTATTTATATAAAGAGCCTGCAAAATGAAGTTCCATAAAAACAGGAACATATGGCCAAATAATTCTGAATAGCACTTAGCATATTCATCCGTAAAATAAGAACCATAATGGGTAGATAAATACACCCAGGTCTACTTGGAAATTGTCAGTATACACACGGTTTTCTGTAAATAATTAATTTTTTTAGAAAATTTCTCAGCCATCACTCTACACAGATACTTCACATTACAGTTTTACTACAGTTAACCTTTTTAAACCACAAACTTGGCCCATGACACCTTATATCACACATATTAACACCCTAAGTGCATAAAGAAAGAAAGAAAAAAACCTTATCTTTTATGAAAGTTAATTTTTTACCACCATTGCAAAGATAAAGCTTGAAACAAATTTAGGTAATCTCAAACATGAATGGAAATATAAAGCAGAAAATGCAGAATCTTTATACAACTACTTGGAACATAAAAATAAATGCCTAAATATAAAAAATTAAGACAAGAATAGTAACTAAAAAACAGTCCTGAAGGAAACTATGAATTCACCTATGAATTCACTTTCTGCAATTAGAAAGGAGAAAAACAATGCATGGTCAAACATCTCTGTCTTGCACACTCACTGCTGCAGGTTTTTCTGTAATTGCAGCATTCAGAATCATCCATCATCCAGCTGTTCCTAAGCTGTAAAATATCCGTAAGGAAGTGTGCAGTCAAAGTAAGTGGCTTAGAATTTGTGGGCTGAGTCCCAAAACCTCCACTTTTTCAGCCATTTCCAACACTTACACTGAGCAATACAACAAATATCCAGCTTTCTCTTCAGCATGTATCATGAAACTTTCTGGATACTTGCACATTATCCCTTGAGACAAGAAGCACAATCACCTTCAGACTCTCAAGAATCCTTCCAGCTGCATACTTTTCCTGCTGTAATTTGCTGCAGTTTTATAACCAGCTGGTCCTCATCATATACATGATTTGGTTCACCAAACTGCACTCCCTAATCAATCCCCTGGTCATTGCTTCAGTATCCTCTGGGATTTAAGAAAAAAGACTGGTTTCACTGAGTGATGTGCCCTTAGCTTGGTCCTTTCCATTTATTTTGATGATCTCTCATCATATTGAAGGCTGATTCCTGACATGTTCTCCAAAAAGCTGAAGAGTTTATACAAGACAGGCGTATCTTATGACTTGTGTTTCAGCTTGACTTCTGCTCATCCCATCAAACTGTGTCAAAGGGAGGGTTTGCTATTTTCATGTTCCATTCTTTTATTTCTCCTCATGCTGCTGTCATGGTTTAATCCCCAGAAATCAGCAACCTAGCCCCACACAGGCACTCCCCCACAGTGAGGAGGGAAAGAGAATCTGAGTGAGAAAATCCATGGGCTGAGATAAAGCCAGTTTAACAGGTGAAGTAAAAGCTGTGCGTGAAAGCAAAACCAAACACGGAATTCCTTCCCCACAGGCAGGCAGGTGTCCAGACAACCCCAGGAAAACCTGGCTCCATCACACCTCAAAATGACTGGGGAAAATAAGTGCCATCACTCCAAATGCCCCTCTTTTCTGCTTCCCCAGCTTTATGCTGAGCACAACAACGTTTAGTCTGGAACATTCCCTGGGTCATTCAGATCAACTATCCCAACTCTGACCCTTCAAACTCCTGGTGCACCCCCAGCCCCTCACTGGTGGGGTGAGGAGCAGAAAAGGCCTTGGCTCTATGCAAGCACTACTGAGCGCTAACCAAAACATCCCTTTATTAGCAACAGCATTTCCAGCACCAAACCAAAGCCCAGCCCCGTTCCAGCTACTAGGAAGAAAATTAACTCTATCCCCAGCAAAACCAGCACAGCTGCCTACAATTCCACTAAGCCTAAGACCTGAAAGCATTGACTGCTAAAGGCATGTAAAACTGAGCACAGGAAAAACCTCAGAACATTCCTGCTGGCTCTTCACCACAGGAGATAATGCATTATAACACAGATTTCCCCCAAATCTCTGCAGGATCTACAAATCTCTCCTTGCAAAACCACCAATAATTCCCCCCCCACACAGCATGTTCTGTGACCACCCTGTTCTATTCAGCAGTTTTCTATCGCAGCCCAAGTGATATCATCTATGAAAGTTACTCAATGACAGCAGGATTTGTTGGTTTGTTTTTTTTATTTCAGCTTGCTTTCAGATTCTGAACTTCAGCCATCTTAATTTCCACAGCACTTCCATGAAAACGTGTAAGGAATCTTAGCAACTGGCACGTTAATTTAGTATTTAAAATGGCCAAGACCTCCCAATGCAGAAACTGACCGTAATGACATCTTTGCATCGCTAAAGAATTACTTGCCAAACCAACTTTTCAATCTTCAGTACAGTTAAAACAAATTCTTCCTTTAGAGTTCTTTGTTTTGGGGGTTGGACTATTTGATTTCCAGACATCCCTTCCAACCCTAATTATTTTGTGATTCTGTGATTCATTGTTTCCAGGCATTTCAGACATTTAAGTCTTCATTTCAACAGTCTCCTGGGCTAACCATATTTTATTATTGTCTTTTTATGTAGATGCAGGTATTCAGATACAGAAAAAAAAATACTTTGATCATCTGCTGTGACTTGTATAGCACATGGACACATGCCCTCAATTAAGTTTTACTTAGGCACATCTTAAAGGAAGAATACCATATTTGAATTAAAATTTTCCTTTGATGAACATCCTACCATAGTGTGCAATGAATTACCCTCTTGCTGAAGATGCAATTCTTATTTCTACTGCAAATGTGTCTGGCTCATATTTTAGCCACAGGATCTTGATATCCCATCACTTTCTGCTTCATCACAGGATTTCTGCTCACAAGACACACACTTAAACGCTGCAATCAAGTCCCTCCCCTCCTTTCTCTTTGATAATATTTAACATATTGAGCTTAGAATTTCTCCCTCAGGAGCTATTTTCAACCCTTATTCATTCTTATAGTTCTTCTCTGAAGTCTCTTTGACTCTAACATCCTGCTTGAAGTATGAACATCCAAACTTGACAGGAGATTCTTGGAATGATCTCATTAGTGCCAAACACAAAGGCACGCTACATTTCCTGCCCCCTCATATAGAGATTGGGTCATACTGGAGCTTTTCTGCAAGTTCTTGCAAATTAATCTGTATTTACATAGAAAACAGTTAACTGAAAAGCTAAAACAAGCAATCTCTAAAAGAGAAAACTAAGGAACAGACCCAACAATTCTACCAATTCAACTTCCCAGATAACCACTGCATATATCCCCCTCCTTACAAGTGTTTCAGACACATCCCTCTGATTTTGAAGCAGAAAGCCCAGAACAACTCTGTGACTGCTGAATCCTTTGGCTCTGGATAGAGGTGGAACGCTGTACTTCGTAGTGCATAGAGTTAACCAGTCTGAATTCAAAGTCAAGGCTTACTGTGGTCAACAACCCTTGCCAAAGGTGCTGTATCATCAATTTTTGACACAAGTAACAGATCAGTAATAAATAATAGCATGTTACCATTTTTATTCAGTTCCTGTACCTATTCTGTGCTTCAGATACCCACCAAGAGCTGCAAACACATTTGTACAAGAAAGCAGAAGAGGCAGTGTGGATGAACCTTCATTTGATTACTTCTTGACTGTGTTTTCAGATACGCAATCCTGGTATTTTTTTCCCAGCTAGATCCCAACTGACCAACAGATCCCACAGCAAGAAGATGGCTGAGAGAAAACAACTGTTCTTCTGCACTCAGCCTGGGCTGTGACAGGTGTACTTGACTATCTGTTTTTTGGAACTATACAGCTACTGGAAGATGAGCAGTAACCTTTGCTGCTTCCCTGCACAGCTGCATTAACCAGGCACACACAGCTGACAGACCCAACAGATGCACACCCGAGGAGGAACAAAGTGCCGTGATGCACATTGCTAAGTCTTTGAGAACACAATGCGTTGTTTCCAAATGATGACAGAATCACAGAACCCCCTAGGTTTGAAAAGGCCTCTAAGAACATCGAGTCCAACCACTAACCCAGCACTAAACTGTGTCCCCAAGTGTCACATTCACACATCTTTTAAATCCCTCCAGGGAGGGGAACTCCACCACTCTCCTGAGCAGATTGATCCAGTGCTCCACAGTCTTTTTCTGTGAAGAATTTTTTTTCCAATATCCAATCTAAACCCCTCCAGGCAGAAGCAGTTTCCTCTTGTCCTTTTGCTTGTTACTCAGGAGAAGAGACTGATCCCCACCTGGCCAGAAACTCTTTTCTCAGTCAGAACACTCAGTTACTTACTGGGGGCAATTTCCACATTAGTACCCCATAGCTGGAGATAATGCCTATTCCATAGCTGGATTAATTGCAAACCAAAGCATGATCTGCACAAAAAAGCAAAACAGGATCCCAGTCCTACCAAGTTTTAATTTAGAGCCATCTATCAATGATGTCCTCATATTATATTACATATTCCTAATGAACTCATTTATAAATGTATTTATAATGCATGTGTCTAAACACCAAAGCAAACATCACAGGGGAGGAGAAGGTTGGAAAATAATTAAAAGAACAGAAAATAAAAGGAAAAGAGGAAGGGAGGAAGAAAAAGCAGCATAATTCTGCCCAATCGTTTAAGCAATTCTACACTGCAGGAATGCTGGCCTGGCCAACAAAATTATGTTCAGAGTAGAAGATCCAGAGCCACTGAAAAAGTCTGAGGAGGATTACATGTGAATCACAAAGAACTTCTGAAATAAATCCGTTTATTAAGGGGAAGACAAAGCACCTTGAAGGTCTATTTATGTCTAGTTTGTATTCATACCCTAAGGTTATTTAAAAAGGGGGGAAAAAATAAAAATAATGCAGGTATGTACCACAGCAATGACAAGCAAAGACTTCAGCTATAAAGATTAACAGAGCAGGAAGTCATATGATCCAGCATGACTATGGGAGCTGCTACCAAAAAACTCTGCAGCTTGTGACATGCATGTGAACCATGAGCATCTTTCTATTAACTTAGACAATTCTGGCTTTCTTCCCATTTAAACCTTATTTTCTGCTTCAGATAAACAACCTGGACCAAATTCTTCAACATGAAAAAACCCAGTTTTCCATTATCACAAACAAACGTACTGCTTCATTATTGAACAATGTGACCTGTTAGTATCATTTCAGTCAACATCTTCAGCAATGTAAAATTCCCCTAATTTTAAGGTTGTGAAAAAAAAGTTCTGCTAATTTTAGATAGACACTAAAACCAAGAAATTTGGTTTTAAACTAGGAATTTAAAAAAAAAATGCATTTCTGTGGGATAATTTATTGTTTTTTTTAAGAAAATGTGTGTGTAGCTCCAGAGTTTTTAATTAAAACCCCAGATTAAAAAAAATTGTAAATATAAGCTACAAAAGATATTTTTTTGGCTTATTTCAGGTGATTAACTTCATAGTCGATTATCATCCAGTTAAGACATCTATTAGTAATGTGATCCATGACCAAAATTCAGAAGACTCTTGAGTATTTTGATGATAGCAGAGATAAATGCTGCATTATGGATGTATTTGGACTCATACAAGAGCTCTTTAGATTAAAATTCTAAAAATACATCAAGTATTGCTTGATATACAGGACTGGCATCGTTACAATTTCAGTCATCTAATGCTTTCCATATGCTAACCACTGAACAAATAAATTTGCCTGTAAATGCAATAAATATGTACCAAGTAATAAATAAACCAACATGAAACAGGCCGTTCATATTAGAGTTAAAAATCTAAATTCTTTATTTCTTCCCCGAATATTTCTGTCCTGATGACTCAGCAACAATGCTGCAAGTTTCAGCTGAAGTCAGCGAGATGCCTCAGCGCTGCTCTGCAACTGTCAACTCCACACTCGTTACGGAGTTTTGTTTAATTACAATTTTGAGGTCATCTCAGTTACAGGAGACGAACACATGCTGGAGTCAAGGAGCTCCGCATGGATGGAGAAACCAAGACACTGAGGATCACTCGGAAGGTCGGCAATGACAATGCTGTCCCAGAACGAAACTTGCTGAGCTGCCCGATTGCGTTCCTGGTACCCCGAGCACACCCCAAGCCCCGAGGGGAGCGCTCCTGTCATGTCGTGACCGCGCTCATGGCTTGCAGCAAGTTTTCAACGTGTGACACGGCTCACCGTGTTTCGGGCATTCTGTTTCAACATTAAAAAGCTTTAAAGGCGCTAACACCTCGTTCAGTTTCTAAACTCGGGCGAGACCACGTTCGCGTTTCTCAGCGAACAGAAGAAAGCGAAGAGCAGAGCACGGAGCAGCTCCACGCGGGGAGTGGGACCCAGGGATGGAGAGAGCTCGCTGGGCTGTGCGGGACCATCCGCACGGCAAATTTACCTGTCCTGCACCGAAGCCAGCCCCGGAGCCCCCGCAGGAGCCTCAGTTTTGAGTTACTTATAGGAGAAAACACACGCAGGGAGCTGACCGAGTTGGCCCGCGCGGTGACAGCCGGGCTCGGGGTGAGGAGCCCTGGGGTCCCGCCCGCCCTGAGCCCGCCCGAGCCGGCGTTACCTGCGCGCTGCCCCGGTACCCGCGCTGCCCTGCCCGGTTCCGGGAGGTACCTGCGCTGCCCCAGCGGGTGCCCGGCGGTGCCTGCACTGCCCCGGTACCTGCGCTGCCCCAGCGGGTGCCCGGCGGTACCTGCACTGCCCCGGTACCTGCGCTGCCCCAGCGGGTGCCCGGCGGTACCTGCACTGCCCCGGTACCTGCGCTGCCCCAGCGGGTGCCCGGCGGTACCTGCACTGCCCCGGTACCTGCGCTGCCCCAGCGGGTGCCCGGCGCCGCACGGCCCGGCCCGGCCCGCCCCGGGAGTTTTCAGCAGCCGTAAAGCGGAGCGCGCCCGGCCCCGGCCGTGAGGGGCCACCCCGGGGAGCGCCCGCGGGGCCGCGCCGGAGCCGCCGAGCCCCGAGCGCCGCCGGGGCGGGACAGGGAGCGCGGAATGGCTGCGTTGGAAAGAGCATCTTGTTACAGCTCTTGTGCCGTGGTCAGGGACACCTTCCTCTAGAGCAGGGTGCGCAAAGCTCTGTCCAGCCCGGCACTGAGCACCGCCAGGGATGGGGCAGCCGCGGCTTCTCTGGGCAGCCTGTGCCAGGGTCTCACCGCCCGCACAGGGAAAAGTTCCCTTCATATAGCTAATCTAAGTCTACCTTCTCCCCAGCGAAAGCTGTTCTCCTTCGTCATATGTTCCATCCCTTGTCAGAAGGCCCTCTCCAGCTCTAAGTTAGCCCCTTTAACTAGAAGGGGCTCTGAGGTTCCCCTGGACTTTTCTCATCTCCAGGCTGAACAGCCCCAACTCTCTCAGCCTTTTGTTTGACAGATAATGGTGATGTTCAAGCCTTGTTTTACATCTTTTGCGGGGGGATAACTGCTGATCTGCAGCTGTTTGTGCCTGTCCGAGTTAACACAACCCGCAGAGCCCCGGAGCTGGGCGGGGAGGTGTGAGGAGCTGAGCACAGCCCGGCTGTCCGTGCGGATCTCTGCCAGGCTGGGCATCCGAGCACTGCGGCCACACCTGCAGCTGAATCCAGAAGGCTCCAACCACACCAGAGCACGGTTTTGTGGCTGTCCGAACTGCTGCAATGACACTGCTTTCACAAAGCCTTTTAACAGGTGAACTTTGATCTTGAATGCACTGCCATTACAATATTGTCTCCTTAGTAAAACAAATTCCTCCGACCCAGATTAATGACTTAGTTCTGCTTCAAAGCATTTTGCTGTTAATTCTATCCCCAAATCTGCAATTTGTCCTGTAATCCCGAATGCTACCACACAAGGTACAGGGCTCAGCCATTCAACATAGGCAGGAGAAGCATCAGCCTGATAAATTTCACTATCTGAAGTCAGGGTTAGTATTGTTACCCTAAGGGAATTACTGATAGAAATGCTCATTTTAAGAAGGAGAAATATGTCCAGACCTATATCCCAGAAAGACGTTTATGAAAGAAAAAAACAAACTAAAATGTCTTGCCTACTGAATAAAAACTACTATTGAAATAAAGGCATTTTAGCCCATCAGCTGCTGCAGAAAATGCAGAAAACAAAGTCTTTCAGAAGTCTTCCAGGCATATGGTGCACGTATAAGCATACAGAAAAGCAAATTTCAAGCATTTATAAGAGAACTGGCTTCTGCTAATAAAGTATTAATGGGAAAGCCTGTCTGGTTTGCTGTAGCACTGAAAACAATTTCAGAGAAAAACAGCAATGTACTCACTGAAGAGCAGGTGAACCAATCTACAATCCTCATTAATAAAGTACTTTTTTCAACACTGAGCAGAAGCAAAACAGCTGCAGCTGAAGGTGTATTTTTTCTCACCCAAAGAAATCTGTCAGGCTTGTAGGTGTTCAAATGCATTTACTCAAACCATGATTCATCAGTTTTTATTCACAATTTTTTCTTCTCCTGCAGTAACATGTTATAACTCTGCAAAACTACATTCTTCTCTTTTCTACCCCTAGGTATGAGCCATGGGTAAAGTCTGGTTTTCTTTAGAGTGGTTTTGTTAGTCACTCCAGACTTGAGGATTTTGTGCTATGTAGCTTAAGCCAGTCATGCCCATTCTGTGAGGAAGGCTGAGGCTGAAGTTTAAAACAGGTTTTCCAACACCACAGTTTTGCATTTCCTCGCTTCAGCTGTGAACTACTTCTGTATAGTCCCAAGCTTGGCAACAGTGTGAGCTGACCCTGCAGCAGAGAAATCATCTCCAAAGGCAAAGTGCACCAGCCATGACTCCACATGCTTTCACACAGGGCTCCAAACTTGTTAGGAGTTTGTTAGGAAAGCTGTTTGGAGTCTCATGACTCTGCTGCATCTTAGTCAGAAATTCCTGGACAGGTCCCTTAATTACTAAATACAAAATTCCATTAACTTTTTGCTAAAACCAGGCTAGCTTTGCTGCCCAGACCGTTGTCTTCCTGCTGCTGTTGTAAGAATTCCTCCCTTCCCCCAGCATTTTTGCCAAGGATTGGCCTCTGTGCAGATCACAGGCAGAGAGCATTTGCTTACCACACTACAGAGCTGCAACCAAAGGGAAAAGCTTGAGATAACTGGCAAGGATTTTTATTATTTATACTGAATCATGACCACATGCTCTAGAAGTAAAAAAAACCAAAAACAACAAACCAGACCCCAACATTCAGGGAAACTGAAATAGATTTACACTATGAAGAAAAAGAAACCTCCAAGCAATTACATTTTGCAAACACTTATTGTGACCTGACTAGAAAAGGACATGCAAGATAATGAAATACAAACTCAAAACCTTCCCTTAAACTTTTCTGAATGAGTGCATGAAAACTGTACATCCATAGTACAGTATTGGTGCACATCTTTCCTTACCAAAAAAATGTATCAAGTAGTTTGGAATGGGCATGGAAACATGGAAAATAAGTTTAAAGAGACTTCCTTGACTTGAGATACCAGATAAGGCAGTTTCTAAGTTTTTGCTTTACAGAAAGTCTATCTTAGAATCATAGAACAACTTGAGTTGGAAGAGACTCACAAGGATGATCGAGTCCAGCTCCTTGTTAGGTTGAAAGGAATCCATGTGATGGTTTTAAGTCCTGACATTTAATGGCTGTTTGTAAGAATAAGTTTACTTTCCTTTTGTAGGTGAACGTTGGGTAGGTTTGGTTGTTTCTTTTTGTATTTTTACCAGCCTGCAAAGTGATTGAGCTTTAGGCATTCTGTGCAGCAGAAGTGCCACCTCGTGGCTCCCTTAATCCTTGCTGGGTTTGATGCTGCTTTTTTAGGTTATATTTGATTTATTAACAGAAAAATCTAATTTTTAAGAGAATTCAGTCTATGACCCATGCAAGATCCTATCTGGTTGCCATGCTGGGGGACTGACACTATGAAGGGTGATGTCCTCTCCCTTGCTGGAGGACACGGACCACTATTTTTGGCAGGACTATTTATTCCAGTGCAGGAGAAGGAGAGCATTAAAGCTGTCATTTTAAAGGTCTGAAAGGGACCTGCAGTCCTGTCCCTTATCACCCATTCCCGAAGCATTTAATAAAGAAAGGTACTGAGACTAAGAGGACTGGTAGGCATGTCTGGAATGTCAAGTCCTGCTTCTTTACACAGGCTAAAGGCACCACACATTTAAATAACAGAAGCCCCACTTGAGGAAACAAGAAATTAAATACCTCTAAAACCATCTGCTAAATGCAGTTTGAAAGTCTAAAATTCCTTTTTATGGGCAGTCCCTGCCTTTTATACTGAAAAATTAATTGGATATATGTATTTTACAGAACAAACCCACGATTCAGCAAGAAAATTAATGAAATGAAGAGATAGTTGGAGCTGCTGCCAAGAACAGTCATTTCAGACCTAGCAACCTTGGAAAATGACCTTTTAAATAATGAATTTGGAAAAATAACACTACAAAGCAACAAAAATGAGTGTTACCTACCTATAAAGTCTTTTAATAGCAGTAGCTTCCAAAGAATGAAGACATTAAATGGATCATGGAAACTCACTAGAGCTGATGTTCCTGTGTCAGGCATCCTAAGTGCTGAGCTGCTTCCATGCACCTCCTACAGTAACTGCAGGTTAGCTCAGGGCCTCTTTCTAGCCCTGTTCAATCAAGTACTCTGATCCAGAGGACAAGAGTGCACAGTTGCACAGCTTAAAGTGAGAAGATAACAAAATTTAGCCTAGAAGGGCTACCATGGCTTCCCCAATACTTAGGATAACTAAACAAGGAGAAATTTGACAAACTTAGACAAGCTATTAATTCATCATCACATAAGCACTGAAATACCTCCCTAAAAATGGCTTTTAAGCCCACATGCTTTACACAATTGGAAGAATATCTGATTCATGTTCAAGTACTGTTTAAGTAGTGCATAGTGATGCAAAAGAACTTCTGTAGTTCTACAGTCCATCTGAAGTTTTTCTATTCCTTGATCCATGCCTTACAAAGAATAACTAGCAAAAGCAGGAAATTCTAATTTTTGTCCAAGCTTAAACTAGAGCATAATTATTTTTTCTGTAAAGGAAATTACTCCCTACTTAACTGCATGTTCTTTTAACTTTGAAATGTATCATATTGAAATGAGATGGAAGTCCTATTTTTTATCAAAGCTTTCCTGCAGTGGATTCTCCCCGCCTTTCCCCTCCCACTCAGTAAAGCTGTATCCTTAAGATGCAAAACATAGTTCCCCAAAGTCCATGCAGCTCTCTTGGTACTGGAAGGGGCTTTAATGTCTCCTAGACCCTTTTCAGGCTGAACAACCCCAGCTTTGCCTGACCCCATAGGAGAGATGCTCTCTGATGATGATCACGCCTCTGATCATCTTTGTGGGACTCGCTCCAGTGGGTCAAAAATCATCCTCATATTGGGAGCCCCAGAGCTGGACACAGCCCTCGGAGAATCCCAGACCCACTCATTCAAGAGATGTGAGTGAATCTAATCAACATCCCTCATAAAGAGGACTCCACAACACCCAAAGTCGTTTCACAAGAGAAACAGTTTCTATGATAAAGATTATAACCACAGATTATGGAGAAGACATGCTTCTTGCTTTTTTCATTATTTAAAGAATAACCACTGGTGGATTTTAGGAGGTTTTTGTGAATTGAAACAGAAAATGAGAACAAGTAGAGAAGCTGAGGCTTAATCCTCCAATTTAATTTCCTTTAATCTTGCTTATAGAATATATCCTTTTTTTTAACTACCTTTTTTTTTTTTTCCCCACCAAAGCCTGGCACTTTCAGATCCTCTTACACCTTTTTCCCATGAAATACATGCATTACTATTCTCCAGCCAGCCAGCCCTCTCCCCTCTCCAGGTTTCCCCACCTCATGCTCGATGCCCTGTTTAGGTTTCTAATCCAGGATGTCTAACACAGGAAAACTGGAACAGGAGCAAAAGACAGAGCATTGCAAGTGGCCTCTTGGCAACCTGCAGGGCTCACACTTACAGCAAATACTCTGAGCGCAGGTAGGGTGGCGAACACAACATTAAGACTAAATAAAAAACAATTTATATTCTCCCCCACAGAGGTCTGAAGCTGGGATAGGTAATTTGTTCCAAATGGGGGAGGAACACCACAGACTACAGTGCTCCAGGCTTTTCTGGGTCTCAATCGTTTAACTCATCCCGGGGTTTCTTCACATAACCTGACCTCCAGTTGTTTTTGAACAAAAGACGTAACTTCTGAAGTTTGTGGAGAAGATAGAAAGGTGACAACCCCTAATTACTGGTTGATTTCATCTGGAGCTGCATTATAGTCAGTAGTACTTAGCCAGAAAGGAGTCTTAAACGAAACAGCAATTCTTAAACCAGCACAAACATCAGCATTTTTGTTCTTTATTAGCTCAAAGCATTTTATTTAAAAGCAGCAGGGCTAGCAAAATAAGGAACAATCTAAAAAGAACCCCTGTTGACCTAGACACATTCCATTTGCTGTGATAAAAGACAAAGACCTGCAAATCTTGCAGTGTATCATTTGCTTCCAAGGACAGTAACATATAGCCTATGATTTTAATGATTGTCCTGCAACTGATCATTTTGAGAAACACTGGATGAAGTGCAGTTAAGCCAAATATTATCCTCTTATCCTTCCAGAGCACTGTATTTCATTTAAGCCATTCAGGTAGAGGCAGTTCTGAGGGTTAGTAGTAGATTTGAAAGCTTGTTTGTAGTTATTTGAGTTCCAAGACCTCTGCATCATTTAGACTAGTTCACATTTCAAAAACTTCCCAAACTTTAAAATATCATAAACATTTTAAATGTTCAGCTTAAAATAAAGCTGCTACAGGGTCCAGTTCTGACTTTGCATCTATCAGTACTGTTGAATCAAGATAAATTTCTCCCAAGAGAGGATCTTCTTTCAGCACTCAAAATAATTATATTGCCACCATTCATATTAAGAGAAAAAGATAGATGGCCTTTACCCAGAGATGCTCTGGTGTGCCCTTACAGAGTTAATTGGAAGACTGACATCTGAAAGAGCTCTCTGTCTCCCAGGACTCATTTTCTCTTTATTCATACTATACCAACCTGAAAGACAGAAACATTTAACAGATGCTCCCCAGACATGCATTGTTTTTCCTAATATTTTTACACTGTGGTATAGCAATCCTGCCCAAAACCTCACCACAAGCAGCATCCTGAACATAAAGTATCTATTGCCAGCAGAGGAAGTCATCTGCTTCCCTCTTACCTCAGAGAATTATCAGTGCATACCAGGAAACAGTGTCAGATATGCTCATCAGTCACTAGTAATTACAGATCCCTATCATCATTGTTTTTCCACACAGTCACCTTATCTCTGACAAGACACAAAAAAAGCTTCCACTGTTGTGGGAAGGATTCATCCCAAGTTTGCTGTCAGAAAAATAAGAAAATAATGTGTAAGAGCCCAAATGTTTTTACTCTTGCTTATAAATAGCAAGAATTTGGATTCTTTTTTTAATTTTCATGACATCAAATGTAAACTTCACTTGTTTGTAGGCACCCCTTTCCAACTGTTTTTTAAAGAAATATGTAACATTGTTTTCTTAATGCAGCTTTTAACTGCTTTTTGTAAGTCTCTAAATAATTAAAACCACATTCCAAAGTAATTCCTCATGAGGGCTTTGCCCAGTGATCCATCAGGAGAGACACTAGAGCTTATGCCCATGCAGTGCTCCACTGTAGAGGAACCTAATTAAATTAACTGTATGAATTGAGTGACCATATGGAACCATCAGTGGTGGGGAGATACTATAACTTGGAAGCAAAATTATCACAAGAGAGTCTAAAACAAGGAAAGAAGATTGAAGTTATAAGAAGAAATCTGCTGAATAGTCCAAGTGTTGGAACAGAAGCTCTGTTGAGAGGGGGAGTGTGTCAAGAGGTTGTCCACACAAAGAAACATTAACAATTTATTATAATTCTGAAGCACTTAGCAGAAAAACATCACAGAAGCAGAAGAATTTAATTTCTTTCCATTTACTACCAACTGCAATGGCCACATGCTGTTCTGTGTTTGTATTTATTGTGTATTTTTGTTTGTGCCACCAGAATACAAGCTTTTCCAGACAGAGTCCAGCTGTTTGTTTGGCACAAGCTTCCCTATTATACAATTCTGGGTACACTTAAATAGGGGCTATACATGCTATGTTAATTCTCTCCCTGAAGCAGACTAATTAAATCAAAACCTGATAAAATGGTGTGATGATTTCCACAGAAATCAACAGAATCAAGGACATTTCAGTTTTAACTCTCCAGGGGACCAGTGTGTAAAAAACTGAAATATTTTAAAAACTGTAATTAGAGCAAAACCATACTCTAGGAGCAGTGACAGACTCAAGCCTTGGTGCATCTGGTGGGAAGCTGCCACTCAGCTCGTGCTGCATCCTGTGGTCAGTGCAGTGCTGAGCACAGGCACTGAAACCAGCCTTGTGGCTCATGTTCTAAGCCCATGGTAGAGTTATTTCCAGCATAGATCTGGGTGAAGACTGGTGGGTCATGGCCTATTTCCATTCCAGGCCACCACAGTTTTTACTGATTCACAGAGCAGCACTGCCCACAGCAGGGATAGTCCATCCCACTGCACTGGGGCTGTTTCCTTGCACCTGCTCAAACCTGCAGGAGCTCACCCATTCCTGACTCTGTTGCTATCACGAGGCCTGTGCCTGCCATAATTCCTACTTCAATGTCTGAAAGGCCTGCAGAACGCCCAAGGATGTACCCTCTTTGCTGTTTCCATGGTATTTTCTGCCCTGTCATGTGGCTGTACCCACAGCACAGCAGGTTCTGCTACGTACAGGTCCTCTTTGGGAGAACATTCATGGAACTTCCATTTAAATCTGGTCCTGTGATCCAACTTAACCTTCTTAAAAATGTTAAAATACATTCTAACACTGGGTTTCACGTCCTTTGGACTGACTTAAGGGACTGCACAAGGTACAAGGACAGAAGGCAGTTCACTGCTGACTCAAAGGTAGCTTCAGAGGATGTGTTTTAATCCGCTGTCACACTACAACTCTACAGGGAAAACATTTACATGAGCTGCTATGAAATCCATACAGTCAAATTTGTTCTCTAATTTGGTGGCTGTAATTCTTCACTGTTTCCCAGACACGTACCCAGACTCTAATAAGGGGAGTCAAATAGTGCAAACACTAAAAGATAATTGAAAACCTAAGAGGGCACCAGATTTTCATCAAAATTTTATCTGCACCTGTCGGTGCTGCCCTTCTGTTGCATATAACAAAAGCAAACTCCAGCCAGTAAAACACCAAATATAGATTAAAGTGGATATATTGGGGGTTTTGTTCGTCTAGGGCTTATACTTTCTTTATGGCTAATCTTGTATCTGATTTACTTGTCCTAATGCAGGCCACTGTAAAAAGAATGGTGTTAAACATTGCCATTTCAAACACACTTCTGCAATTGCAATTTACAAGAAAACACATGGCTGAATCCCTCTTGATCTCTTCACACTACTTCTGTCAGTGCATGGGCTTTAGTAAACAAATCCATAGCAAATACTGGTACAGAGAAATACATACCAAATTTATAGCAAAATCTGGCCTTTTTTAAATTTTGGGCAGAAGGGGTCCAAGAAGGACCATGTGAGAGGCAGCAGTGCTTCAGTACCTAGTATTTTCCAAGAGTTTTAATTGCCATGCCCAAAACTTTTAAAACTAAGTGATTAAATTACTTTTTAAGCAAAACATAACTTACAGACTACTAAAGTAGCAATTAAGTAAAATGAAATACTTTTTTTTCAGCCTAACACAGGCCTGAAGATGCCATCATGTAATAAATCGCTTTTCACTGCTCTGGTTCACTCTCATACCGAGCATCAGTGCATGGAGGAAGACAAAAATTTGGCACTGAACTGTTGGGGTTTTTTTGAAAGGTGATGGTATAGCTGGATACTTTCAAGAGTAAAAATGCTGTCAAAGCAGCATACAATTTAAAGTTCATAAGTGAAAGAAATGGATGGCTCATCAACAAAAACACCATTTCTAAGAATAAAGATTTTTTTTTTTCTTAAACTCTACTGGACCAAGGGAAAAATTCAGTGTCTTACAGAACTAGTAGGGGAAAGCAGCAAGGACAACACATGTCAAGTTAAAGTCGATGTATTTGCTGGTGTGTCATTTAAACAGTGCCTGAAGGATAATCCCAGCAAGATGGGTATTTCAACTTGGTTTAGCAGCATCCCTAGCTGGGGTAAGAAAGTCTAAGCACTTTATTAGAACAGCAGTGTCATTAGAGGAGAATTTGGGAAGAAGTAGCTATAGTTTGTGTTGGTTTTTTTTACTTCCTAACTTTCTCTATAAAGATTTAGCAGGATAACTTCAGCAAGCAGCTTGAAGCTAAGGATGTTTATGATTTTAGCAATTAGTATGCCAAAAGGCTGACTGTGCAACAGACTAAGAAATGTACTGTTCTTGTCCATAAAAATACACTATTTATGCCCATACTATATTTATGAGTTTTACCTCTTACGTTTTAAGGATGGCAGAGTACAGCCCATTTTCTTTTGCACATTAAATGTTTTAGAACAATAAACACCCTCAGACATCTTCATTCCATTCCAAAAAATACCTGGAATTCAGATGGCACATTAAGATTCATGCAGTTTGACCTTCCTTGCAGAGCTCCAGTGACTCTGGCTAGCAAAGTTTGGGACACAAATTACAATTTCCATCACAACTTAGTTGCTTGTTAGGGTAGCATGAGTGCCCTGTCAGAGGATTAGTGTTGCAAACAGGTAGTTATACTCATTAACTCACACAGTTTATACTGGTTCCAGCACCTTCTCCCATCTAACTAACAGAACACACAGCATCACCAGCTTCCTTTGTAGTGCCACACTTGATTTTCTTCTACACTGTGAGGAAAAATGACTGCATAAAATGAATAATAAATAAAATGAATCCAGCACTCCTCTCTGGCATTACACTGATAAGTGGAGACTCTCCCTCAATTAAAAGCTGCTGAGTGATCAGAGGACCCTGAACCTGGAATTGGAATGTCAAAAATCCGTCTTCATTTTCAGTTGCAAGCCACATGCCAGTTTTCATGTCATCATCTCGGAGCACACTGTGCTCAGAGCCTCACCCAGCCAAGGAACAAAATCCTTAGAATATAAAGCTTAAAGAAAGTACTGCATAACATGTATAGACTGGGAAAAAGCAGAGGGTTTTCTGGCCTTTGCCACTTCCTGGACAGTCTTGTTCCATGAGCTCTTGGAGATTTCTTGACATCTTTTGCAAAAGTCAGGACTGTTTGAAGAATATGCCCACAAAAGCGTTTTCCACAGCATGCAGAGAAAACAATTCAGCACCAGAGTGTTTGATATCTGTGGTTAAGGAAACTTTCCTGTCCCACCATCCAGAAGTTACTCTCACCACCTGAGCTGGAACTGAGGCCCATTCTCACCTACAACCCTCCACTCACAATCAGACCAAGTTTCCTCATCAGCTCGACTCCAGGTTTCCCATAGCAGAGTCACAGACTTCCAGATCCTTAGAACACTTTAATCATGGTGCAATAACTAAACAACAGGTCGAGCTGGTGCCTCCAAGGAGAGATGTGAAACTAAGAAACCTCTGAGCTTTTATCCCCTTACAGTCTCTGGGTGGGAAAGTCCAGGGATCCTCAGCTCCTGCCATGTCCCTGTCCCTCACCTGGCTGAACCACAGGTCCCCATGCCCTCGGTTCACAGCCTCTTCCCTTGGAGCCCTGCCCCTCGGCTCAACCTGCAGCTTGTACCCCACGCTATCTGCACTAAATGTATTCCCCAACATCCACAGTGCCCAGTTTTGAACTGCTAGTACAACACTCTTTAGCAGCCAGGAGTGTGGTGCTTTAGGTGAAAGTGGCATGTGGCCAGAGCCATTCTAAAGACTGTCTGGCTGTTCAAAACTAGATATTCTGCACAGAAGACATCATCATTGTTCCCAATGGTCTATTCACTTAAAGTAGTCACACCAGTAGATCACCATTAACAGCTATCATTTCCTTTTGGCCCACTCCTCTTTTTATTCATAGACTTGAAATAGAAATGGTCTCGGACAAACATTTGCATTTTGAAGCACTTCCTACTCTGAAGTCATCTCCAGCATCAAAATGAACAACTGCAGCGTGAATTAAACCGTGTAAGAGATGACTTTTGCCAAGTACCACCATCTGGATGCTTAAATTCGCAAAATCTCTGCTATAGGGGCAAGTGCAGCACTTATATTTCTAGAAGTGGGAAATCACCCACTCCTCAGATGTATCTACTTCTTGATGCAGACAAGGTGCACATTACACCAAGATCCCAACTGAGGTAAACCTCAGTTTAAACCCAGGAGCCTGTTCACTGGGTCTCACTGCCTACCTGAGATGAGACTGACCACTTAAAGCTCCTGTTTGCAATGTGTGCACACACTTCTGAAAAGGAAAAACAATTCTCCATAACCCATTGATTTGTGCCTCCTCACACACTTCTACCTGAAGCTAAAGGGTTAGAGGCAAACAGGTACAGTAAGCAGCTGTTTTATAATTGCAGCATAACACAGGATGTGTATGTGTGGAGGGAGGAAAAAGAAAAGTCCAAGCCAGAGGCAACTGCCCTTTTTCCATTAACACTTTTCCCTTATATTTGCAACTTTCCTTACAAGCTTTGAATTCACCCTCTAAACACCATCACTCACTGCTAATACCAGAATAGCACGTGACAGAATCTAGATAAGGAAAAAAGGTGGATTATTTGCCCTAGTTCCAACCTTCATTGCCAAGTTATCTGACTCACCTTTCTAATGACAACAGTATTCTGGAAATTCTCAAATGTAATTTGTGTAATCTGGGTCTGTTATTTAAGGAGTCAGGAAGTCATCCTGTTGCACAGTTCCTACTATATTCTTACTCCATATTTAATGTTAAGAGCACCATTTTTGCTGGAAAGTCAGAAGAAATCCCCCAGGCTCCTGGGCTATATTTCACTTTGCCTTCTCTGATATCTGCATAGGTCTAAAGGAAGTTTATACAGGTGCCTCAGATTTTGACATAAAACCCCAACTAGATTATGATCCAAAACTGCTCTCTGCCATAGCAGCCCAGAGCTTTAGCCAACCAGATTTTGAAAAATCTCCACAGTTGGAGGCAACACAACTTCTCTGGGCAGAATCTGCTTGACTCGCTGTGGTAGTCCACACTAGCATAACAATGAGAAAGTTCTTTGCTTAAATTCAACGTAAACCTCTGTGACTTCAGTTTATGTCCTTTGCCTCTCAGCTTCCTGCCATACAGAGCTGTAAGAGCCTGGCTCTGTCTTCTTGGTAACTTGCTCACAGGCACAGAGAAGCTGCTGACAGGTCCCCCATAGAGCTACAGCTTGCCTCTACTCAGTCAACATGGAATACCACGGAACTATGGTTTATTTTATGAGATGCAGCTCTACATGTCCAAATTATGACTTTCAAGAGAAACTGCAGCAGTTTTATCCAGAAACTGAAGAGCTCACATTTTTGCCAGCAGCGAAATTAAAAATAAAAAAAAAAAAATCTGGTTGAAAAATTATCTTGCTTGCCAAAACACATATTAAAGAAAAAAAAAAAAGCTAAAAAACACAGTGCTAAAAGTAGAACACCCACCTCCTGGTTATCCCAGTATCTCAGGCATAAGACTGCTCTGCAAGAACAACCACATTCACAAATAGAACAGTAAATCCCTAGCAGCATTTATCTAAATACAGAAAAGCATATTCCATACAGAAGTTTAGCAACAAAAACAGAGAAGGTCTGATTTAGTAAATCCAGTTTGCCTTATTATTTAGCAAACACCTTCTACTAAAATCCTACAGTTTGTTGACGGCAATCTGAAATGTGTTGAAGTAGGATACACATACAGAATGTCTTATTTACTAAAGCGGAATTATTTTTAGAAAAGCTGAATGTAGAACAAGCTACATCTTGCTCTTACAGCTGAGCATCCTGTTTACATGCTGATGTCCGTGTTTACTTTTTTGGTGACAGGAAGCAATGCCAAAAGTCTTGAAATAATTTTGCCTCCTGCTGCCTATCAAGTTATTCCACTCCCGTAAGAAACAATGGCTGGGGGTCAGGTTAACTCATGCAGAGAAATGCAGAGTGCAGAGTTTCACTGCTCTAAGACAATGCCATTTTAACAGCTTTGCTACAAGGATTTGCTTTGCCAGGCTTCTTTGCCCAATCTGTCTCTCTGAAAGATGTACAACTTCCTTCTGGCACTTTTGCTGAGAATATTCTTTAAATTATTTTTCCTTCTCTCCAAACCTTGTTCTCTCTCTTATAGCACTAACATTTTCACATGATTTGCCCTCTATCTTCAAGCTGCAGTCTTAACACATCAGTCAGATTCAACAGCAATTCCTACATTCTATTCTGGCATTCTCATTTTATTTTATTAATTTATATCTTGAAAAATAGAATGACTGGCCTTATAGAGGGTTAAGAGGAGGAAGCCAGGACAGTTCTCCATATGAATCTCTGTGCAAGTGCCAGCTGGATTTCACAGCCCCACACTCAGCAAAGCACAGAACAAGAATGCTGTTAGTATTCTTGGAGTGCTCTGAAGAGGAACAGGAAAAGGCAAGAAAATAATCTTACTCTGTACCAGAAAGAAGTGCTGGAAAGTCAAAGAGGAGAATTCAAACTCCATCCTCCCCGCAGCACATAATCACCATCACTCACAGTCACTCTCATGCATCACAGTGACACTAAAGGTAATAAGCTGTACGTGAAAGAAGGGAAATACTGAAGAGGTGTTGCAGTACATCCCCCTTTCCTCCTGCTCTCCATGCCCTCCAAAGCTGAGCATTACTCCCAGGATACTGAAAATATTGCCTGCTGAACCTCTGCCCAGGAGGGGACCCAGCATGCACCCATTCCTGCCTCTTGGGATGTATTTCTTAATGACTTGTAGTAATACACTCTTTCAAATAACCAGAGGTAACAGTCTCTGAGTTTATCATTTAATGGCTAATTTAGCCTACCTCAAAATCACTGCTAAGGAGCATGAGGTAGCCCACACCACAGACAGCCTTAAAGCCCAGGCAATGCTGGGATGATATGGAAGTGTTGATGCCTCCCTAATACCTTAGACAGGTCCTGCTCAAAGCTCAGGGCCTCTGGGTTACTCCTGTGCATACAGACAGGTTAATTCTAACACCACTGAGTCTTATTAATTCCCTGTCAAGAGCAATTAATATTGAAACAGGTCTAGAACAAAACCAATCAGTAAAATCCCCATTCTCCCATTGTGAAGAGCAGCTGTGTGGGGGAAGCAGGACTGGAGACAGTCCTGACCTTATTTCCTCTACCTGCCTCATTCTGCAAGTAGACACATATTTGCCCTGCCATTCTTAGCCAATATATCCCAAATATAAGTGCAAGAGGCACTGCTAAGTGGAACAGTAATGCACACAAGGAAAATCCTCCAAATTCCAAGGTTACATAGAAAAGGAAAAAGCACCCATTTCTTCACCTCAGGGGCAAAACTGTACTTCACATGTATGATGGACTGAATAACGCTTCATCACAAGAGCCAATTTTCTTCCAACTCCCCTGCAGCTCCTAAAACATAGATCTTAGTTTTGTACCTGATTTGCTAAATGGCTTTCCCTTCTATTATACCTTTAAAAATAAAAAGAGATGATAAATACATCATTTCATGATTTACTGCACTCAATAGAAAGTAGATATTAGGAGGGCTGTTCTCACTTCAGAAATATATATTGAAATAAGAATAATAAAAAAAAAAAAACCCAAACAAACATATCACTCCCCCTCTTCTACAAGGAGAGGGTGAATATTCCTCATGGGAAAAAAAAGCCAGAAGAAAAAGCTAAGTAGTTATTAATATGGAAATAGTCTAAAAAAAAACCCCTATGACTTATAGCAACAAAAAGCCCTAGGACAGTTCCAGCTCACATAGATTAAATTTTAGTGCTATATATAGTAAAAAACATGTGTAGTAACAAAAAGTTAGAACAAAACCCACATATAATACAGGCATAGAATCAATAAATTAATTAGGATCATAAGCATTCCAAGAAAATCAACAGCTTAGCATTTTTCTACCACAGAGGACTTTGTCAGAAAGATGTAGGACTCTTAAAAAACCCCAAACTATTTCTCCCAGTTCTGAATTCTCACTTTGCACTTTTCACATTGCTTTGCTGCCTAAAAGGCATGGGGTGTGAGTACAACTCCTTGGCTGTACTCCCTCAAACTCCCCTGGCTTATCCCCACATTAAAACACATCCATTCAGGAGTATCTGTAAAACAGCCACATCAATTCCCTTCCCTTTAAGATACTCAAACACCCACCTCCATTCTGGGAAAGGCTCTTCTCCACTGACTGAAGATATCCTGGATGCCCCAATCTTCTCAGCCTTCCTTCCAAACCCACTTTACAGCTGTAAATCAGGGCCCCAGAACTGCATCCCTTACCTCTTCCCTTCTCACCCCACAGCTCTGTTTTTATCCCTCTTTCTTGAAGCTTCTTTCCAGCAGAGACTTGTGGGAGTGCAGCCCCAGCTGCAAACACATGATGCCTTTTGACAACTCTATGTAGTTCATTAACTAATGCAAAACTCCTCACTGCTGTTACCTGCATCACCAGGGCTCAGCCTGCATTTGGGATTCCAAAAGAGAAACACCTGGCTGGAAAGGACCCCAGCCAGGACTTGAACACATAAGGATTGACTAAAGCATTAGCTGATGCTTGTTTGATGCTCATCTTTAGCCTCCTGATGGGCCTCAAGTCTGAAAAACAAACCCCAAAATAGAATTTAGGCAACTGTTTTATTAGTTCTTGTCACCGTGTACATCACTCCCTGTCATCAAGCATGCAGGATTGCCTCTTTTGGAGAAAAGGGCTGTGTTTGATGGTGCAATTACAGCTGTGCAATCACACCCAGTCCTCTCCAAAGTTCCTGATGCCACTTTCACATTGCCTATGAAATGCATGTTAGAGTTTGTGTTATAAAGTCCAAGAATCTTAGGTGCATCTGAACAAGGCTATGGAGAAATTAAATTACCCAACTGGTAAAGGGTAATGGTCCCCCA